>NC_079193.1:324559155-324899155 GCF_029499605.1 Hyla sarda
TTTTTCCTCCTTACCTTTTAAAAATCATAACCCTTTCAATTTTGCACCTAAAAATCCATATGAGGGCTTATTTTTTGTGCCACCAATTCTACTTTGTAATGACATCAGTCATTTTACACAAAAATGTACGGCAAAACGGAAAAAAAATCATTGTGCGACAAAATTGAACAAAAAACACAATTTTGTAAATTTTGGGGGCTTCTGTTTCAACGCTGTACATTTTTCGGTAAAAAATACACTTTATCTTTATTCTGTAGGTCCATACGATTAAAATGATACCCTACTTATATAGGTTTGATTTCAATGTACTTCTGGAAAAAATCATAACTACATGCACGAAAATTTATACATTTAAAATTGTCCTCTTCTGACTCCTATAACTTTTTAATTTTTCTGCGTACAGGATGATTTGAGGGATAATTTTTTGCGCTGTGATCTGAAGTTTTAATCAGTACCATTTTTATTTTGATCGGACTTCTTGATCGCTTTTTATTCCTTTTTTTATGGTATGAAAAGTGTCCAAAAATACGCTATTTTGGAATTTGGAATTTTTTTGCGTGTACGCCATTGACCGTGCGGTTTAATTAATGATATATTTTTATAGTTAAGACATAAATTTTTTATAGTTAAGACATTTATAGTTAAGACGCGGCGATACCACATATGTGTATTTTTATTATGGTTACATATTTTTAATATGGAATTTGGGAAAAGGGGGGTGATTTAAACTTTTAATAAGGAAGGGGTTAATGTGTGTGTTTTTAAAGTTTTTTAAAACTTTTTTTTTACACTTTTAGTCCCCTTAGGGGACTTTTAGGAGGAATCATTAGATTCCTCATACAGATCATTGTGGTTTCATAAAACCACAATGATCTGTGTGCTCTGCGCTCGATTGATAAAGCCTGGTCCTGCCAGGCTGTATCATTCAGAGCCCCGGAACCGCCGCAGCAGGATCGACCCCCCAACCCCCCCCCCTCCCCCGCGATCGTGCTGCGGGGGGGGCGATCCACCCCACTGGACCACCAGGGACGAGATACAGGCACCTTTAGACACCGCTGTCAACTTTGACAGCGGCAATCTAAAGGGTTAATAGCCACCCGCATCGGCTATTAACGCCGGCCCCCAGCTACAAGAATCAGCTGGGGGCCGGCAGTTATGACGCGGTTATGACCCCGGTAACGGCCATTGGACGAGCATAGACGTCCATGGTCGTTATCAGGTTAAAGGCAATCTTACAGCAGAGTCACCTGCACTAACTTGAATTTATAGGTTGATGCAGGTAAGCCGCTTTCTACCGCTGCTCACCATGTGAACATCAGCGCAATTGCTCCGGAGACATCGGTCTCGCCGCCAGTGCAAATTCCGAAGAGAAGAGAGAAATATTGGCTCATACTACAGCAGCCGCCTCCATTGTACACAACAAGAACCCACATATCCTACGGTAAGCAGCGCCAGAAACCGGGTCACCCTGGTGTCAGATTCCCTTTAAAATAAAAGTACTTGTACTTGGTATCGGTGAGTACTAGAATTAAAGTATCGGTACTCGTACTGGGTCTTTAAAAAATGGTATCGGGACATGCCTAATTTAGATTGAAGTAATTTACAAATCTGTATCCTCGACCCAGAGCAGAATCATTTGCTACACCACTTGCAATTTGTCTCTTTTCAGAGTGAAAATCCCCCTGATATCTAACCTTTAAGGCTTCTTTCAATGGCCAATTGCAGCATTACAGTAGCAGCGACATGGGTAAGGTTGAAAAAAAACTCTCTACCTAACCATAACTAAGGTAAGGCCTCAGGTTCCCTCATAGCTAAGCACTGTTCTGCTCTGAAATGCTGTAGCATTGAAAGAGCTCTGTTACGGCTGTGGTAAGGTAGATCCACTGACCTGTGAGGATGATGGCGTGGGCCGTACCAGGGAACGGAGTCTAAGGTACCTCTCGTTTTCACTAGAGCCCGCCGCAAAGCGGGATGGACTTGCTGCGGTGGGCGGCACCCAGGTCGCTACCCCTGGTATGACTCGTCCCCTCAGGCAGCCGAGGTATGACATGGCACAGGAAGGTAGAGGCACAGAGATAGTCAGGACTGGCAGGAGATCAGGACAGGTGGCAATGAAGCAAGGTCAGGTCACGTAGCTAGGAGGTCAAATACAAGGCAAGGCAAGACACAGGTAAACGCTTTCTCTTAGGCAAACTATGCACAAAGAACCGGCAAGGGTTAAAGGAAGTGCCATGTTATATAGGGTCAAACTCCACAAACACCAATTAATGGTGCACTGGCCCTTAAAATTTTACAGAAACGGGGCGCCGGCGGACACAGAGAGCAGAGAAGCAAGGAGGTGAGAGGGGACCCAGCGGCCGCATGCGTTCGCATTGCGGGATGCGAACAGCAACGGCACCGGCAGCAGGGGAGGGATGCGCTTGCTAACTGTAACAAGCTCATTGTATTGAGCAAGGCAGGTGAACCTGTCACTTTATGATGCACATGGTTAGGGCAACATGAATGTACTGACAGGTTCCCTTTAAATCCACACCATGTTACTTTATGTTGCAGATCTGTTTATTGGGGAGGTCAATGGTGAGGTCAAATTTGCCAGTAATTCTGCAGTGTTACTAATTAGTCCATGGCTAGTGTTTGCTAATACAGTGACCCCCCCGACCTACGATGGCCCCGACATACAATAATTTCAACATGCGATGGCCTCTCAGAGGCCATCGCATGTTGAAGGCAGCATCAATATACAATGCTTTTGTATGTCGGGGCCATCGCATAAGCGGCTATCCGGCAGCGCAGACTGCTTCAGCTGCCACCGGATAGCCGTTTACGGTGCCCCGTGTGGTCCGCTGACAATCACTTACCTGTCCTCGGGGCTCCGGAGCGTCCTCTTCGGGATCCTCTGCATAGTCGGCGCTCTCCATCATCGTCACCACGTCGCTGCGCACGCCGTCCCGTCATCCAATAGGAGCGGCGTGCGTAGCGACGTGATGGCAGCAACGGAGACCAGATGCCGGGGAAGCAGAGGCCTTGCCGGAGCGTCGGGGACACCTCGGGGACGCGGCGACAGCGATGGGCGGCGACATCCCGGGCACCTGCACCCACACCAGATGTTCATTATGGTAATTAAACATGATATTTAAGTAGGAGGACAGGTTCATTACAACACTCCTGAGGAAGTCGTACTGAGGGAACAGGGTCTCAGTGGGACACAGGTGTTTTCATCTTCATTCCAGCTGCTGCCATCACTGCCTTGTCTAATTACTATTATATGTGTGGTGTGGACAGTCACTGCTACTTTGTTCCTGAATAAGGCTGGGTTCACACCACGTTTTTGCAATAAAGTTCCCGTATCAGGTTTTTGATGAAAAATTGATTCCTCAAAACCTGACTAAACTGTATCAAAACGTGTGTACAAATTTTAACCCATATACGGTTTTTAAAAATGATGTCCGGTTGCATACGTTTTTAAGAAAGAAAAAACGTATATGTTTTTAACTTTTCACTCCATTATGAATAAAGTTTCACTTTACACTGCTCAAAAAATAAAAGGAACACTAAGATAACATCCTAGATCTGAATGAATTAACTAATCGTATGAAATACTTTCGTCTTTACATAGTTGAATGTGCTGACAACAAAATCACACAAAAATGATCAATGGAAATCAAATGTATCAACCCATGGAGGTCTGGATATGGAGTCACACTCAAAATCAAAGTGGAAACCGCACTACAGGGTGATCCGACAAACAAGTCATAATGAGGCTCAGTAGTGTGTGTGTGTGGCCTCCACGTGCCCGTATGACCTCCCTACAATGCCTGGGCATGCTCCTGATGAGGTGGTGGATGGTCTCCTGAGGGATGTCCTCCCAGACCTGGACTAAAGCATCCGCCAACTCCTGGACAGTCTGTGGTGCAACGTGGTGTTGGTGGATGGAGCGAGACATGATGTCCCAGATGTTCTCCTCCGTTTCAGGTCTGGGGAACGGGCGGCCAGTCCATAGCATCAATGCCTTCCTTTTGCAGGAACTGCTGACACACTGCAGCCACATGAGGTCTAGCATTTTCTTGCATTAGGAGGAACCCAGGGCCAACCGCACCAGCATATGGTCTCACAAGGGGTCTGAGGATCTCATCTCGGTACCTAATGGCAGTCAGGCTACCTCTGGCAAGCACATATAGGGCTGTGCAGCCTCCCCCCCCCCAAAGAAATGCCACCCCACACCATTACTGACCCACCAGCAAACTGGTCATGCTGGAGGATGTTGCAGGCAGCAGAACATTCTCCACGGCATCTCCAGACTCTGTCATGTTTGTCACATGTGCTCAGTGTGAACCTACTTTCATCTGTGAAGAGCACAGGGCACCAGTGGCGAGTTTTCTGGCAAATGCCAAACATCCGTCACGGTGTTGGGCTGTAAGCACAAACCCCACCTGTGGATGTCGGGCCCTCACACCACCCTCATGGAGTCTGTTTCTGACAGTTTGAGTGGACACATGCACATTTGTGGCCTCCTGGAGGTCATTTTGCAGGGCTCTGGCAGTGCTCCTCCTGCTCCTCCTTGCACAAAGGCGGAGGTAGCGGTCCTGCTGCTGGGTTATTGCCCTCCTACGGCCTCCTCCACATCTCCTGATGTACTGACCTGTCTGCTGGCAGCGCCTCCATTCTCTGGACACTACGCTGACAGACACAGCAAACCTTCTTGTCACAGCTCGCATTGATGTGCCATCCTGGATGAGCTGCACTATCTGAGCCACTTGTGTGGGTTGTAGACTACGTCTCATGTTACCACTAGAGTGAAAGCACTGCCAGCATTCAAAAGTGACCAAAACATCACCCAGGAAGTATAGGAACTGAGAAGTGGTCTGTGGTCACCACCTGCAGGACCACTCCTTTATTGGGGGGTGTCTTACTAATTGCCTATAATTTCCACCTGTTGTCTGTTCCATTTGCACAACAGCATGTGAATTGATTGTCAATCAGTGTTATTCCAGAGTGGACAGTGTGATCTCACAGAAGTGTGATTAACTTGGAGTTATATTGTGTTGTTTAGGTGTTCCCTTTATTTTTTTGAGCAGTGTACATGGTGCATCAATTTAGCAACAATCAGATTTGTGTTTAGTGCTTTTGACCACAAGGTGTCGCTAATGCTCTGTCATTTGCAGCTTCTATACAGAGCACTTGATATCACTTATGCTATGTTTGTATAGTATCACTGCGCCATTGGAATTCCTGAATTATAGTGCTATGTATTATTAGCTTGCATGCCATTTGATATTAGGGCTACAGTATACACACTTGTTAGCCCAAAACTATACAATGAGACACTTAGAATGTTAGTAGATTGTGTGCAGGTTGATAACACACTAGAGCAGTGTTTCCTTAGTAGATTGTGTGCAGCCTTTAGCAGTCCGGGCAGGCTGGGAGTTGTAGTTTTACAACAGCTGAAGGCACCCTGCACTAGAGTGATATGTCAGTTCTTCAGAGCTTGCTGAGGTAAAGATACCATAACTGATACTGTCTAAAGCAATGGGTTTATATAAGCTGCACTTGATAGAGCATTAGTGACACCTTGTGGTGAAAAGCACTAAATACAAGCGTTGCAACAAGTGTTTATATAATACTCGTGTTTCCAGTTTTCCCAACCATTTCCACCTTGAGACACTCCTTTGAATTTTTTTTTTTTTTTAACTAGGGCAACCCGTCAAATAATTCTCTACAAGACAAAGACGAAAAAAAATGGCTTAAAAGAAGCAATGCACAATACCCATATGCCTGTGTTAGCTATGTAGATTACAGTGCTGTTATATGCAGTAACTCACGGGTGAGATTTTCTCTGTTTGAAGTTATTCACTTTCCCATTTCTTCTCTATCTGGTCCTGAGCCTTGTTGTGCGTCTGCAGAGCATTTTACGCCCACATATGGAGTATTTCCGTACACAGGAGAAGTTGCATTACAAATTTTGGGGGTCTTTTTTTCCTTTTACCGCTTGTGAAAATAAAAAGTATGGGGCAACACCAGCATGTTAGTGTAAAAATTTTCATTTTCTTACATTAACATGCTGGTGTAGCCCCCAACTTTTCCTGTTCATAAGGGGTAAAAGGAGAAAAAGCCCCCCAAAATTTGTAGTGCAATTGCTACCGAGTACGGAAATTCCCCATATGTGGCCCTAAACTGTTTCCTTGAAATACAACAGGGCTCCGAAGTAAGAGAGCGTCATGTTCATTTGAGGACTAAATTAGGGATTGCATAGGGGTGGACATAGGGATATTCTACGCCAGTGATTCTCAAGCAGGGTGCCTCCAGCTGTTACTAAGCTCTCAGCATGCCTGGACTGGCAGTGGCTGTCCGGAAATGCTGGGAGTTGTTGTTTTGCAACAGCTGGAGGCTCCATTTTGGAAACACTGCTGTACAATACGTTTTTCATTTTTATTGGGGGGGGGCAGTGTAAGGGGGTGTATATATAGTGTTTTACCCTTTATTATGTGTTAGTATAGTGTAGTGTTTTTAGGGTTCATTCGCACTGGCGGGTTTATGGTGAGCTTCCCGGTAGGAAACTCCAGGTAACTCACTGTAAACCCACCCGTGTGAATGTACCCTGTACATTCACATGGGGGGGGGGGCAAACCTCCAGCTGTTTCAAAACTACAACTCCCAGCATGTACTGACAGGCCGTGCATGCTGGGAGTTGTACTTTTGCAACAGCTGGAGGCACACTGGTTGGAAAACCTTCAGTTAGGTTCTGTTACCTAACTCAGTAATTTCCAAGCAGTGTGCCTCCAGCTGTTGCAAAACTACAACTCCCAGCATGTACTGATCGCCGAAGGGCATGCTGAGAGATGTAGTTATGCAACAGCTGGAGGTATGCAACTACAGCTCCCAGAATCCGAGACAGCGGTTTGCTGTTTGGGCATGCTGTGATTTGCAGTTTTGCAACATCTGGAGGGCTACAGTTTAGAGACCACTGCACAGTGATCTCCAAACTGTGGCCCTCCAGATGTTGCAGAACTACACATCCCAGCATGCACAGACAGCAAACTGCTGTGTGGGCATGCTGGGAGTTGTAGTTTTGCAACATCTGGAGGGCTACAGTTTAGAGACCACTTTATAGTGGTCTCAAACTGTAGCCCTCCAGATGTTGCTAGGCAACTCACCAGCTTCCGTAGGATCCAGGAAGCCACATCGCCGTCCTCTGCTGCCGTCGACCACTGCCGCCGATGGGAAGTGGACTTCGGCACCAGTCCCTGTCGGTTTCCCCGTTCTTCCCAGCCTACTGTGGGTTCTTTGCCCCTCACATATAATGGCCACATCATGTGCCCCTGCCACATCTAATGCCCCCATCATGTGCCCCTCACATATAATGCCCCCATCATGCGCCCCTCACATATAATGTCCCCATCAATCTCAGGGGGGGAAAATTCCCCCTCTGGGTCCCTCTTGTAGGAATTTTGACTAGGACTCCCTTAAGGTAGTTTCCCCCATATAGACAAGACCGCCTTGAAGGTTAGTTTGCCCCCTGTAGGTAGTACGACTAACCCCCCCCCCCCCCTCATGTAGTTGTCCCCCTGTAGGTAGGATCCCCCTGAAGGTAGTTTGGCCCCAGTAGGTAAGACCCTGGTAGGTAGTTTTTCCTTTTAAGGTAGAACCCTACTTAAGGTAGTTTTCTCCCTGTAGGTAGTTTGCCCCTTGTAAGTAGGATCCCTGTGTAGGCATTGTACATATAAGTTGGAACCCCTAGAAAAAGAATCCCTCTGTAAGTAGGACCCCCTTGAAGGTAGTTTGCTCAGTTTTCCCCCTGTAGGTAGTACCCCCCGAAAGTAGTTTGTGCCCCCTGTAGGCAGTTTGCCCCCTGTAGGTAGGACACCCATGTAGGAAGTGTCGTCTGTAGGTAGAGCCTCCCTGAAGGTAATTTTCCCCCTGTAGGTAGGTCCTCCCTGAAGTAACATAGTTAATCAAGGTCACCCTATATCCCTAATGAGTCCCTACTGAGTTTATCCAGAGGAAGGCAAAAAAACCTCATACTAGAGGTAAAAATTCCTTCCCGACTCCAATATGGCATCAGAATAAATCCCTGGATCAACGTTCTGTCCCTATAAATCTAATATACATAACCAGCAATGTTATTACTCTCCAAAAATGCACCCAGACCCCTTTTGAATTCTTTTAGAGTTCCCCATGACACCTCCTCTGGCAGAGAGTTCCATAGTCTCGCTGCTCTTACAGTAAAGAATCCCTGTCTGTGCTGGTGTAGAAACCTTCTTTCCTCTAGATGTAGAGGAGGCCCCAAGTAAGATTGTTGATCATCTAAAATCACATGGATTGCAAGATGAGAAACAAAATGGGTTTACTTCTGGGAGATTATGTCAAACTAGAAAACAGAAGGTCATGATAGTTTGGCATTGGTCTTTTTGCTGATGACACAAAGATATGTAACAGGGTTGATGCTCCTGGAGGGATATACGCCAAATGGAAAAGGATTTGGGTAAACTAGAGGAATGGTCAGAACTCTGGATACTGACATTTATTGTGGATAAGTGCAAGATAATGCATCTGGGGAGTAGAAACCCAAGGGCAGAGTATAGGCTATGTGACACAGTCCTGACCTTAGTATCTGAGGAAAGGGATAAATAGGTTATTATTTCAGAAGACTTAAAGGTAGGAAGACAATGTCAGATAGCAGCAGGAAATGCTATCAAGGTGCTTGGGTGTATAGCAGAGAGGGGAGTGCCCATGGGTGTAAAGGGAGAGGTATTAGCAGTAGAGAGGAAAGTGTCCATGGGTGTAAAGGGAGAGGTATTAGCAGTAGAGAGGGAAGTGCCCATGGATGTATAGGGAGAGGTATTAGCAGTAGAAAGGGAAGTGCTCATGGGTGTATAGGGAGAGGTATTGACAGTAGAGAGGGAAGTGCTCATGGGTGTATAGGGAGACAGTTGGTGACAGTGCCCATTTAACCCCTGGATATTTTTTATTTATACAGTTATCGCTTGTATGGGCACTAGTAATCATGGAATATTAGGTGAAATGCTTCCGCCAGAATTTTCAGGGATTTACAATTGGACACTGAACTCGACAATTTTGGGGCAAAAAAAGCAATTGTCGCGAAAAAAAAAAACAGCCCGAAAATGAACTCTCACATATTTAGATAGCAGCACAAGAGACCTTTGTGAGGAGTAAAAATAAAAAAGGTGTGACCAATATCGCTGTAACAGAAATGACAGTAGTTTTTGAATATGTCCCCTATAGTCTTCTAGTCTTCTTTTCAGTCACCATGAGTCACACATAACATGAATTCATTTATTAAGGGTTACACATTGTTATCAATGGAATAAAACGTACCATGTGTAATTTATTACAAGAGGGATGAACCATCAGGAATCTTAGGACACACACTGGATCATGTCTCTGACATTAAAGGGCTTCTCCACCACAAGGTGATTTTAGTACTTACCTGGCAGACAGTAATGGACATGCATAAGAAGGATCTGCGCTTGTCTTGGGGCTAAATGGCTATGTTGTGAGATTACCATAATGCAGTTGGCTATCTTTTTGTGAACTGGGTGTTTCCTGTTGGATTTCCTGTTGAAGTCCCATAGTTCCTTGTTTGTAAGTGTGAGGTCACTTTCCTCCCTCCCACACATCAGCCACCCCACCCACTGAAACACAAATGAGCTGCATCCATTCAAAAGACCAGTGTTTTCTAACCAGGGTGCCTACAGCTGTTGCGAAATGATCTTACTCTCACCCAGCAGTTGATCCACATATTGAAGCAGGACAAGCTTCCTCTGATCACCTGACTAGTGATGTCATGTCTTGACGCATTGCAACCTGGGAAATCCTGAGATCTGAGTCATTTTGTATGCTGTTAAAAATAAATATTGGGGCAAAAATCACAGAAGAATTGTGAGAAAACCGTCACACACAGGTACAGACACTATATTATGAACTACACTAACTTTACAGCCCCTGTAGCATAGTCAAATAAAACAAATTCCTGGATATAGATCTCCGTAATGGGGACACCAGGGGCTTTGGCTTCTAAGGTTTGGAGGAGTTATGGAAACCTAAGAGGGGAACAGATTTGTTCCACCATGTTTTCAAAAGTTAGGCCCGTCGGATACTGTGCCTCAGCAAAATGGATTCTGAAGTCACTTCTTGTATTTCTATTATAATTGATCGGGATAACTTGCATTATATATTAACATATGGAGTATACAGTATATTATAGTCATGATGTGGTAACAAATGTTTGTCATTTTTTCTCTATGTACAACTTTAAGGCTGTTTGCATTTTTATTGCTTCATTGTGGTTTTAAGTGTTTTTTTGATATTATACCATTTTGTGCTATAAGGAAGATGGATATGAGTTCTCTGACCTGCAACATGTTTATATCATTTTGGAATTTGACATGGATCTTATATAAAGGAAGTGCTGGATTGGTCCATATCTGTTTGTATCTTCACCACGAAAGCCAATGATAGAGCCGCGCACCTGTATTATTTGTACATAACTCATTACAGTGGTCCCTCAAGTTACAATATTAATTGGTTCTGGGACGACCATTGTATGTTGAAACCATTGTATGTTGAGACCAGAACTCTATGGAAACCTGGTAATTGGTTCTAAAGGCACCAAAATGTCATCCAAAAATAGGAAAAAGTGAGAATTAAAAAAAAATAAGTAGATAACTAATATAGACAAAGCAAATCCTTACATGTCTATGTCAGTGTTTCCCAAGCAGGGAGAACTCCAGCTGTTGCAAAACTACAACTCCCAGCATGCCCGGACAGCCAAAGGCTGTCCGGGCATGCTGGGAGTTGCAGTTTTGCAACAGCTGGGGGCACCTTGCTTGGGAAACACTGGTCTATGTAGAGGACAGGAGCTTCTTCAGGGTCCTGTACAGTACATGAAATGTCCTAAAAAAAAAAGTAATGGAGTCGCCTTCACCTGGTGTCCAAAGGAGCAGGTAACCCTGGGACAGGTTAAGTGTACAGAACATGTAATACCTCCCTGTACTGTAAGGGACGCTACCAGACATCAGTCAGTGCATACGCTTCAGTAATACAGGGGTTTTACCAGTGAATGCCCATTTTGCTTGGTCGGTTCTTCCAGCCATTGACACGTTTCACAGATCTGGACTGTCTGTAGCATTGTATGTTGAGTCTGGTTTCAACTTACGATGGTCCAGAAAAGACCATTGTATGTAGAAACCATCGTATGTTGAGGCCATTGTAAGTTGAGGGATCAGTGTATAATGTGAATGATTTTGCTAGGAGGTGGTGAACATATGAACTCTGTAGCTTACATCATATGTATTCTGTTATCCTAACCATCAAATGTGAGAAACTGAAAACATGTCATGTTGTGAGTTATGTCTACATCATTTAATGCTAGAAAAGGATTAGTGATTTCACACATTTTCATGGTGGGACCATTTTAGACCACAAGGTACCAACATTTCGGCTGGTCTTCAGACTCCTTTCTTTCCTCTTGACACCCCATTGATATCACACCAAGAAAGTTCAAACATTCTCCACTTAACCAAGTTGATATTTATAAGGCACAAAGCTGAGGTGTAGTACAAATCTTGGTACTACACGCTGAGGTCTTGGCAATGCGACATGACATGAGTTCTGATGGGCTCAACTCTCACTTTAGACACCTAAAGAAGCTCCAGATATTCCCCAGCAACAGTACAAAAAAGTCCAGATATCAAGGGTTTAGAAGGAATTTACTCTTCTACATAAGTTGTATCTGCAAAAAAAAAGGAAAAATATGTACAGATCATCATTTTGACATTGCAAAAAAGAAATGTGCATATATATGTACTAATGCCAACAACAATGAATGCAGATGCACAAATTTAGCTCTGCAAATAAGAGTAAAAGGAAATCTAGTGATAACTACATGAAAAGAAAAAGCTTATATTCTTAATGGGGTTCCCCATCCCTACACATGTTATCCGCTATCCAAAGGATCGGGGATAACATGTCTGATCACGGTGGGTCCGGCCGCAGGGACCCCCTGCGATCTCTGGGCCGGCACTGCACATTACGGTCACGGAAGCCTGGGGCTTCCAGAATCGTGACATCATGTCATGCCCCCTCCATTCATGTCCATGGGAGGGGACATGACGGCCAATACACAGCCGTCACGCCTCCTCCCAAAGACATGAATGGAGGGGACGTGACGGCCAGTACACAGCTGTCACGCCTCCTCCCAAAGACATGAATGGAGGGGGCGTGGCGGCCAGTACACAGCTGTCACGCCTCCTCCCAAAGACATGAATGGAGGGGGCGTGGCGTCTGTGTTTGTCAGTCATCTGGCACTGCATGGAGTTCACTCCTTGCACCGGATAACTGGGGTGTCGCAGCAGAAATTGTGGGGGTTCCCAGTGGCCAGACCCCCGCAATCAGACATTTGGATAGGGGATAACATGTCTAGCAGCGGAGTACCCCTTTAGGAGAGTTTTACAGCTTCTAAAACGCAGACACATTGCAAAGTATTGTAGAAATTATTCCCAGAAGAAAGGAAGCTGTTATACCGCAAAGGTTGGACTACCTCCATATTGATGCCTATGACTTTACAATGGGATGTTGATGTGATGTGTAGTTGTAACATTACATTGTCCGTATAGAATATTACACAAACCAACAATATTCTAAACAAACTGCACCCAACAAGACTACCTCTAAAATCAAGCGAAATTGTGCTGATATTGCAGGGGAAGCTGAGGTTGACCTTTCTTTGCAGCGGTTGTAGTGTTACATGGTTCTCACCATAGCTGGTCAAGTAATACATGGTAACAACCAGTCCTCGGGGGAGCGTGAGGATGTGTGAGGTGGAATCATCTGTATCTTATGGCTGGGCTGTCCCAGTAATACATTCACATGGAAGGAACTTTTGCAAGAATGATGCCTGTTAGATAATTCATTTTTTTTTTTTACTTTATGATTATATTTGAATCATTACCTGTATTGTTTATGTTATATGACTATTCCTGCCTTATTTCTTGAGGAGTGACAATAATTCTAAAAAAGACTTTATATACAAAGTTATGCTGACAGTAAATGTTGTTGAAGTGGAAATTACTGTATATTTGTCACTTAAATGATAACATGTCAAAAGGATGTGAAAAGTTTTGATTGGTCGGGGTCTGGGGTTGGACACCCAACTATCTCTACATCTCCAGCAGCAAGAAGATAGATGGGGAGAGAAGCATTTAACTGAGGTCTTCTCCCCACTCGTAATTGGGGGGTATAACCACTCAGACCATAACCAATCACAACTTTCGACTATCCCTATGACATGTCAAAGGTTTTTCTCAATGAATACAGCAACAAAGAATATAGAGCTCAACCTGAACTCCAATGTAGGTTCCGCCCTGGTGTTTAGAAAAGGCTGATCAATTATACAAGAAAAAGAAGAACATTAGAAACCGATGCACACTAAACATATGCAAGAAAAGTACAAAAGACTTTTAATCCCCTTTTAACCCCTCTGAGGAAGTTGTCAGGAGGTGAAGGAACAAGTGAGGTTTTCAGTGTGATGCTCATCCAGCACGTACTTTTAAACCCTCCATCCGGTTCTTTTAACCCTCTTGTGTACTTGTACCATTATTTTTGGAGATTGCATATTTTTTAATACCATTGATTGTTATATGTATTACTACCAAAGAAGGGGACTTTGTAATGCACATGATTAGGAATTGTTACTGCTTGTAATGTTTGGATACCATTTGGATGAGTGTCACTCGGGAGGGGTCCATATTAGGTTTTGGAACTTGCTCAGAGGTTTTGAGCTGAATATTATTGTTTTTAAAAGCTTTAAAGGGGTACTCCGTCCCTAGACATCTTATCCTCTATCCAAAGGATAAGCGATAAGATGCCTGATCGTGGGGGTCCCGCCACTGGGGACCCCTGAGATCTCCCTGCTGCACCCAACGTTCGTATAGAGCATCGGGTGCAGAGCCAGAGGCTCGTGACGTCATGGCCATGCCCCCTCAATGCAAGTCTGTGGGAGGGGGCGTGATGGCCGTCACGCCCCCTCCCATAGACTTGCATTGAGGTGGCCGTCATGAGCAGGGCATGACCGTGACATCACGAGTCTCTGTCCCGCGTCGCCAGTCATCGCCAACTTCGCTCCGTGCACCGGATGTCTGGGGTGCTGCAGCCGAGATCGTGGGGGGTCCCCCGCGATCAGACATCTTATCCCCTATCCTTTGTATAGGGGATAAGATGTCTAGGAGCGGAGTACCCTTTTAACTGTGTGTTTTTTTTTTTGTAAATTGTTTGGGACCAATAAAGTTTTTTGTCCTTTTCTTCAATATTTTTAGTGTGTACCTGTTTCTAGTGTTCTTTTTCTTGTATAATTTTTTTTTTAATCAGTTTTTCTAAACGACAATAACACTTAAAACACACACAGGGAGATGATGTCTCTGCTGTCACTCTTTTTTTTTTTTTTTTTTTTTACCTGGCCTGATAATGGCCAAACTCAATACATCATGGGGGAGATTTATCAAAACCTGTGCAGAGGAAGAGTGGTGCAGTTGCCCATAGCAACCAATCAGATTGCTTCTTTCATTTTCCACAGGCCTCTAAAGAGGCCTGTGGAAAATGAAAGAAGCAATCTGATTGGTTGCTATGGGCAACTACACCACTCTTCCTCTGCACAGGTTTTGATAAATCTCCCCACATGTGTGTAAATTCCTGATATTGCTCGCATGTACTTTGGATGCATTTCAATGCTGGGATGACCTCTATGTAACGTAAGCAGCTTCCCGTCCCTGTCATGACATTGTGATTCACATAAAGAAAGAGAGCCATAAAAAGTAACACAATACACGGTTGATGGGTATACAAGTAAGCTACTAATGGGAATACTGTTGTAATTGTCCAACAAAACAAACCAGTTGCCCTGTACACACTGGACATATGTGTAAATTGGAGTATCTCCTTCCATAACTCATGAGCTGAGCCAAGTAACAGTAGAGCAGCAGTGACAGAGCTTTTCATTAGGTGGACTATAATGTTTGTCTCACCAGTGTAACAAAGAAGAGGACATGAATTCCCCTACCAACGTACCCATCTCTGGTTCTGCCTCATCCGCTGGGTGTCTTGTTTCATCCTCTTTTGTCTCCGACCCCTCGCTCACAACTTCTTCATGTATCTTGGCTTCCATAGCTTCTTCAAGCTCACCTGGACAACAATCACCATGGAGATATGGGGTTAGACCTTCGGCAGGTTAGGTACCGTGTCATTATAAGATCCAATGTAAGTCCGCTTTTAGGGTAGAGTGACACATGCCGTATTTTGCTGCGTATTTTCTGCAGATGATTTTGATATTGACTACAAAGGGTAGGAAGATACGCAGCAGCAAATACGTAGGATAAACATGGCATGTGTGACCCTACACAGCTAAATTATGCTACACGTGTTAGGGTGGGTTCACATCACGTTTTTACCAATACGGGACCGCATATGGCTGGGGGGAGCTACAACCTTGCACTCCCGTATCACTGCCGTATGCTGCCCGGAGTGAAACGCTGACTCCAGTCAGCTCATTTTTGCACCATATGCGGTAGCCGACCCCGGTTTGAGGTCCGGTGGAAAACCGCATACGGGGCAAAAATGAGCCGACCGGAGTCAGCGTTTCACTCCGGTCGGCTCACTGAAATGAATTACATACGGGCGGCATACTGCAGTGATACGGGAGCGCAAGGTTTTAGCTCCACCAGCCGTATGCGGTCCCGTATTGGTAAAAACGTGATGTGAACCCAGCTTTACACTATCAAGACCTTCCGCAGTTCAGCTAAGCCAAAGATACATCACAATAAAACCTTATAGAGATTTAAAGGGGTATTCCAGGAATTTTTATTTTATTTGACTGTGCTACGGGGGCTGTAAAGTTAGTGTAGTTCCTAATATAATGTCTGTACCTGAGTGTGATGGTGTTCTTGCAATTCTTCTGTGATTTTTGCTCCAAAGTTCATCTTTTAACAGCATACAAAAATCAGTGTTGTCTGGTTTTCCCAGGTTGTAGTGCAGCCCGAGACATTACATAACTAGTCAGGTGATGACAGGGAGCCTATCTTTGTTTCAATGGGTAGAGCGACCGCTGGGTGGGAGAGAGATCATTTTGCTACAGCTGGAGGCACCCTGGTTAGAAAACGCTAGTCTATTGAATGGAATGCAACATATCTGTGTTTCACTGGGTGGGGTGGCTGATGTGTGGGAGGAAGCAAAGTGACCTCACACTTACAAACAAGGAATTGTGAAATTTGTAGTTGAAGTAGGGAACTCCAACAGGAAATTGACTTACAACATAGCCATTTTGCCCCAAGACATGCACAGATCCTTCCTAAGCATGTCCATTACTGTCTGGCAGGTAAGTACTAAAATCACCTTATGGTGGATAACCCCTATAAGATCATTACACTGAACCTCAGGGGGTCCATATATTGTAGCTGTAATGCAGAAGATAACTGGTGCCAGAAAGTTAAACAGATTTGTAAATTACTTCTATTTAAAAATCTATATCACTGTCTGACCACAGTGCTCTCTGCTGACACCTATGTCCATGTCAGGAACTGTCCAGAGCAGGAGCAAATCCCCATAGCAAACCTCTCCTGCTCTACACAGTTCCTGGCAGGGACAGAGGTGTCAGCAGAGAGCACTGTGGTCAGACAGAAAAGAACTATACAACTTTCCCTGTAGTATACAGCAGCTGATAAGTACTGGAAGGATAAGATTTTTAACCCCTTAAGGACTGAGCCCTTTTTCACCTTAAGGACTGAGCCCTTTTTTGCAATTCTGACCACTGACACTTTATGCATTAATAACTCTGGGATGCTTTTACCGTTTATTCTGATTCCAATACTGTTTTTTCATGACATATTCTACTTTAACATAGTGGTAAATTTTCATAGTTACTTGCATCATTTCTTGGTGAAAAATCCCAAAATTTCATGAAAATTTTGAAAACTTTGAAATTTTTGCATTTTTCTAACTTTGAAACTCTCTTCTTGTAAGGAAAATAGATATTCCAAATAAATTATATATTGATTCACATAAACAATATGTCTACTTTATGTTTGCATCATAAAATTGATGAGTTTTTACTTTTGGAAGACATCAGAGGGCTTCAAAGTTCAGCAGCAATTTTTCACAAAAATTTCAAAATTTGAATTTTTCAGGGACCAGTTCAGTTTTGAAGTGGATTTGAGGGGCTTTCATATTAGAAATACCCCATAATTTACCCCATTATAAAAACTGCACCCCTCAAAGTATTCAAAATGACATTCAGAAAGTTTGTTAACCCTTTAGGTGTTTCACAGGAATAGCAGCAAATTGAAGGAGAAAATTCAAAATCTTCATTTTTTTACACTCGCATGTTCTTGCGGAGCCATTTTTTGAATTTTTACAAGGGGTAAAAGGAGAGAAATCCCCATAAAATTTGTAACCCCTCATTTCTCTCGAGTAAGGAAATACCTCATATGTGGATGTAAAGTGCTCTATGGGTGCACTAGAAGGCTCAGAAGGGAAGGAGTGACAATGGGATATTGGAGAGTGAATTTTGCTGAAATGGTTTTTGGGGGGCATGTCGCATTTAGGAAGCCCCTATGGCGCCAGAACAGCAAAAAAAATAAAAACACATGGCATTCTATTTTGGAAACGACACCCCTCAAGGAACATAAAAAGGGGTACAGTGAGCCTTAACACCCTACAGGTGTTTGACGACTTTTAGTTAAAGTCGGATGTGTAAATGAAAATTAAAATGTTTTAACTAAAATGCTGTCCCCCCCACCCCCCCACCCAAGTTTCAAATTTTTTACAAGGGGTAATAGGATAAAATGCCCCACAACATTTGTAACCCCATCTCTCCTGAGTATGGAAATACCCCATGTGTGGATGTCCAGTGCTCTGCTGACGCACTACAATGCTCAGAAGGGAAGGAGTCACATTTGGCTTTGGAGTCAAATTTAGCTGGAATGGTTTTTCGGTGGCATGTCGCATTTAGGAAGCCCCTATGGTGCCAGAACAGTGGACCCCCCCCCCCCCCACATGTGACCCCATTTTGGAAACTACACCCCTCACAGAGTAAGAACATACCCCATATTTGGATATAAAGTGCTCTGCGGCCGAACTACAATGCTCAGAAGAGAAGGAGCGCATTGGGCTTTTGGAGAGAAAATGTGTTAGGAATTGAAGGCCATGTGTGTTTACAAAGCCACCATGGTGCCAGAACAATGGACCCCCTCCCCACATGTGACCCCATTTTGGAAACTACACCCCTCACGGAATGTAATAAGGGGTGCAGTGAGCAACTACAACCCACTGCCGTTTGACAGATCTTTGGAACAGTGGGCTGTGAAAGTGAAAAATTAAATGTAAAATTTTCACGGACCACGTTCAAAAAATCTGTCAGACACCTGTGGGGTGTAAATGCTCACTGCACCCCTTATTACATTCCGTGAGGGGTGTAGTTTCCAAAATGGTGTCACATGTGGGGAGGGGGTCCATTGTTCTGGCACTATGGGGGCTTTGTAAACACACATGGCCTACAATTCCAGACACATTTTCTCTCCAAAAGCCCAATGGCGCTCCTTCTCTTCTGAGCATTGTAGTGCACCCGCAGAGCACTTTACATCCACATATGGGGTTATGTTCTTACTCCGAAGAAATAGGGTTACAAATTTTGGGGGGCTCCCTTGTGAAAATGAAAAATTTAGGGTAACACCAGCATTTTAGTTAAAAAAATGTTTTTTCATTTTCCCATCCAACTTTAACGAAAATTCTTCAAACACCTGTGGGGTGTTAAGGCTCACTATACCCCTTGTTATGTTCCGTGGGGGGTGTAGTTTCCAAAATGGGGTCACACCAGGGTATTTATTTTTTTGCGTTTATGTCAGAATCATTGTAAAATCAGCCACCCCTGTGAAAATCACCAATTTAGGCCTCAAATGTACACAGTGCCCTCTCACTCCTGAGCCTTGTTGTGCATCCACAGAGCATTTTACGTCCACATATGGGGTATTTCCGTACATAGGAGAAATTTTGTTACAAATTTTGAGGGTCTTTTTTTCCTTTTACCTCTTGTGAAAAAAAAGAATCGGGCAACACCAGCATGTTTTTACACTAACAGGCTTGTGTAGACCTCAACTTTTCCTTTTCATAAGGGGTAAAAGGAGAAAAAGTCCCCCAAAATTTGTAACGCAATTGCTCCCGGAAATACCGCATATGTGGCCCTAAACTGTTAACTTGAAATACGACAGGGCTCCGAAGTGAGAGAGCGCCATGCGCATTTGAGCACTATTCTAGGGATTGCATAGGGGTGGACATAAGGGTATTCTACGCCAGTGATTCACAAACAGGGTGCCTCCAGCTATTGCTAAACTCCCAGCATGCCTGGACAGTCAGTGGCTGTCCCGAAAAGCTGTGAGTTGTTGTTTTGCAACAGCAGGCTCCATTTTATAAACACTGCCGTACGAGACGTTTTTAATTTTTATTGGGGGGGGGACAGTGTAATATGTGTTAGTGTAGTGTAGTGCTTTTAGGATACATTCACACAGGTGGAGGTTTACGGTGAGTTTTCCGCTAGGAGTTTGAGCTGCGGCGGAAAATTTGCCGCAACTCAAACTTGAGGCAGGAAACTCACTGTAAACCCGCCCATGTGAATGTACCCTGTACATTCACATGGGGGGGGCAAACCTCCAGCTGTTGCAAAACTACAACTCCCAGCATGCACTGATAGATCGTGCATGCTGGGTGTTGTACTTTTGCAACAGCTGGAGGCACACTGGTTGGAAAACCTTCAGTTAGGTTCTGTTACCTAGCTCAGTATTTTCCAACCAGTGTGCCTCCAGCTGTTGCAAAATTACAATTCCCAGCATGTACTGATTGCCGAAGGGCATGCTGGGAGATGTAGTTATGCAACAGCTAGAGGTACGCAACTACAATTCCCAGCATGGCGAGACAGCCGTTTGCTGTTCGTTTTGCAACATCTGGAGGGCTACAGTTTAGAGACCACTGTATAGTGGTCTCCAAACTATAGCCCTCCAGATGTTGCAAGGCAACTCACCGGCTTCCATAGTCTGCACCAGGGAGCCAGCCGCACGTGATCGCCGAACACCTCCCACTGCCGCCGCCGATTGGTGAGAGACCTCCGGCGACGGTCACCGTTGGTTCCCCCTGTTCTGCCCGGACTACTGTGGGTGGCCAGAATGGGGGAACCGAACTTAAACCCCCCCGCCCCCGATCTGCTATTGGTCAGTCACTTCTGACCGACCAATAGCAGGTAAAGGAGCGGTGGCACCCCTGCCATCTCACTTCTATGCCTTCAGGGGGATCGTGGGTGTATTGGACAGATCGCCGGTCTGAATTGACATGGGGTGGGGGTCTCAGGACCCTCCTCGGCGATGTGCCGGGATGCCTTCTGAATTATTTCAGCAGGCACCCCGGTCAGGTCCCCGGCCGTGCCCATACTCCCTAAGTCCTTAAGGACTTTAAAACGGGGGCATATGATTACGCCTGCCGTCCTTATGGGGTTAAATAGAAGTAATTTACAAATCTGTTTAACTTTCTGGCACCAATTGATTTTATAAAAAAAATTCCACTGGAGTACCCCTTTAAGCATATTACTGATGTCAAAAAAGCTAAAATATGAATTTTACAAAGTGGATACAGTTCATAAAAAATCAAGAGTTTTTCTAACCTATAAATCTGCAAAGGGGAGTGGAGGAAGGTGAAATAAAGTGTTTGTTATTTTACAGCTTGGGGACAATAAGAAAATATTAAATTCCACCAGACAATCCCTTTAAACTTTCTGAATGTATGGACCACCCCTGATTTTTAGAAAGCACTCCTTATCTCAGTGTTTCCCAACCAGGGTGCCTCCAGTTATTGCAAAACTACAACGTGTATGTATGTGCTTGAAGATAAGGCTGTGTTTCTCCAGCTGTTGCAAAACTACAACATCCAGCATGCTGGAAGCTGGAGGCACCCAGGTTGGGAAACACTGCCTTATCTGCAAGCACATACAATGTCCATATGGATTCGTATTGAGGCAGCCACTAACCTTCAACCACTGAGCTGTCCTGACCAGTGATCAGGTCTTCAATGTGCACAGATTCCTCCTCTGTTGGTGAACCGCTGGTTCTGCAGTCTTCTGTTGCATGCTCTGTAGTTTCTTCTTGATCTAACGCTACCGCTGTTACAGCTTCAGTTTGCTCATCTTCTGGTGGAATTCCATTTGCTGGTGGTTCATTCTCTGTCAATGGAACCAGTTTTGTCTGATCTGGAATAGTTTCTATGTCGTCTATAATTTGGTCGCTGACTTCTGATGATGCAAAAAGTACAGTAAATGCTCGGTTAGCGTACACTCGTGTTGTATACCAATTGATCCAATGACTACAATTAAGACAAGGAGTAAAAAATCAGATACTCTATTGTAGCTCTTTTAAACCTTATTACCTCTTCAAGCAATGTTCACACGGCAAAAAATTTGCGGAATGTCTGCCTGGAAAACGTGACCGGACTTTTCGCAAATATCGTACGCCGGCAGAAAATGGCGGCGCTAGGACCGTTCGGAAATGCGCTGTCTCTATGGAGGGCAATGCATTGCCGAGCAGATTCCACCGGTATCCATTTTACACCGGTATCCACTTGGAAATTCCATTGTGTGAACACGGCCTTTCTGTCACGCCACCTCCCATAGGCTCCGCCCTTGTGAAATCAAGGGTCCACCCCCCTCAATGCAAGCCTATGGGAGGGGGACGTGACACGCCCCCTCCCATAGGCTTGCATTGAGTGGGGCCGAGCGTGACATCACACGGGGCAGAGCCTTGACGTCACAACGCTCCGGCCCCGTGATCGACAGTAATCAGACCCGAAGCGAACACGCTCCGGAGACTGATTTTTAACGGGTGCAGCGTGCAAGATCACGGGGGTCCCCAGTGGCGGGACCCCTGCGATCAGGCATCTTATCCCCTATCCTTTGGATAGGGGATAAGATGTCTAAGCGCCCGAGTACCCCTTTAAAAGAGCAGTGCGTGACAGACAGCCCAGAAATCTCAAAGAACTGGAAGACTTTTGTAAGGAAGAATGGGCAAAGATACCTCAAACAAGAATTGAAAGACTCTTGGCTGGCTATAAAAAGCGTTTACAAGCTGTGATACTTGCCAAAGGGGGCAGTACAAGATATTAACTCTCTAGGGTGCCCAAACTTTTGCAGATGCCATTTTTTGGTTTTCTGTTATTTTGAAAATGTAAATGATGGAAATAAAATCTAACTTTTGTTGACATATTATAAGAATGTCTAATCTGTAATTTGATGCCTTTTGGAGATTTTTCCATCTTTCCTTGGCTTCTTTATGCACATGAATACAAATTTTTACCTGGGGTGCCCAAACTTTTGATCCCCACTTTACACGTACAGTATCTGCAGGATTTAAAGCTGCAGATTTGAAGCGGTGTTCAGTCATTTAGTTTAAATTAAAATCTGCAGATTGAAATAATACTCTATGTGTTAGAGCTCGTTCACATGGGCAGGTTTGCAGGGGAACTAGCAGCATGTTTCCCACTGTGAGTTTGAATGTGGACGGGTCCACTGCAGACCCCATAAAGAGGATTTCCGCAGAGGAAATTCTGATGCTGAAAAATCTGCCACATAGAGCCTGCCAACATTCAAATTTGCAGTGGGAAACACACTGCCAGTTCCCTGGGAAATCCGCCATTGTGAACGAGCCCTAAGAGTAGGTTCACACATGCCGTATTATGCTGCGTATTTGCTGCTGCAGAAAATGTGTAGAAAATACGGCACGTGTGACCCAACCCTAAGGGTATGTTCACACATGCCATATTATGCTGCGTATTTGCTGCTGTGTATTTTTCTACCTATTGAAGTCAGGTAGCAAAATCAGCTGCAGAAAATGTGTAGGAAATACGGCACGTGTGACCCAACCCTAAGGGTATGATCACACATGAAGAATTTTGCAGCTTATTTGCTGCAGCGTATTTTCCTACTCATTGAAGTCAATGGGTAGCAAAGCATGCAACTGATTTTGCTACCCATTAAATTCAATAGGTAGGAAAATACACTGCAGCAAATACGCAGCAAAATACGGCACATGTGACCGTACCCTAAAGGCATAATATAGACTCTATTTTATTTCTGAATAAAAGCATTAGGTTTGTTTGACTGTGATATTGTGCTTTTCAGCTAATTCCATCTGCGTACATAAGTGACATATTGTGCTCACAGACAATCCCTTTCCCATAGACTTACATAGAGCACATAAATGTTAAAAATACAGACACAAAATTTCTGCAATTTTACAGAAGCATTTATTTTACAATGTAATATGCCTGTGTGACCATAGCATAAGGGTGATAACAGGTTCCCTTTAATTTTCACCATAAATGACTGGTTATTACAGCTGACCCTTCAGTATAAGAAACCTTTTCAGTGAGTCCCATAGCAGTAGGAGGGACAACATGACTGTCTAGGGGCAGACAGCTGTGTACATAAAACAGAAGAAGAGAATAGGAAGGAGCTAGGAAGTTCATTCTCCAGCCAAAATATGTTCACATATTGCAGTAAGAATTTAAAACCTTCAATTTGGCTTTCCTAGGACATTTAAACTTGTTTATTTTGGCACACAGGAGCTCAGAGTACTAAATGTCATCTAGTAGAACAATGTTTCCCTACCAGGGAGCCTCCAGCTTTTGCAAACCCAAAATTCCCAGCATGCTGGACAGCCAAAGGGCTCTGCTGCAATGGAGTTTCTGAGCAGAATTTTTCCGGTGGATTCCGCTCTGAAACTCTGCCATGTTAACATGGGCCTTAAGGTAAATATAAGCAACAATTGCTTGATGCAGCCGAAAAGTAGCAGCCAATCGGTGCACAAGTTTCCCGGCAAAGGCTGGGTCCACACTACGTTTTGTCCCATACGGGAGCGCATACGGCAGGAGGGAGCTAAAACCTCGCGCTCCCGTATGTGACCGTATGCGCTCCCGTATGCCATTCACTTCAATGAGCCGACCGGAGTGAAACGTTCGGTCCGGTCGGCTCATTTTTGTGCCGTATGCGCTTTTACAACCAGACCTAAAACCGTGGTCAACCACGGTTTTAGGTCCGGTTGTAAAAGCGCATACGGCGCAAAAATGAGCCGACCGGACCGAACGTTTCACTCCGGTCGGCTCATTGAAGTGAATGGCATACGGGAGCGCATACGGTCACATACGGGAGCGCGAGGTTTTAGCTCCCTCCTGCCGTATGCGCTCCCGTATGGGACAAAACGTAGTGTGGACCCAGCCAAAAACAGGTGGACATTGTCTGCTGCATTTCAGCCGCATGGAGCCGACACCTTGTGTGTTTTCACCCTTATAGGGGAAACTCCACCCTAGACATCTTATCCCCTATCCAAAGGCTAAGGGATAAGATGACTGATTGTGGGGGTTCGGCCACTGGGACCCCCTGCGATCTCCAGGCCAGCACCACGGCATTCTGAACACGGGAAGCTTTGGACACGCCATGGTGTGACGTCACTAACACAAGCCCCAAGCTTCCGTGTTTAGAATGCCGCTGTGCCGGCCAGGAGATTGTGGGGTTCCCAGCGGCCAGACCTCCCCATGATCAGACATCTTATACCCTATCCTTTGGATAGGGTATAAGATGTCTAGGGGTGGAGTACCCCTTTAACATAAGATACAACAATGCTCAGCTTTTGAGAACCTGAAACCTCTTTTACCACTAGAGAATTTTAAGAGATCTGGACTAAGTACAACTGGGTGTTCCTTCCAAATCTGCACTGATGAATATTACTTCACTTGTTAAATATTTACAATGATCTGACCAGAGGGAGAAAGTGCTTGTTATACCGGATTCCTCTGTGCAGCGGTGAAGTCATGTCAGCCTTGGTCAAGTCATTAAACATTTACAAGTGTTATCTAGAACCAGATTATTTAAATCCCCACTTTATACTAAACACAACAGTATCAAACTCCATTATGGATAAAGTGAAATCTACAGATCTGTTCACATTGGCACCATGGTTTGCTTCTAAAACGGGAGCAATGACACTGTCCCAGATCACTTATATGGCAGATTCAGGTGTTACAAACCCCATTAGAAATGTGGTGGCCCAGTACAGGAGTTGCACCCATATACCATTGCTGCCCTGTCAGACAGACTCCATTCCGTGACCCCTGGGCCTCCTCTTCACCTGTGTGCCCTGAATAGTTAAATATTGTATGGGTTATCCAATGTAATGTACATACCGTATTTATCGGCGTATAACACGCACTTTTTAGGCTAAAATTTTTAGCCTAAAGTCTATGTGCGTGTTATACGCCGATACACCCCCAGGAAAGGCAGGGGGAGAGAGGCCGTCGCTGCCCGCTTCTCTCCCCCTGCCTTTACTGGGGTCTAGAGCCCTGCTGCCAGCCCTTCTCACCCCCTGGCTATCGGCGCCGCTGCCCGTTCTGTCCCCCTGACTATCGGTGCCGGCGCCCCATTGCCGGCGCCGATAGCCAGGGGGAGAGAAGCGGCGCCGACAGCCAGGGGGAGAGAAGGGGCAGCGGCACCCATTGCCGGCGCCGGCGCCCCGTTGCCTCCTCCCATCCCCGGTGGCATAATTACCTGGGTCGGGTCTGCGCTGCTGCAGGCCTCCGGCATGCGTCCCTGGCGTTGTTGCTATGCGCTGCACAGCGCGGCGCATGACGTCAGTGCGCCGCGCCGTGCATAGCAATGATGCAGGGGACGCACGCCGGAGGCCTGCAGCAGCACGGACCCGACCCCGGCAAAAGGTAATTATGCCACCGGGGATGGGGGGAGGCAACGGGGCAGCGGCGCCGGCAATGGGTGCCGCTGCCCCTTCCACTACCCCCAAGGTCCAAGTCAAAACCTGGTAAGCTACAAACGAGGTAAAGTCTTTCATAGTCAGTCTCAATCAAGTCAGTCCAAGTTAATCTGTCTCAAGTCAGCGTGGCACTGCATCAAATTTTCCAAGTCCACCATAAGTCCCAGCAAGCCCTGTGGTCTCTGAAGTCACTAGTCACCTCAGTGGGCCTAGAAAGTGGGCAAGCTGTATAGACTGTTACATCTGTATGACTCAGTAAAGCTGCCGTTTGTTCCGTAACTTGACATCGGAGTCATTATTTGGCCCCCGTGCCTAGCCCAGGATCCAGCGGTATACCTTCGGGTGGTGTAGAGGATAAACCACGCCCTGGCGTCACGAATACAAGGAGTTGATGCCATCTGCCCCTTGGGTAATTCCATCTGCCCTCATCACACCCTCACCACAGAAACATAGAAGATTTTGCCCCCCTGCTCGATATAGCCTGCCCTTATACTTTTTCCTTTTCTATTCTTATCTTAGGATAGATCTGTTTATCCCAGGCATGTTTAAATGCTGCAGATTCACAAATGGATTGAGGTATGAGCTTCGGCTTGGAGCCCTAATTCATTGGCTGATAACTTGGTTTTACCCTGTCAAAAAATCCTCATACGGTGGCCACATATCTACCCGTGTAACTGTGGATATGCAGCTGTAGAATAATAGGAGTAAAGAGCCATGTGAATGCCCCAGTGATCATTAGCTTTAGCAGTAGGTTTAGGATCACTTTCCTACTGGAAGTTTAACCTTTGTCCAGTCTCAAATCTCTGGCATACTGAGAGGAACTGCCCTTTATTTACTGCTATCCATTTTTCCTTCATCCTGAGCAGCCTTCCTAGTCCCTGTTGATGAAAACCATCCCCAGCATGCTTCATTGTGTAAATGTTGTTCTGTGGGCGATGAGAAGTATTGGCTTTGCTCCAAAAACAGTGTTTCCCATAAAGTTCAATCTTGGTTTCATGTGACCAGAGTCCTTCTTCCATGTGGGCATTGTGCTAAATGCTGTTGGGTGAACTCCACACGTCTTCTTATGTTTTTCTTAAGCACTGGCTGTCTTTTCTGGCCACTCTACCATAAACACTTGCTCACCGACATCTATGGTTTATAGTGTCCTACGCACAGATACTTTCTTTTCCACTGGAGATCTCTGAAGCTCCTTCGGCGTTATCGTTGGTGTTTTTCCTGAATCTCTGGTAAATGCCCTCTTTGCACACTCTGTGTTTTGGTGGCCATCTTCTCTTGTCAGTTTCCCTTTTTGTTACAATGGAGTGAATGCTGATTCATGTTGTTTAAACTTTGGGACTTTTTGTTTTATAACTCAACCCTGATTTTATAACACAACACTGAGCTATAGATTCATACAACTTTACCTCTGACCTGTTTGGAGAACAATTTCTTCTTGGGGCTTTCTGAGTGGTGTTGCAGACCCAGGGGCCTTTCAGAACAAGAGTATTTATATATTTTTCTGACATGTCAAAAGTTTAAATCACACTGGGTCTCAATCCTGAGACTAGCTGCGATTGTGAGTTATAAGCACAACTCCCTGGTCAGTTACCCAATCACACGGATGTGCTCTATTATAGTCTATGAAAGACATCAGTCATATTGGGCTACCGCGTCCTTCAGCCGTTTACAACTCATGATTGCATCAGATCTCTTGACTGAGACCAGAGGTGATCAAACTTCTGACATGTCTGGACCATATACACGCCACAAAATGAGAACGAGTTTACATGTTATGCATGTAACAGAGGTCAGACCACCCACGATCAAACACGTATAAGTTATATACCACTGTATATCAGCTTTAAGTACATTATGTAAACTATCTCCTAGGATAAAGTGTTTAGTGAACCTGCTTGTATATATAAACACAAATGCTTGATACAAAAAAGCAACAAATATGAAAATATCCAAATAAAATCTTGGCATGGAAAAAGGATGTTTTATTTATTTATTTATATCCTGATTCTTGTTCACAATGGTAAACACCAAAAATACTATTATTACCAAGCACAAGTAGTCTAAAGGGTACAAGACTGTCTTCAAAGACATTGGCAGCCCAGCACAGAAATGATATCAAGACGTTTTCTACATATGTAAGAATCCAAAACTTCCAGGACATAGTGAAAAGACATTCACAATATGGCAAAGAAACCACGTGCAACATCCAAAGAATTCCAGGCTGAGCTGGGACAACTGGAGCAATGGTTTCAATGTTACTATATGGCACACACTGATCAAAACAGGACTCTATTTGCAGTAGCCCAAGGGGGGGGGGATATGTTAAAGCAGTGGAGAATGCCTGTGGGATCGCTGTGAACTGTAGTCCACTGTCTGTCACAGTTGCCGTCACACTAGTCACACTGCCATGAGGGCTTCCACAGAGTCATCCTATGCTTTGTCTCCTAGAACAGTGATGCAGAGACTGCACTGCAGATGTTGGTGGTTGTATGTCCCCTAGTGAACACTCGGTATAATGTCTAGCAAATTGGTGTTTAGGGTGCCCGTAATGGTGTACTGCTGAAAGAAGGCCAGACACTAAAGTCTTCCACAAATGGAGGCACAATCTCTTCAACAGTTTAACTCCTTAAGGACCAAGGACGGATGAGTACGTCCTTGGTCCCGCTCCCGTGATATAATGCGGGGTCCCACGGTGACCCCACATCATATCATGGCGGGCTTCATAGTGAAGCTGGGACCCGCCGCTAATAGCACGTCGCACTGATTGCGGTGCTGCACGCTATTAACCCTTTAGCCGTGCGCTCAAAACTGAGCCACGCGGCTAAAAGTGAAAGTAAAAAGTGCCGGTTAGCTCAGGGAGCTGTTCGGGATCGCCGCGGTGAAATCGCGGCATCCCGAACAGCTGTACTACAGGAGGATGGTCTCTTACCTTCCTTCCTGCAGTCCGATCGCCGATTGAATGCTTCAAGCCTGAGATCCAGGCTTGAGCAATCAATCGCCGAAAACACTGATCATTGCATCCCTATGGAGATGCATTGAACGCTGTTAAAGATCAGTAAATGCAATGGTAAATGACTGGTAAAATGGCCAGGAAATTTTCCATAAAGTTCGGAGTCAGAGCAGCAATAAGCATAAAGTAAATTGGCCTTTGGTAGCATGCTCGGGTGTTTATAGTGACAAGAGCAGGAACGGGTACAGAACAGAAAAATCCTGGATCCTAAACACCCTGATACTGCTGAGTAACACTGCAGGCGAAAGGCAATATTAAATAAAAATCCATTCAACGCCAGTCACTCTCCAGTTAGGCTAACAGAAGGGGGCCCAAACACGTGACCACTTCTGGGACATTTATATGCCATAATGGGTTATCTTAATGGAACAACCCATTTAAATTCAAGGAAACTAATATCATGTAACTTTCCGTAACTCACACTTCTGCCCTCTTGTCTTGCTCTCTACATGACACTTACTGTAACATTTCCTTTGAAGAACTTAAAGTGCAATTCAGTCCAATGCAAGAAATCGCCTTACAGCCATGCAGTGACTTCAGATGTCAGTAAGCACCATCAAGAATATATTCATTTGCTTTACTAACTTTTCAAGCCATGCTCGATAATAAGACTTGTCAAACATCAGAAAGAATCATTTGTAATCCAAGAGATTATCTTTTGTTTCCTAAAATGCGTCTAGACTGAAACATAAGACTGCCAACTACTGCCTGACCCCGGGTACCACGGTATCTACTAACCCTATACACTCATTCACCTTCATCTACCATATCTGAAAAATAAGAAAAACTAATACCAGAAGTCTCATGAAGTATTTCCATTAGAGTAAAACTCTCTGATGTTATGGAGTATTTTTATTCAAGGAGGAATATATTATTTGCAGTTATTTTGTTTAATCGTACGCAGGTAAATGTGATGTTAAAATCTCTTCATTTATAAAGGCAAACATTTACCTCATGATATAAAAAGTGACCAAAAATACACTATTTTGGACTTTGTAATTTTTTTGCGCGTACGCCATTGACCATGCGGTTTAATTAACAATATATTTTTATAATTCGGACATTTCCGCACGCGGCGATACCACATATGTTTATTTTTATTTACACTGTTTTTTTTAAATGGGAAAAGGGGGGTGATTCAAACTTTTATTAGGGGAGGGGTTAAATGATCTTTATTCACTTTTTTTTCTCCACTTTTTTTTTGCAGTGTTATAGCTCCCATAGGGACCTATAACACTGCACACACTGATCTTTTACATTGATCACTGGTTTCTCATAGGAAACCAGTGATCAATGATTCTGTCGCTTGACTACTCATGCCTGGATCTCAGGCACTGAGCAGTCATTCAGCGATCGGACACCAGGAGGCAAGGTAGGAGACCCTCCTCGTGTCGCAGAGCTGTTCGGGATGCCGCGATTTTGCTGCGGACATCCCGAACAGCCCACTGAGCTAGCCGACAGTGATTTACTTTCAATTTAGACGCGACGTTCAGCTTTGAGTGCAGTGTCTAAAGGGTTAATAGAGTGAGGCACTGCGATCATTGCCACGGGTCCTGGCCGTTGTAAGAGGCCGGGCCCGACCCGCTATGCCACGTCGTGGCCCCGCGTTATAGAAAGGGAAAGGACTCAGGACGTACCGGTACGTCCTTGGTCCTTAACAGGTTAAAGGGGTTATCAAACATAAGGTGACCTTAGTAATTAAGTGTCATACAGTAATGGACATGCTTACCAAGGATCTGTATTGGGGTGGAAGTAAATGGCCGTGTCCTGTGTCCCCCATCACGCTGCTGGCTTGAATTTGGGAACTGGCTACTTCTGTTTTTCTTGTGGCCTCCCTCAGACTACAATCCCCAGGATCCCTTGTTTCAAGGTGGGAGGTGACTTCTTTCTCTCCCACACATCGGTCACCCCACTCTATGCAGCACAGCCACACTCCCTTTGATCGCATGAATGCCCCACATCACCTGACACACAAGCTGTGGATCTGTGTGATGAATGAATGCACGCACATCATCAGGGGGATGGCTTCACATACAACAGATAAAGCAGCCAAGCCCCCTTTCAGGACCTGACATATAAAGTTTTGTCTCGGGCCACACAGCAAGCTGGAAAGTCTTCCACAAATGGAGGCACAATATCTTGAACAGTTTAAAGGGGTATTCCAGGCCAAAACTTTTTTTTATATATCAACTGGCTCCGGAAAGTTAAACAGATTTGTAAATTACTTCTATTAAAAAATCTTAATCCTTCCAATAGCTATTAGCTTCTGACGTTGAGTTGTTGTTTTCTCTCTAACTGCTCTCTGATGACTCACGTCCCGGGAGCTGTGCAGTTCCTATAGGGATATTCTCCCATCATGCACAGCTCCCGGGACGTGACATCATCATTGAGCAGTTAGACAGAAAACTTCAGAAGCTAATAACTATTGGAAGGATTAAGATTTTTTAATAGAAGTAATTTACAAATCTGTTTAACTTTCCGGAGCCAGTTGATATATATTAAAAAAGGTTTTGCCTGGAATACCCCTTTAATAAACAAGATTTGACTAGAGCTAGGGAAACCCATGAACTGAAGAGTGATAGGGCACCTAAAATGTTTAGGCTTCGTGCTAGCTCATGTTGTGTCACTAGTCTCTTTGTCTCTTTCTCCTGAGGAAGATCCCAGCTGGTTGGCTCCCAGCTTTACTAAAAGGTTATTAATCATAACTCGAGCTGCAATTTCCAACTGCACGGTGCAGGTACCTTGGCCTAAAGCCTCTATGGTGACGCTATGGGGCTCCTGTACTATCTATTTACAGGAAGAGAGGCTTAACACCTCTCCTTGAAACTCACCACTAAAGTTGCCCACTTACTTCTTGTTTTTCTCTGTAAAGAGCCAAACCTAGGGTAAGTTCCTCCCTACTCTAGAAGGTTCGCTAAGTGTATGTACACACATACAGTCATGGTCGTAAATGTTGGCACCCCTGAATTTTTTCTAGATTTCTCACAGAAAAGGATTGCAGGAACACATTTTGCTATACACATGTTTATTCCCTTTGTGTATTGGAACTAAACCAAAAAGGGAGTAAAAAAAAGCAAATTGGACATAATGTCACCAAACTCCAAAAATGGGCTGGTCAAAATTATTGGCACCCCTTTCAAAATTGTGGAAAAATAAGATTGTTTCAAGCATGTGATGCTCCTTTAAACTCACCTCGGGCAAGTAACAGGTGTGGGCAATATAAAAATCACACCTGAAAGCAGATAAAAAGGAGAGAAGTTCACTTAGTCTTTGCATTGTGTGTCTGTGTGTGCCACACAAAGCATATACAACAGAAAGAGGAGAAGAGAACTGTCTGAGGACTTGAGAAGCAAAATTGTGGAAAAATATCAACAATCTCAATGTTACAAGTCCATCTCCAGAGATCTAGATTTGCCTTTGTCCACCGTGCGCAACATTATCAAGAAGTTTTCAACCCATGGCACTGTAGCTAATCTCCCTGGGCATGGATGGAAGAGAAAAATTGATGAAAGGTGTCAACATAGGATAGTCCGGATGGTGGATAAGCAGCCCCAAACAAGTTCCAAAGATATTCAAGCTGTCCTGCAGGCTCAGGGAGCATCAGTGTCAGTGCGAACTATCCATCGACATTTAAATTAAATGAAACGCTATGGCAGGAGACCCAGGAGGACCCCACTTCTGACACAGAGACATAAAAAAGCAAGACTTCATTTTGCCAAAATGAACTTGAGTAAGCCAAAATCCTTCTGGGAAAATGTCTTGTGGACAGATGAGACCAAGATAGAACTTTTTGGTAAAGCACATCATTCTACTGTTTACCAAAAATGGAATGAGGCCTACAAAGCAAAGAACACAGTACCTACAGTGAAATATGGTGGAGGTTCAATGATGTTTTGGGGTTGTTTTGCTGCCTCTGGCACTGGGTGCCTTGAATGTGTACAAGGCATCATGAAATCTGAGGATTACAAATGGATTTTGGATCGCGCTGTACAGTCCAGTGTCAAAAAGCTGAGTTTGCATCAGAGATCTTAGGTCTTCCAGCAGGACAATGACCCCAAACATACCTCAAAAAGAACCCAAAAATGGATGGCAACAAAGCGCTGGAGAGTTCTGAAGTAGCCAGTAATGAGTCCTGATCTAAATCCCATTGAACACCTGTGGAGAGATCTTAAAATTGCTGTTGGGAAAAGGCGCCTTCCAATAAGAGAGACCTGGAGCAGTTTGCAAAGGAAGAGTGGTCCAACAACCCGGCTGAGAGGTGTAAGAAGCTTATTGATGGTTATAGGAAGCGTCTGATTTCAGTTATTTTTCCAAAGCGTGTGCAACCAAATATTAAGTTAAGGGTCCCAATCATTTTGTCCAGACCATTTTTGGAGTTTGGTGTGCCATTATGTCCAATTTAATTTTTTTCCTCCCATTTTTGGTTTAGTTCCAATACACACAAAGGGAATAAACATGTGTATAGCAAAACATGTGTTACTGCAATCCTTTTCTGTGAGAAATACTTCATTTACTAGAAAAATTTCATGGGTGCCAACATTTACGGTCATGACTGTATAACTGCAAAAAATTAACTTCCAGGGAAAAAATAGACTTGACTATTCTTTCTGCGGATGCCAGAATCAGAATTTCCGCAACAGAAACATCTGGCACTTAAATTCTGCTGTGTAAACAGTGAAGCACAATCAAATTGAAATCAATGAGACTCTGCTGCTGTGTAATGTCCGTGCAGAATATTCATGTGGAATTCCGCATGGACAGTCTGATGGTATGTTCATACTGCGGAATCTCCGCTTGCAGAGTACCGCTGGCGAAGATTCCGCCTGGCCGCCGCTGCCGAGAATGCTTCGGCGGTATGACCGCGCGGCACTGCGCCGTCACCACTGACGGCTATGCAGTGCTCGCGGACTTACGCGCAAAGAATGAACATGTTCCTTCTTTGTAAAGAACAATTTCAGCATCCGAATTCCCTGCTCGGAATTCTACTCATGGAATTCTGCGGGAATCTCGCAGTGTGAACGTACCCTTACTGGTAGGAAAACCCATTTAGGGATTATGAACATAGAGTGGACACTCTAGAAATGTATGAGACTTATTTGCTTACTCCACAATTCTGCCAAATTTGTGGGGCAGCAGCCAAGGTAAATCTGGGCAAATCCGTGTGCTAGATTATGGCAAGGTATGAGCTAGAAATCAGTGCACAGCAATAGTCCAGGCATCCATATATTGTAAAGTGCTGCAGAATCAGTTGGCACTATATAAATAAAATTATTATTATTATCCATCCATTGCCTTCACTAGGCTTAGTGCCATAGCGTTACTAATATTACTAAGTCTAAATAAAGGAATCTCTAGATAACACATTGTTTGTATTCGCAACTGAAGACAATTGCATCAGCTTGAAAAAAAATAAATAACTTTAAGTGTAGCTGTGTATATACATGGAGGCCAATTAGTCTAATAGCTAATCCCTGGGGAGGGCATCCTCTAACACAGTGTTTTCCAAACAGTGTGCCTCCAGCTGTGGCAAAACTACAACCCCCAGCACGCCCGGACAGCCAAAGGCTGTCCGGGCATGCTGGGTGTTGTAGTTTTGCAACAGCTGGAGGCTCACTGTTTGGAAAACACAGCTCTAAAAGTAATCACTAAGCTGGCTTCTCTATGCTTAAAGGGTAGCTCCCACCATCCTATTTATTCTTTTTTTGCTAGCCCGTCCTCCCCCGCTACGGCACTAGCCCGTTTCCTGCTCCCCCCCCCCCCCCCCGCATACCCCGTTCCCTCATTACACTTGCAGTTACTGCAGAGTCCGGCAGCGGGCGTGCAGGGACAGCGGCGGCAACGAGCCGGCGGCGGCGATGTGCGGGAGGAGTGGCCTCCCAGCCAGTGGCCGGGGAGCCAATGCGCTCGCTCCCACCTGTCTGATTGACAGGCAGGGAGCGAGTGCAGCCTAACTGAAAAAGGACTGATTGCCACTCCAAAATCAGTCCTTTTTCAGTAGCCGGTTTTTAAATGTAAATTAAAGCTTTTTAATGAAAAAATAAACAATAAAAGTATATTAGAGATATGTTGTAGTACATAAGTACTACAACGTATCAAAAAATAAAGTTGGTGACAGTGCCCATTTAAAGGACATGTCCGGTGTTCACTTTTCTTATTTTATCCGTTCCGGGCTGAAAAATAAAAGAAAACAAATTTTCTCTTACTTGCCTAGGCTCCCCCGGTGCTTCAGTGCAGGTGTTCGGTCCCCGGGCTGTATTCTTCTTACTTCCTGTTAGCCCGGCACGTCACACGGAGCTTCAGCCTATCACCGGCCGAGGCAGGACATCGCTGCGGCCAGTGATAGGCTGAAGCTCCGTGTGACGTGCCGGCCTAACAGGAAGTAAGAAGAATATAGCCCGGGGACCGAACACCTGTACTGAAGCACCGGGGGAGCCTAGGCAGGTAAGAGAAAATTTGTTTTCTTTTATTTTTCAGCCCGGAACGGATAAAATAAGAAAAGAGAGCACCGGACATCTCCTTTAATATGCAGAATAAAGTACAGCACTCTACAGCTTGTCTAAGGCTGCATTCACATTTGTATCAGAGGCCCCATTGTTATTCAGCTCATCTACTCTGTCACTGTAGCAGAAGAACGAAAGAATCCAGCAGGTAGATCCAAAGTATGGCGGACACCCATGGAGCGCATCGGACCCCACTGACTTTAATGGGATCAGTCATTTCTCTATCGGGCAAAAAGAAAAATAGGAATATTGCGGGTTTTTCGTCCTAATTTGAACAAAATCTGTAACAGAGGCTTTTTATTGGAGCCTCTGACACATAGGTGAACAGAACCTAATGCTGTTCATCCAAAGGGGACCTATCAGCTCCCCTGACCTGTCTGCTTTAGTAATCACTGGTATTCCCCATGACATAGAAAATGTAAAACATCTTTTCTCAGAATTCTGCATTATGTTGATCCTCTGTTATTCTTTAGAGATGAGCGAATTTACAGTAAATTCTATTCGTCACGAACTTCTCGGCTCGGCAGTTGATGACTTTTCCTGCATAAATTAGTTCAGCTTTCAGGTGCTCCCATGGGCTGGAAAAGGTGGATACAGTCCTAGGAGACTCTTTCCTAGGACTGTATCCACCTTTTCCAGCCCCCCGGAGCACCTGCAAGCTGAACTAATTTATGCAGAATAAGTCATCCACTGCCGAGCCGAGAAGTTCGTGACGAATAGAATTTACTGTAAGTTCGCTCATCTCTATTATTCTTCCTGGAAATATATGGGTGTTGTTATTTTTCTTAAAGGGGTTACCCAGGTTTTAGATTTTTTTTTAAGGGTCCTAAAATTTTAATTAACAAAGCAGCAGTAAGTTACCCCTCCCATCTCACGCCAATCCCTCGTTAAGTCAATCAGAGGCCTTAGCGGTAAAGTGCCATATTATGGGCATCCCGCTTAGTGTCACGGCAGGTCACGTGATGTCTGCTCCAATCGAAAAACGAGGTGCCGGCCAAGTCCTGAACGAGGGATCAGTGCCAGATGGGAGAAGTAAGTAGCCACTGCTTTGTTATTTTAATGCATTTCGGGATAAACCTTTAAAGGGGTACTCCACTGGCAAGCGTTCGGAACATTTAGTTCCGAACGTTATGTGCTCTGTGCGGGAGCCGGCCACTCCCCCTCATGCCATCAGACCATGCCCTCTCAATGCAAGTCTATGGGAGGGGGTGTGATGGTCACCATGCCCCCTCCCATAGACTTGCATTGGGGGGGCGTGGCCTGACATCACTAGCTTGCACACAGTGTTCGAAAATAAATGTTCCGAACGCTGAGCAGTGGTGTACCCCTATAAAGCATTACTGTCATTAATTGCCACTATCATTAAAACTAATTTTTGCTACTGCACTTCTTACAGTAAATTAAAAATCTTTCTAATATACTTTGCTTCAAAAAGATTAAGTTTTCTATGTTTTATTTGTGTTTAAAAAAAGCTGCCACTAGGTGTCTCCCTACTTCTCCAATACTCCTGCGGGTAGGGGGTGGTTTATCATGATGGGGGTTGTATACTGGGAGGATCATAAAATGTAACAAGATCATGATAGGACATCAAAGGACATCTGTAGTGCTCTGAACTTCCCGAAGGATAGGGAATACGTTTTAGATTGCGGGGAGTCCGAGCACTGGGGCCCCCGCGATCTCCTGTACGGGGCCGCGGCAATGTACAGGAAAGGGGGTGTTCCGTCCCCGCATGACACAGCAGCCGGCACGCCCCTCCATGAATCCCATAGAGGTACATGGAGGGGCGTGTTGGCTGCCCCGTCATGCGGGGACAGAACGCCCCCTTTCTTGTACATTGCCGCGGCCCCGTACAGGAGATCGCGGGGGCCCCAGTGATCGGACCCCCCCGCGATCTAAAACTTATCCCCTATCCTTCGGATAGGGGATAAAGTTCAGAGCACTACAGATCTCCTTTAACAGACAAAAAGCTATACATGCCCTTCCACCACTATCATCACAGAGCCCTGGCCCTGCTGCACCATGCTTCCAGGTTTGTGGGGGGTATCAGAATATCCACATGCCACCCCCAACCTGGAAGTTCTGCACAGCTGGACCAGAGCTCCGTGACAATGGTGGCGAAAGCAGAATGAGATAGCTAAGTGTAGGTTATTTTTCACTCAGCACCTATCTAGGGATAGTTATACAAATTTTCAATGGATAACCCCTTTAATGTTTGCTTTAAAAAAATTGTGTGTTTTTATTACATTTTTAAAGTTTAGGAAAAATTTCACATTAAAAATGCATGAATTTTATTGTTATTTGCCACAGTTTTGTTTTACCAGTGCTTGAGGCTTCATAGGGTTAGCGGAGGAGCCACATGGGAGCATGAGAGGTGACTCCATATTTCCTGGTATCAGCGTGTTCAATTCACTATTTTATGGTTATTAAAGGGGTTCTCCACCATAAGGTGATTTTAGTATGTACCTGACAGACAGTAATGGACATGCTTAGGAAGGATCTGCGCTTGTCTTCGGAATAAATGGCTATGTTGTGAAATTACCAAAACACTCTGGCTAGCTTTTTGTGAACTGGTATTTCCTGTTAAAATTTTCCTTTTTTGCTGCCAAATCCCATAATTCAATTTTCCTCCCTCCCACATATAACCCATATAAACATAAATGAGCTGCATCCATTGGGATCTAGACATGAAAAATCCTATTCTTCGCTGCAGAGTTATAGGTATGACTATAAAATACTTTAAAACTGCTTATGTGACATTTTTATTTTTCAAGATGACCTATAATGATCTACCAGATATGTCTATAATATCCGTAACATCCAAAGACATGATTCTGCAAATTAATATTTCTACATACAGCTGAGTGATTGCTTTAGTAATATTTATATAACTGTGTTATATTTGTTATGTATTGTTCCTTGGCCACGTTATTTTCTTTGGCCAATCTTTCCTTTGTTGTAAATTTCTCCAAAAAAATCCAATAAAAATTATTTAAACCAAAAGACCTGTGGTTTTCAATCAGGGTGCCTACAGCTGTTGCATTATTTGCAGATTGATCTCTCTCCCACCAAGCGATCGCTCCACCCATTGAAGCAGACAGACTCCTTGTCATCAGCTGACTAGTGAGTCCGGTCTCGGCTGCATTGCAAGCTGGGAAAAATCTGATACAACAGTAATTTTGTATGCTGGTAAAAATAAATATTGGGGTGAAAATCACAGAAGAATTGTGAGAAAACTGTCACACACAGGTACAGACACTATATTATGAACTACACTAACATTACAGCCCTTGTAGCATAGTCAAATAAAAAAAAAGTAGTCACATTGCTTGAGTCATATTTGGTAAGAAAAAGTCGAGCCAACGTCTTATGACAACTACTTCTTCACTTTGCCAAGACAGTTATGGCCGTAAATGTTGGCACCCATGAAATTTTTCAAGAAAATTAAGTATTTCTCACAGAAAAGGATTGCAGTAACACGTTTTGCTATACACATGTTCATTCCCTTTGTGTGTATTGGAACTAAACCAAAAAAGGGAGGAAAAAAAGCAAATGTGACATAATGTCACCAAACTCCAAAAATGGTCTGGACAAAATTATTGGCACCCTTAACTTAATATTTGGTTGCACACCCTTTGGAAAAAATTACTGAAATCAGTCGCTTCCTATAACCATCAATAAGCTTCTTACACCTCTCAGCCAGAATGTTGGACCACTCTTTCTTTGCAAACTGCTCCAGGTCTCTTTTATTGGAAGGTGCCTTTTCCCAACAGCAATTTTAAGATCTCTCCACAGGTGTTCAATTGGATTTAGATCTGGACTCATTGCTGCCACTTCAGAACACTCCAGCACTTTGTTGCCATCCATTTCTGCGTGCTTTTTGACGTATGTTTGGGGTCATTGTCCTTCTGGAAGATCCAAGATTTTGGACGCAAACCCAGCTTTCTGACACTGGGCTGTACAGAGCGACCCAAAATCTGTTGGTAATTCTCAGATTTTATGATGCCTTGTACACATTCAAGGCACCCAGTGCCAGAGGCAGCAAAACAACCCCAAAACATCATTGAACCTCCACCATATTTCACTGTAGGTACTGTGTTCTTTTCTTTGTAGGCCTCATTCCGTTTACGGTAAACTGTAGAATGATGTGCTTTACCAAAAAGCTCCATCTTGGTCTCATCTGTCCACAAGATGTTTTCCCAGAAGAATTTTGGCTTACTCAAGTTCCTTTTGACAAGACGTAGTCTTGCTTTTTTATGTCTCTGTGTCAGAAGTGGGGTCCTCCTGGGTCTCCTGCCATAGCATTTTATTTCATTTAAATGTTGTTTGCACTGACACTGATGCTCCCTGAGCCTGTAGGACAGCTTGAATATCTTTGGAACTTGTTTGGGGCTGCTTATCCACCATCTGGACTATCCTGTGTTGACACCTTACATCAACTTTTCTCTTCCGCCCAAGACCAGGGAGATTAGCTACAGTGCCATGGGTTGCAAACTTCTTGATAATGTTGCGCACCGTGGACAAAAGGCAAATCTAGATCTCTGGAGATGGACTTGTAACCTTGAGATTGTTGATATGTTTCCACAATTTTGGTTCTCAAGTCCTCAGACAGTTCTCTTCTCCTCTTTCCGTTGTCCATGCTTAGTGTGGCACACAGACACACAATGCAAAGACTAAGGGAACTTCTCTCCTTTTTATCTGCTTTCAGGTGCGATTTTTATATTGCCCACACCTGTTGCTTGCCCCAGGTGAGTTTAAAGGAGCATCACATGCTGGAAACAATCTTATTTTTCCACAATTTTGAAAGAGTGCCAATAATTTTGTCCAGCCCATTTTTGGAGTTTGGTGTGACATTATATCCAATTAGTTTTTTTCCTCCCTTTTTTGGTTTAGTTCCAATACACACATAAGGGAATAAACGTGTATAGCAAAACATGTGTTACTGCAATCCTTTTCTGTGAGAAATACTTCTAGAAACAATTTTGAGAAAAATTTCAGGGGTGCCAACATTTACGGCCATGACTGTATATTGTCTAACTAAAGATGGCGCCGATGCATTGCCGTAGATTGTGATTTGCCATAGATTGTGATGGAGTGACTCAGCAGTTTTCCCTGCTCGAGCGCTCCGCCTCCATTACATTCTATAGGCTGACACTCGCACACCATCCCACAACCATTGGTTACCGCGGGGGCTGGGGGGGGGGGTGTGCGAGTGTCACGTGACATATTTAATCATCACGCATCGCAGCTCGCGGCAGTCTCACTTGGGCTATCACAGGGAGAGGACAATAAAGCTCTTTCAATAAACCCTGTGATAGCCGAAGTTGCACGGAGCTCTCATGGCCTCTGTGGCCGCCAGCGCGCTCAATCGCCATCGCTATCGGGATCCCTATGCCCGATAGCGCTGTCAACCGCTAACTCTCAGGGAACGGGGAACAGAAAGTAGAGCAGCAGCTAAAGTAGTACTGTGCATGCACAGCACTACACAAATAGCGTAGGTAGGTAGATTAGTGTAGGTTGTAATTTAGCATAGTTTAGGCACCACGACTCCCAACATGGGAGTTGTAGTTTGGGACAACAACTCCCAGCATGCCCAGACAGCTAAAGGCTGCCCAGGCATGCTGGGAGTTGTAGTTTAGGACTACAACTCCCAGCATGCACAGACAGCTAAAGGCTGCCCAGGCATGCTGGGAATTGTAGTTTAGGACTACAACTCCCAGCATGCCCAGACAGCTAAAGGCTGCCCAGGCATGCTGGGAGTTGTAGTTTAGCTTAGATTAGACAGCGAAGGTACTACAACTCCCAGCATGCCCAGACAGCCTAAGGCTGCCCAGGCATGCTGGGAGTTGTAGTTTAGGACTACAACTCCCAGCATGCCCAGACAGCTAAAGGCTGCCCAGGCATGCTGGGAGTTGTAGTTTAGCTTAGATTAGACAGCGAAGAGACTACAACTCCCAGCATGCCCAGACAGCTTAAGGCTGCCCAGGCATGCTGGGAGTTGTAGTTTAGGACTACAACTTCCAGCATGCCCAGACCGCTAAAGGCTGCCTGGGTATGTTGAGAGTTGTAGTGCAGTGAAGGGACCACAACTCCCAGCATGCCCAGACAGCTGAAAGCTGCCCGGGCATGCTGGGAGTTGTAGTTTTACACAGGTATAAAGTAGTTAGCGTAGTGTTTGCGCGATTTTAACGTAGTTAGAGTAGCGTTAGCTCAATTTTAGCGTAGCTTTAGTTTAGTGTTAGCGCAGTTTTACAGTTTTTAGCATAGCGTAGTGTTAGCACAGTTGTAGCGTATTTAGCATAGCGTAGTGTTAGCGCAGTTGTAGCGTAGCATAGTGTTAGCGCAGTTGTAGCGTATTTAGCATAGCGTAGTGTTAGCGCAGTTGTAGAGTAGCTTAGTGTTAGCGCAGTTTTAGTGTATTTAGCGTAGCTTAGTGTTAGCGCAGTTTTAGTGTATTTAGCGTAGTGTTAGCGCAGTTTTAGTGCATTTAGTGTAGTGTAAGCGCAGTTTTAGCGTATTTAGCGTAGCTTAGTTTTAGCGAAGTTTTAATGTATTTAGTTTAGTGTCGCGTTAGCACAGTTTTAGCGTATTTAGCGTAGCGTATTGTTAGCGTAGTCTTAGAGTAGTGAGCACGGGTGTAGTGTAGCTAACTTAGTTTTACATTCAGATGAAGTGTAGTTTAGAGAGTGAAGGGGCTACAACTCCCAGCATGCCCAAACAGCCAAAGGCCGTCCGGGCAGGATGGAAGTTGTAGTTTTGCAAAAGTAGCAGAGGCAGTTGTGCTCTGCTATGTTAATGTAGTATACGGCCACCTGTATAGATGGCTGGATACGGTGATCACAAGGCCACTTACCCACCTCCGTTCCTGCTCCGTCACTGGACTTGTAGCAATGCAGGAAGATGACGGAGCTGGAACAGGGGTGGTAAGTTAGGCTGTCCAGGTACGAACCCATTTTTTTTGTGCGTTTCAGATACGTGAATGCGGAGGACTACATCGGAGTCGGTGGACTACGACGATGACCTGCATTTTTTTCTTTTCTTTTAATAAAATGGTTAACGAGGGCTGTGGGGGAGTGTTTTTCCTAATAAAAATGTTTTAACTTGTGTTTGCTTTTTTTCTTTGTTATTACTTTACAGGCTTAGTAGTGGAAGCCCTCTTGTAGACGGAGTCCATTACTAAGTCGGGGCTTAGCGTTAGCCCCAAAAACAGCTATTACCCCATTACCCACCGCCACAGGGGTATCGGGAAGAGACGATATTAAAAGGCCTAGAGCGTCAAATATGTGGGGAACCACACACGTTCTTTTTTTTGTTTGTTTTTTATAAAAAAAAAAAAAAAACGTGTGGTTCCCCGTCTGTCTGGGCATGCTGGGAGTTGTAGCCACTTGACTTTATTACTAAGCTAAGCTACACCCCACGCTAAACTATCTAAACTACACTTTATCTGCCTGTAAAACTAAGTTAGCTACACTACACCCGTGTACAACTACGCCAACTATGCTAGAACTGGACTAAAACTACGCTGCGCTAACTACTCTAAGACTACGCTAACAATATGCTACGCTAAATATGCTAAAACTGCGCTAACACTACACTACACTAAATACACTTAAACTGCACTAACACTACACTACGCTAAATACACTAAAACTGCGCTAAAACTAAGCTACGTCAAATATGCTAAAACTGCGCTAACGCTACACTACGCTAAATAAACTAAAACTCTGCTAACACTACACTACATACACTAAAATTGCACTAAAACTAAGGTACGCTAAATACAATAAAACTGCGCTAACACTACACTACGCTAAATACGCTAAAACTGAGTTAACACTAAGCTACACTAAAACTATGCTAACACTACACTATGCTAAATACACTAAAACTACGTAACACTACACTAAATATGCTAAAACTGCGCTAACACTAAGCTACACTAACACTACACTACGCTAAATACACTAAAAGTACGCTACGCTAAAAAATATAAAATTGTGCTAACACTAAACTAAAGCTACGCTAAAATTGAGCTAACACTACGCTACGCTAACTACGCTAAAATCGCGCTAACACTACGCTAACTACTTTATGCCTGTGTAAAACTACAACTCCCAGCATGCCCGGGCAGCCTTTAGCTGTCTGGGAATGCTGGGAGTTGTGGTCCTTTCACTGCACTACAACTCCCAGCATCACCGCGCAGCCTTCAGCTGTCTGGGCATTCTGGGAGTTGTGGTGCCTTCACTGCACTACAACTCCCAGCATCACCACGCAGCCTTCAGCTGTCTGGGCATGCTGGGAGTTGTAGTCTCTTCACTGTCTAATCTAAGCTAAACTACAGCTTCCAGCATGCCTGGGCAGCCTTTAGCTGTCTGGGCATGCTGGGAGTTGTAGTGCTAAACTACAGCTCCCAGCATGCCTGGGCAGCCTTAAGCTGTCTGGGCATGCTGGGAGTTGTAGTCCCTTCGCTGTCTAATCTAAGCTAAACTACAACTCCCGACATGCCTGGGCAGCCTTTAGCTGTCTGGGCATGCTGGGAGTTGTAGTCCTAAACTACAACTCCCAGCATGCCTGGGCAGCCTTTAGCTGTCTGGGCATTCTAGGAGTTGTAGTCCCTTCGCTGTCTAATCTAAGCTAAACTACAGCTTCCAGCATGCCTGGGCAGCCTTTAGCTGCCTGGGCATGCTGGGAGTTGTAGTGCTAAACTACAGCTCCCAGCATGCCTGGGCAGCCTTAAGCTGTCTGGGCATGCTGGGAGTTGTAGTCCCTTCGCTGTCTAATCTAAGCTAAACTACAACTCCCGGCATGCCTGGGCAGCCTTTAGCTGTCTGGGCATGCTGGGAGTTGTAGTGCTAAACTACAGCTCCCAGCATGCCTGGGCAGCCTTAAGCTGTCTGGGCATGCTGGGAGTTGTAGTCCCTTCGCTGTCTAATCTAAGCTAAACTACAGCTTCCAGCATGCCTGGGCAGCCTTTAGCTGTCTGGGCATGCTGGGAGTTGTAGTGCTAAACTACAGCTCCCAGCATGCCTGGGCAGCCTTAAGCTGTCTGGGCATGCTGGGAGTTGTAGTCCCTTCGCTGTCTAATCTAAGCTAAACTACAACTCCCGGCATGCCTGGGCAGCCTTTAGCTGTCTGGGCATGCTGGGAGTTGTAGTCCTAAACTACAACTCCCAGCATGCCTGGGCAGCCTTAAGCTGTCTGGGCATTGTAGGAGTTGTAGTCCCTTCGCTGTCTAATCTAAGCTAAACTACAACTCCCAGCATGCCTGTACAGCCTTTAGCTGTCTGGGCATGCTGGGAGTTGTGGTGCCTAAACTATGCTAAATTACAACCTACACTAATCTACCTACCTACGCTATTTGTGTAGTGTGGCGCATGCGCAGTACTACTTTAGCTGCGCCCGCTGCTCTACTTTCTGTTCCCCGTTCCCTGAGAGTTAACAGGGGACGAGGAGGAGAGCAGCGGGCCGGGAGGCAATCGGTTGACAGCGCTATCGGGCATAGGGATCCCGATAGTGCTGTCGACCGATCGCGCTGGCGTGAGGCAAGTGGATGACAGCGCTATCGGGCATAAGGATCCCGATAGCGATCGAGCACGCTGGTGGCCACAGAGGCCATGAGAGCTCCGTGCAGAGATCCTCTCCCTGTGATAGCCCAAGTGAGACTGCCGTGAGCTGCGATGCGTGATGATTAAATATGTTACGTGACACTCGCACCCCCCCCCCAGCCCCCGCAGTAACCAATGGTTGGGGGATGGTGTGCGTGTGTCGCCTATAGAATGTAATGGAGGCGGAGCGCTCGAGCAGGGAAAACTGCTGAGTCACTCCATCACAATCTATGGCAAATCACAATCTACGGCAATGCACCGGCTTATTTCTCTTGTCTTAGTTCTGGCCAGTGCCCAGTGATGCTTGAAGCTATGCAACTGACCTTGGGTAGTAGAATAATGAGATTTTGCTACAGTAGGAAAGATTTGTAAAAGGGGCATTGTGATTGGCAATAAAGCTATTTATGCACTATGAGCCACCAGTGTTCCTTAGCCAGTCAGCTCACACTCAGAGTGTTCCTATATAATAAGCTGAAATCTAATTTGGGGTATGATTTCTTCTGCGGATCTGTTTTTCTGCATGTAAGAGAACATCCACCTGTATCGATACATGTGCATTAAATCTGTCTGACAATCAACACAGCTGGAGTTGGCTGATCACAGGGAAAAACAGATCCTAAGAGGAAAGTCCTTGGTATGTATTCTGACTAATTGATGAGGGTCCTGAATGAGGGGATATCCTCCACTATTAACTCATCATTCTCTTATAAGATTTTTTTACACTGTGTTTTTTAAACCAGACACCCATTTAAGAAAACTCTTACACACACTCTGACTTCACTGACTTTTAGCTTTTTGGTTAATAGATGAACTATTAAGCCGTTTATATTATGCAGGTTTGACAAACTCAGCTAAGAGTGTACAGCAAATCAACTTCTGTGGACAAGTGAATCTCGGGGCTCTGTTTTGCTGTTAAAGGGGTACTCTGGTGGGAAAAAAAAATTTTTAAACCAACTGGTGCCAGAAAGTTAAACAGATTTGTAAATTACTTCTGTTTAAAAATCTTAATTCTTCCAGTACTTATCAGCTGCTGTATGCCCAAGAGAAAGTTGTATAGTTCTCTTCAGTCTGACCACAGTGCTCTCTGCTGACACCTCTGTCCATGTCAGGAAGTGTCCAGAATAGAAGCAAATCCACATAGCAAACCTATCCTGCTCTGGACAGTTCCTGACATGGAAAGAGGTGTCAGCGAAGAGCACTGTGGTCAGACTGGAAAGAACTACACAACTTCCTCTGTAGTATACAGCAGCAAGATTTTTATACAGAAGTAATTTACAAAAATGTTTTACTTTCTGGCACCACTTGATTTAAAAACATCTACCTCTTTAAGACTATACAACTGCATAAATAGCATTAAATTACAATTGATTCCAACCTCTGAGAATAGCAAATGTCAGAGAAAAATCAGTCAATGGTTTGGACATTGTTTCCCAACCAGGGTGCCTCCAGCTGTTGCAAAATTACAACTCCCAGCTTCTGGCTGTCGGCATGCTGGGACGTGTATTTGTTTTTCCCATTAAACTTGACAACTACCGACGGAGCTCCACCTAACGAAGCTGGACAGAAGTGTGAACGAGGCCTAAGTTTGCCGCTTCAACGATTTTAGATCTTGTAGTCAGATGTTTCTATGGTAACTGAAGTGCAATTACAGATTTTTTAACTTTTATTGACAAATATATTAAGTTAATACAAAGACATACTACTTCCAGTGTTGACTCTTCTTTTTGAAGATTTCTGCAGTTCGCCCCGACATACTGGATATTGGCTTCTGGTCTAAATCCTGACTGGTGACAACTCAATGTCCTATTCAGTGCTTGGGGTCTACCACAATTTCTGGCTTTTTGTTTGTCCACCATCTTTTTGAGGATTAACCACAAGTTCTCTAAAGTTTTTGTGACTAGTACACACCAAGCCAGGTATCCATTTTTGCCTGGTGACTAGGGCTAAAACGATTAATTGATATTGGAAATAGTTGTCCATGATTTCAATCATCGATTAATCGGTAATCGGCACAGCCTCGGTCGTATGGGGGCGTGGCCAAGTAACACTGTATTAATACTATTTTTGCTATTTTCCTTGCCTTAAAGGGGTACTCCACCCCTAGACATTTTATCCCCTATCCAAAGGATAGGGATAAGGTGTCTGATCACGGGGGTCCCGCCGCTATCTCCTGCAGCACCCCCGTTTCTCAGCTGCACAAAGCGAGGATCGCCCTGTGGATGATGACGGGCGATGCAGTGGACGGAGTATAGTGACCTTCAGGAGAGATCGCGGGGGGAGAGGGTGCTGCAGGAGAGATCTTGGGGGTCCCCAGCAACGGAACTCCCGCGATCAGACATCTTATCACATATCCTTTGGATAGGGGAGAAGATGTCTAGGGCCGGAGTACCCCTTTAGAGCCCCCACGTGTCCCCCTCCCTCTCCCCTTACCCTCTGGTGCCTTCGCTTACTCTCCAATGCCTTTTTGAAGATGCTGCCGACCTGTAACATCTATGGCCTGCCTGCAAAACTGTGAACATATTCACGGGAGCCCCTGTCCTGCCAGATCTTCCTGGTGCAGGAGGATGGCCATCACTAAGGTGTGTGAACTGCCCCTTCTCCCCTGCAGCGTGGCTCCTAGGTTACCCTTCATATGCTATCCTCTCTCTTTTTTCCCCTTAACTCCTCAGTTTCTGTCCCTATACTCTTACCCTATGTTAACCCCTTAGGTGCTGCCTCATCTCTTTTCCCTCTGTTAACTCTTCACAATGCGGTCCCCACTTTCTCCTGTCCTCCTGTTAAGCTTTCCCTGATCCCTTTATGACGTTTTGGGTTTGGATAGGAGATAAGATGTTTAGGGCCAGAGTACCCCTTTAAACTATGAAAATTAAGTTACACATCTCACTTGGGGTTAATAGGAAATTAAGATTTTAAAACTGTTACCTAGACACGTCTTTTACTAGAATATGCAATGCAGTGGACTAGGATATATACTAAAGTTAGTTCTGCTCCATCACTTTCCAAATATTTGCAAGTGATGGAGAATCCTGTACATTGTGTGTGTAGCATGCAGCATGTCTGAAATTTGCACAGGGGGGACATGAATTGTTGCAGCTGTTGGAATGTGTCTTAGAGCATATCCACAAATGCTGACACCACTACAAATACATGTCACCATTTTGGACGCCATCTGGAGCCCAAATATTCCAATACAGCCCTACAGGATTATGAATAAAATATGCTGCAAAATAATTTGATGAAATTATATGGTAAACACATTGCTAGTCAGATTTACCTTCAAGAGTCTGGAAAAGCTGGGTGACAAACTATGTGAGACCTGTAATGACACAACCTAAGTGGCTTTCCCAACATTTTTACCGAAACTGTGAAAGCAACTGCTGCACTTCACACTGTACACATGAAAGTGTACATCAACTTTCACACAATTTCTGACATGTCACAGATCGTTGGTGGTCCGGCTAATGAGACCCCCTCCAATCGCTAGAACAAAGCAGCATAATCGCTCGCATCAGTGCTGCATCCCTTTGTTTTTTCTTGGCCTGTTTCAGATTAATTTTATGTTTGACTCACAATTTTACTCTCAAGTAACTGGTACTGCCATGGGCACAACGTTTCCCCAGAGTAACGTCAATATATTTAAGGCAGATTAGGAAAATAACGCCATCACTCCCAAAACACACCATCTTAGTGACTTTACGCCAGCACTATCTAAGTACTAATTGAGACACAGATTTTATAAGCTTATAATACTACCCCCATTATGGATGACACCTTGCCAATAATTTGCATTTATTGTATGACATGTGACTAATAATACTGCTTTTTATTTCAGTGTGTCCAAATACGAATTGTGACACATCATTTTTGTATGTAATTTCATTATCTCTGATGTATAAATCTATATACATTTTATTATTGTATTTAGAAGTTTTATTTTGTATACCTAGCATCAAGGCCTGATGGTCAATATATGTTTTGTCCATGCTGTTGGTTTCATGTTACTGCTTGTTTAATATATCTGTCACATTCTGAGATGTCTACGTTTAGAACAACTATTAGTTAGTTTAGTTTTACACCAAAAATGTGCAACAAAATTTGTGTTTAAGCCATGCCCCCTTCCCCACTAAGCCACACCCATTTGAAGTAAGACACACCTTTATTATCTTCTCTAGTAAATGCAAAAGTGTCTCAAACACATTGAAAGTGTGGTGCAAGTAATATAATCCAGTTTTTTTATAGCTCAGATACTTTTCTCTCCATGTGTCTTTCCATTTTGTTTGGTCACATGACCCCATGGTAACCCCGCGCTAGTATAAACCACTTCCTGAAGCCTACAAACTTGAATTCTCTACATGACCTCACATGAACACCTCCTTCTCTGACGACTAACTTCAAGACTGCATCATAGATGGCAGGACGCTACAAGGGTCACATCTATCATACATAAGATAAAGAAGATCCAAACCTGGCTGCCAAGAGAGAGGGGTAGGAATAAAAACTGCTAAATCATTGAAAAAATGTATACTGTTTAAGTAAAAGGGGTACTCCAGGGAACTAAACCCATAGTTATCTATATATATATATATATATATATATATATATATATATATATATATATACAGCCTGTTTCCCTTTTTAAGCTGTCACTTACATGCAGCAAGTGAGAAAAAATAATAATTTTTAGATCCACTTTGTCTCCTCAGTAACAACACCACCTGATTTCTGTTTGGTCTAGAGCTCTGGCTGTACAACCACACCTCCCCTCCCCCTCCCTGTGTGAGAGCTTGTGAGCTGTGAGAGAAAAGCAGAGAAGATTTTCAGTCACAACTGAGCACATAGCTGATTTTTTCCCCCCTGTGAACATCCAATCACTGACTTCTGCTATTCAGGGCACACATGATTTATTGCTGGAGGAAGGATAGTCAGAAAGAAAAGACCTGTACAGTGTGTGTGAGGGGGTGATGAGAGGTGCCCTGTGTGATTACACAGAGGTGCCCTGACTTCTGGGAGTTGTAGTCTGTACCGCAAACAAGGAAAAGGTTTTTAGGATACATCAGGGGCCAAAGGAGCTGCCAAAACCACATGGATAACTACAGAGGACACAGAACATGTATTGAGGTGGTTTTGGGACATTTTTATGTTTCTTAACTTCCCTAGAGTATCAGTTTAGGATTTGTAGGGCAAAAGAGTTAAAAAAAACAAATAAAAAAAAACATCAGAGGGTATCTTTGGCAGTGACTTGAATTGAGCAACAGGAGAGACTGAGAATAGGAATTGCTGCGCAGAGCGAAGGTTGGCAGCGGCAGGGGATTAAAGCAGGCGAGTACACCTTTCCTTATATTTTTTTTAGCCCCATCTGACCACAATTACATATTAAAGTATGTCCCTAGACATTAATGTTGTTGTGTCATTACAATAACAGATACATTACAATTGCTGCATTATATTACAACACAATGTGGTCCTGTAAAATGGATTCTGGGGGAATACAATGATGAATTTGACATAAGAGAGCAGTAGACACGCTCTTATTTCCTTTTACTTGTTCTAAATATTCAGCCTCAGGGGCAAGCAATAAACTATCTACATTCATTTTTCAGCTAATCGGATCTTTTTTTAGGGCCGTTTAAATTGTTGGTAATAATCCTATGCGTAAACATAGGATGTGTAGCCGAGAATTATAAATGTAAAGGGCCACACAAATAATCCAGCAATCGACTGATGGAGCCTTGTAAAGGAGCACCAATGATCGGGAACCAGGGCTCATTATTGGAAGCCTGTCACCCCATGTAAATGGCCTTAAAAATGTGGTCCATGAATCCTGACCCACAAAGCTTAGGTGGATCCCTGAGTTGTCTGTCAGGGTTACTGCAAGTGTGACCTTCATTACAGTTTCCACAGAAGACACCACCTTCCCATTTACACAGCAAGAAATCCCCCAATGTCATATCACTACATATATGGGGGGAATTCAGGAGTCTGGGAATGCTGCATGACAGACCCTTGTGAGCTGTAATACCTGCCTTATTGGTTGTCAACCAGCTTTCCTAAACTCCGATATAACTTAGGCTGAGTTCACACACACACACACACACATATATATATACAGTGACCCCCCCGACCTACGATGGCCCCGACATATGATCATTTCAACATAAGATGGCCTCTCAGAGGCCATCGCATGTTGAAGGCAGAATCAACATACGAGGCTTTTGTATGTCGGGGCCATCGCATAAACGGCTATCTAGCAGCGCAGACTGCTTCAGCTGCCACTAGATTGCCGTTTACAGTGCACCGTGTGCTCCGCTGACGAACACTTACCTGTCCTCGGGGCTCCGGCACGTCCTCTTCGGGATCCCCTGCATCATCGGCGCTCTCCATCGTCGTCATCACGTCGCTGCGCACGCCGTCCCGTCATCCAGTAGGAGCAGCGTGCGTAGCGACGTGATGGCGGCGACGGAGAGCGAGGATGCCGGGGAAGCAGAGGCCTTGCCGGAGCGTCGGGGACACCAAGGGGACGCGGCGACAGTGATGGAAGGCGACATCCAGGGCAGCGGTGACGAGTGGTGACGGTAAGGAGCGGCGGGGACACGTGAGTATAACCTCCAATACCAGGATAGGGGATAAGTTATTTTTCACCAGACTACTCCTTTAACAGAGTGGCCTACCCAAACTATATGGAAGCAACTATTAATAGAGGGGCCTACCCAAACTATATAGGGGACTCCATATAGTTTGTGTAGACCCCTCTGTTAATAGTTGCCCCTATAGTTGTGGTAGGCCCCTCTGTTAATAGTTGCCCACATAGTTGTGGTAAGCCTGGACCCCTCTCAGAGAGGCCTAAAACTATATGGGGGGGGGGAACTATGAGCAAAGAGAGGCCTACAACAATTATATGGGCACAATTTGCCACTATATAGATGTTGTACGCTCCTTTCTGCTGTTAACCATTGCCCCCAATGCTTTATCAATGCGCAGCGGCCGTGCGCAGGGATGTAGCTAGAAACCACAGGGCCCCGATGCAAAAAATGACCCCCCCACCCCAGGGCCCGGGCATTTTATAATAAGCAGCCCATTTTTTTTGGTGGGGGTCCAACAGCTGAGACCCCCACCGATCACCTCAGTTGAAGTGGTTCTACAGCTGTTGGAAAGCTAAAACTCCCTTCATGTCTGGAGAGCCTCTGGCAATGGGAGTTGTAGTTTTGTAACAGCTGGAGAGACACAGATTGGACACAGTTTTACCCATCATCACTGCAGAATTTACAAGTGACTACAGCTCTGATGGGACAGTCAGGAGAATACACAATGATATCAGTGACCTGAGTGACGTCTTCTGACCTGAGTGACATCTTCTCTGTTATCTTTTCTTCTTCATCTGGTCCAGAGACCAGGTCTTCCTCCAGCTCCATCTTCTCTGCAGAGTCTGACATCCAGACATTGTTGGCTCCTCACTTTGTCAGCAGATCCTCATCCTCTGCATGAAGACAGTAATCATTATAACCTTGCCAGAAAGTGTACCCTAAATAAAATACTGCCCCACACTGTACACTGACTATAATACTGCCATACACTGTACCCTGAATAAAATACTGCCCCACACTGTACCCTGAATATAATACTGACCCACACTGTACCCTAAATAAAATACTGCCCCACACTGTTCCCTAAATATAATACTGCTATACACTGTACCCTGAATATAATACTGCCATACACTGTAACCTGAATGTAATACTGCCCCACACTGTGCCCTGAATATAATACTGCTATACATTGTACCCACTAAATACAATCCTGACACACGCTGTACCCTCTGAATATAATACTGCCACACACTGTACCCTGAATACAATACTGCCATACACTGTACCCTGATTATAATCCTGCCACACACCCATAGCCCCCCCTGCACCTCTCATCACCCCCACCCCCATAACCCCTCCTGCACCTCTCATCACCCCCATAACCCCTCCTGCACCTCTCATCACCCCCATAACCCCCCTGCACCTCTCATCACCCCCATAACCCCCCTGCACCTCTCATCACCCCCATAGCCCCCCTGCACCTCTCATCACCCCCACAGCCCCCCCTGTACCTCTCATCACCCCCATAACCCCTCTCGCACCTCTCATCACCCCCATAACCCCCCTGCACCTCTCATCACCCCCATAGCCCCCCCTGCACCTCTCATCACCCCCACAGCCCCCCTGCACCTCTCATCACCCCCATAGCCCCCCTGCACCTCTCATCACCCCCATAGCCCCCCTGCACCTCTCATCACCCCATAGCCCCCCTGCACCTCTTATCACCCCCATATCCACCCCCTGCACCTCTCATCACCCCCATAACCCCCCCTGCACCTCTCATCATCCCCATAACCCCCCTGCACCTCTCATCACCCCCATAACCCCTCCTGCACCTCTCATCACCCCCCTGCACCTCTCATCACCCCCATAGCCCCCCTGCACCTCTCATCACCCCCATAGCCCCCCTGCACCTCTCATCACCCCCATAGCCCCCCTGCACCTCTTATCACCCCCATACCCACCCCCCTGCACCTCTCATCACCCCCATAACCCCCCCTGCACCTCTCATCACCCCCATAACCCCTCCTGCACCTCTCATCACCCCCATAACCCCTCCTGCACCTCTCATCACCCCCCTGCACCTCTCATCACCCCCCCTGCACCTCTCATAACCCCCACAGCCCCCCCCTGCACCTCTCATCACCCCCACAGCCCCCCTGCACCTCTCATCACCCCCACAGCCCCCCCTGCACCTCTCATCACCCCCAAAGCCACCTCTCATCACCCCCCCATCACCCCCACAGCCCCCCCTGCACCTCTCATCACCCCCCCTGCACCACTCATCACCCTCCCCCCCTGCACCACTCATCATCTCTTATCATTCCCATAACACCCCTCCCCCCCCCCGGCACCACTCATCACCCATAACACCAACTCCACCCCCCGCAAGTTCACCTACCTTGCCGGGGATTGGAGAAACCACGTGAGGCTTCTGCTTCTCCAGGTGCTGGACGGGGGAGGATGAAGGAGATCGTGCAGGGACGTGGACAGGTCAGGTGATTGGAGAAGACGTGCGAGCCTGCGCGGGGCACGTGACGTCTGTACTCCAATCAGCCCTTGGCCTGTCCGGCTCTGCCCTAGAAATAAATGTGCGGGCCCCGGGGACTATGAGGCTCGGTCATAGTCCTTGCGGGCACCCAGCGGTCAGTGAGTGACTGTCGCAGTCACTCACTGACAAGCAGGGCCGCCATCAGGGGGGTGACAAGCCATAAAAACATTTTTTTTTTTTTAAGTCCAGGGACGTCCGGGCCACCTGAAGCTCCGGGCCCCATACAAGTGTATGGGCTGTACCCCCCTGATGGCGGCCCTGCCTACATGATCCCTCAACATGCGATGGTTTCAACAAATGATGGTCCGTTTGGAACGGATTACCATCGTATGTTGAGGGACCATATATATATATATATATATATATATATATGTACATGAATCAGCATCTATGCTTGTTCCAAAACTAATGCAAAATTGCATTAGTTGTTATTAAGCCTTTAACTCTTTTTGTTACTAGAAACAATTCAGAGCCAGGTAGGAAAATATTGCAGGATTTATTATTATTATTATTATTATGTCCAGCTCAAGGACTATCCTGGTATCTCAAAACACATAACAGATACCTGACAGCAATTATATTGGTGTTGCTATCAGTTTCTCTCCAGCATTTTACTACAATGCTGAGCTGGATCGCCAGATAAATGGGAACGAGCCCTTAGAAGCAACAAAACAGAATTTTTTTTAACAGAGAATATTATAGAAAATTGACAACATTTGTCCTGCAGAGTCTTTACTTCGTCAGGAATAAGAATCCATATATAATTTTACTTCACATGCTGCGCTCTGGGGATTCAGGAGTTAAGGGCAGTGGTCCAATCAGGAACAGCAGGCGGGATATTTAAATCCCTACAGTGGTTCCCAGCCCCTGCCGTTCTGTACCTTGTAGTCCTTATGACCTTGGCTTATCTGACCCTGCTTCTCTGTTTATGTTCAATGTCTGAGAATTTGTGTTCTGTCTGCCAGGTTTTGTTCCCTGTGTTTTGTTTTTGCTCCTGTGTCTGTTTACCCTTTTCTGTCCTGATTTTCTTTCCTAAAATCAGATGTCACTTAGGCTACGTTCACAGATATGAATTGCATCAGGATCCAAACTTTTTTATTTTTTTATTTTATTGTTTTGACTTTGTTCAGCATAGGGACCAGTACCATGGTCAGGGCGACCCTATTAAGCAGGTGGGTATCCCAAAAAGCAGGGAGAGAGGGTGTGTCTTAGTACAGGGCGGCACTATTCCCTGCCCAGTGTGACACATAGTAACCAGTCAATATAATTTTATATATATATATATATATATATATATATGTATATATATACAGTGATCCCTCAACATACGATGATAATCCGTTCCAAATGGACCATCGTTTTTTGAAACCATCGTATGTTGAGGGATCCGTGCAATGTAAAGTATAGGACAGTGGTCTACAACTTGCAGACCTCCAGATGTTGCAAAACTACAACACCCAGCATGCCCGGATAGCCAACGGCTGTCCGGGCATGCTGGGAGTTGTAGTTCTGCAACATCTGGAGGTCCGCAGGTTGAAGACCACTGGTATTGGAGGTTATACTCACGTGTCCCCGCCGCTCCGGACCGTCACCGCTGCCCTGGATGTCGCCTTCCATCGCTGTTGCCGCGTCCCCGACTCTCCGGCAAGGCCTCTGCTTCCCCGGCATCCTCGCTCTCCGTCGCCGCCATCACGTCGCTAGGCACGCCGCTCCTACTGGATGACGGGATGGTGTGCGCAGCGACGGGATGACGACAAAGGAGAGCGCCGATGATGCAGAGGATCCCGAAGAGGACGTGCCGGAGCCCCGAGGACAGGTAAGTGATCGTCAGCGGAGCACACGGGGCACCGTAAACGGCTATCCGGCAGCAGCTGAAGCAGTGTGCGTATCTTGAAATGATCGTATGTCGGGGCCATCGTAGGTCGGGGGGGTTACTGTATATAGATATATATATGTTTGTGTTAGGATAAATTAGCTCATTTGTGGGAGGGGCAACTGGTGTGTTAGGCTTTCACACGTGTTGTGGAAGGGGTTACTGTCCCTACATAAAGCACTCAGGTCGTCTCCTACACTGTCGTCATCACGGCTTGCGTTCCTGTTGGCGGGAGCTCTGATTCAGATTCAGCTACTCGGCAGCATTCAGGAGCCAGCGGAGTCCACCAGAAGAATGAAGCTTGTGAACATCAGCGGGCAGCATGCAGCACCGCTCCAGCAGGTTGCATCTTCCAGCGGCAGGGGGTGATGGCAGGGACGTCACATTAACTAGGGGCTTTGGTTGTCATGGTTACAGGAAGTGAGCGGGGTTTAGGTTATAAGGAAGCTGGGTTGGTGGCTGTTATAGCTGTATTTCTTTGGCTTCAGCTGTCTATGCTGGGAGTTGTAGTTTTGCAACAGCTGGAGGCACACCGGTTGGGAAACACTGGCCTAGTCTCTTAATCAGCTAATAGAGCAGCGGTCTTCAAACTGTGGCCCTCCAGATGTTGCAAAACTACAACTCCCAGCATGCCCGGACAGCCTACGGCTGTCCGGGCATGCTGAGAGTTGTAGTTTTGCAACATCTGGAGAGCCACAGTTTGAAGACCACTGTAATAGAGGGTCATCTGCTGGCGGAGGTTTGGTTTTACTTGTGGAATCATGAGAGGGCAGTTTCAAATTAGGTGCCAGTAATATTTGCATCACTAGCTGCTTTGGATTCGGTTGTTAAAGGGGTACTCCGGTGGAAAACTTTTTTTATTTTTTTATTTATTTTTTTAAATCAACTGGTGCCAGAAAGTTAAACAGATTTGTAAATTACTTCTTTAAAAAAATCTTAATCCTTCCAGTATGTATTAGCTGCTGAATACTACAGAGGAAATTCTTTTCTTTTTGGAACACAGAGTTCTCTGCTGACATCACGAGCACAGTGCTCTCTGCTGACATCTCTGTCCATTTTAAGAACTGTCCAGAGTAGGAGAAAATCCCCATAGCAAACATAGGCTGCTCTGGTCAGTTCCTAAAATGGACAGAGATGTCAGCAGAGAGCACTGTGCTCGTGATGTTAGCAGAGAGCTCTGTGTTCCAAAAAGAAAATAATTTCCTCTGTAGTATTCAGCAGCTAATACATACTGGAAGGATTAAGATTTTTTTTAAAGAAGTCATTTACAAATCAGTTTAACTTTCTGGCACCAGTTCATTAATAAAAAAAAAAAGTTTTCCACCGGAGTACCCCTTTAAGTTCTACTGCAGCCAGCTGGGCCCCCTTAAATGTTGCAGTGTTGGACATGCTCTGTGTCTGAGAGTATGTCACCCCCCTTTCAGTGTTTGGATAGGTTGTCATTTCATTATACTGTGCAGGTGTAAACAACTCATATGTTCCTACAATGACATCATTACCTTGCTATGCATCACCCTTCCATGTATACATTACTACACCAGGCATATGTTACTTTACAATGCTGCTGGATACACTTGGCATACAGGACCATGCCTAGTGCGTGTTATCGTGCTATTACATGCGTTATCATGCTGTTACATGCGTCAATATGCTAATACATGTGTCACTGTGCATTATATGCATCACTGTGCATTACATGTGTCACTGTGCATTACATGCGTCACTGTGCAGTATATGCATCACTGTGTATTACATGTGTCACTGTGCATTACATGTGTCACTATGCTATTACATGTGTCACTGTGAATTATATGCATCACTGTGCATTACATGTGTCACTGTGCATTACATGCGTCACTGTACATTACATGTGTCACTGTGCAGTATATGCATCACTGTGCATTACATGCGTCACTGTGCATTACATGTGTCACTATGCTATTACATGTGTCACTGTGCATTATATGCGTCACTGTTATTACATGTTTCCCTGTGCATTATATGCGTCACTATGCTATTACATGTGTCACTGTGCATTATATGCATCACTGTGCATTACATGCGTCACTGTGCATTACATGTGTCACTATGCTATTACATGTGTCACTGTGCATTATATGCGTCACTGTTATTACATGTTTCCCTGTGCATTATATGCGTCACTATGCTATTACATGCGTCACTGTGCATTACATGTGTCACTGTGCATTATATGCGGCACTGTTATTAAATGTGTCACTGTGCATTATATGCGTCACTGTGCATTACAAGTGTCACTATGCTATTACATGCGTCACTGTGCATTACAAGTGTCACTATTCATTACAAGTGTCACTATGCTATTACATGTGTCACTGTGCATTATATGCATCACTGTTATTACATGTTTCCCTGTGCATTATATGCGTCACTATGCTATTACATGTGTCACTGTGCATTACATGCGTCACTGTGCATTATATGCGTCACTATGCTATTACATGTGTCACTGTGCATAATATGCGTCACTGTTATTAAATGTGTCACTGTGCATTATATGCGTCACTGTGCATTACAAGTGTCACTATGCTATTACATGCGTCACTGTGCATTACATGCGTCACTGTGCATTACATGTGTCACTGTGCATTATATGCGTCACTGTTATTAAATGTGTCACTGTGCATTATATGCGTCACTGTGCATTACAAGTGTCACTATGCTATTACATGCGTCACTGTGCATTACATGCGTCACTGTGCATTACAAGTGTCACTATGCTATTACATGTGTCACTGTGCATTATCTGCGTCACTGTGCATTACAAGTGTCACTATGCTATTACATGTGTCACTGTGCATTACATGCGTCACTGTGCATTACATGTGTCACTGTTATTACATGTGTCACTGTGCATTACATGCATCACTGTGCATTACATGTGTCACTATGCTATTACATGTGTCACTGTGCATTACATGCGTCACTGTGCATTACATGTGTCACTGTGCATTACATGTGTCACTGTGTTATTACATGTGTCACTGTGCATTACATGTGTCACTGTGTTATTACATGTGTCACTGTGCATTACATGCGTCACTGTGCATTACATGTGTCACTGTGTTATTACATGTGTCACTGTGCATTACATGCGTCACTGTGCATTAAATGTGTCACTATGCTATTACATGTGTCACTGTGCATTATATGCGTCACTGTTATTAAATGTGTCACTGTGCATTATATGCGTCACTGTGCATTACAAGTGTCACTATGCTATTACATGCGTCACTGTGCATTACATGCGTCACTGTGCATTACATGTGTCACTGTGCATTATATGCGTCACTGTTATTAAATGTGTCACTGTGCATTATATGCGTCACTGTGCATTACAAGTGTCACTATGCTATTACATGCGTCACTGTGCATTACATGCGTCACTGTGCATTACAAGTGTCACTATGCTATTACATGTGTCACTGTGCATTATCTGCGTCACTGTGCATTACAAGTGTCACTATGCTATTACATGTGTCACTGTGCATTACATGCGTCACTGTGCATTACATGTGTCACTATGTTATTACATGTGTCACTGTGCATTACATGCATCACTGTGCATTACATGTGTCACTATGCTATTACATGTGTCACTGTGCATTACATGCGTCACTGTGCATTACATGTGTCACTGTGCATTACATGTGTCACTGTGTTATTACATGTGTCACTGTGCATTACATGTGTCACTGTGTTATTACATGTGTCACTGTGCATTACATGCGTCACTGTGCATTACATGTGTCACTGTGTTATTACATGTGTCACTGTGCATTACATGCGTCACTGTGCATTAAATGTGTCACTATGCTATTACATGTGTCACTGTGCATTATATGCGTCACTGTTATTAAATGTGTCACTATGCTATTACATGTGTCACTGTGCATTACATGCGTCACTGTGCATTAAATGTGTCACTATGCTATTACATGTGTCACTGTGCATTATATGCGTCACTGTTATTAAATGTGTCACTGTGCATTATATGCGTCACTGTGCATTACAAGTGTCACTATGCTATTACATGCGTCACTGTGCATTACAAGTGTCACTATGCTATTACATGCGTCACTGTGCATTACATGCGTCACTGTGCATTACAAGTGTCACTATGCTATTACATGTGTCACTGTGCATTATCTGCGTCACTGTGCATTACAACTGTCACTATGCTATTACATGTGTCACTGTGCATTATATGTGTCACTGTGCATTACATGCGTCACTGTGCATTACATGTGTCACTATGTTATTACATGTGTCACTGTGCATTACATGCATCACTGTGCATTACATGCGTCACTGTGCATTACATGTGTCACTGTGCATTACATGCGTCACTGTGCATTACATGCGTCACTGTGCATTACATGTGTCACTGTGTTATTACATGTGTCACTGTGCATTAAATGTGTCACTATGCTATTACATGTGTCACTGTGCATTATACGCGTCACTGTTATTACATGTGTCACTATGCTATTACATGTGTCACTTTGCATTACATGCGTCACTGTGCATTACATGCGTCACTGTGCATTATATGTGTCACTATGTTATTACATCCGTCACTGTGCATTAAATGTGTCACTATGCTATTACATGTGTCACTGTGCATTACATGCGTCACTGTGCATTACATGCGTCACTGTGCATTAAATGTGTCACTATGCTATTACATGTGTCACTGTGCATTACATGCGTCACTGTGCATTAAATGTGTCACTATGCTATTACATGTGTCACTGTGCATTACATCCGTCACTGTGCATTAAATGTGTCACTATGCTATTACATGTGTCACTGTGCATTACATGCGTCACTGTGCATTAAATGTGTCACTATGCTATTACATGTGTCACTGTGCATTATATGCATCACTGTTATTACATGTGTCACTGTGCTATTACATGTGTCACTGTGCATTATATGCGTCACTATGTTATTACATGTCACTGTGCATTACATGTGTCACTGTGCATTATATGCATCACTGTTATTACATGTGTCACTGTGCATTACATGCGTCACTATGCTATTACATGTGTCACTGTGCATTATATGCATCACTGTTATTACATGTGTCACTATGCTATTACATGTGTCACTGTGCATTATATGCATCACTGTTATTACATGTGTCACTGTTATTACATATGTCACTGTGCATTACATGCGTCACTGTGCATTACATGCGTTACTATGCTACATCATGTGTCACTGTGCATTACATGCGTTACTATGCTACATCATGTGTCACTGTGCATTACATGCGTCACAGTGCTATTATATGTGTCAAGGTGCTATATTGTGTCACGGTGCTATATTATGCGTCACAGTGCTATTATAGGCGGCACCAAGCTAACTCATGTGTTGCCACGTTGTTAATGCGTTACCATGTTGTTCATGCGTTACCATGTTGTTCATGCGTTACCATGTTGTTCATGTTTCAATGTTAGCCTGCCTTGTTTTCATGACTTTGACTGGTACATGTTATTATACCATTTATAAGTTGCCATGCTATATGTACATTATATAGCATTTATGTGTTACGTTATATTGCATACATTATCATGCATGGCTTGCATTCATCACCGTGTTTTTCATACATCCTTCATATAGTGCCATGTTTATGCATGGTACATTTTCATACGTTGTCATGCCGTTTATACATTGCCATGCCCTTCATATGTTGCCATGCCTCTCATACATTGCCATGCCTCTCATACGTTGCCATGCCTTTTATACTATACCATGCCTCTCATACATTGCCATGCCTCTCATACATTGCCATGCCTTTTATACTATACCATGCCTCTCATACATTGCCATGCCTCTCATACATTGCCATGCCTTTTATACTATGCCATGCCTCTCATACGTTGCCATGCCTTTTATACTATACCATGCCTCTCATACATTGCCATGCCTCTCATACATTGCCATGCCTCTCATACATTGCCATGCCTCTCATACATTGCCATGCCTTTTATACTATGCCATGCCTCTCATACGTTGCCATGCCTTTTATACTATACCATGCCTCTCATACATTGCCATGCCTCTCATACATTGCCATGCCTCTCATACGTTGCCATGCCTTTTATACTATACCATGCCTCTCATACATTGCCATGCCTCTCATACGTTGCCATGCCTCTCATACATTGCCATGCCTCTCATACGTTGCCAACGCCAGATATACGAGACTGCATTGCTTATAGATTACTGTATAATGAATATGTTGGGTTCCTTACATGTGTTATTAAGATTGTATTATAGACATATGTTTTATAGGTATATATTTTATGAGTATTTCCGTATCATGGATTTATGCGTATGTTTCCATAAGTGTAGTACAGATGTTTGTAGTGTAGTGTAGGTGTTTCTATAGTGGGCATTCATGCACATGTTTAATTTCATGACTGGTGCATATTCCAGACATCCTTCACTATAGCATTTCTCACCACATACATTTACTATAGTCCATATACCATTATTACATTACTACAGCTAGTTTGCATGTATTTGTTACTATAGCATATACATGTTGCCATATCACATATACGCTAGGTATGCATATATCGATGTTGTTGGTAGTAATACGTACAGGTTAGCATTGTCAACGTTCACATGTTTCGAGAGTGCAAAGTAATGGGCTGTCACTTCTACTTTACGGTGACGCTTCTTCATGTATTCAGTGCTGGTTGTTTTCTTAGTCGGCTATGTTTCTAGTTCTATTGCGTTATCATGTGTGCAGGTTTGCTATGTTTAGGGTCAGTCATGTTTCAGGTTGCTCCGATAGTGTCTCTGCCTAATTTCTCATGTACTAAGGTTGGGTTTTAGGCACTCTTGTAGATCTGTCGCACTATTCAGGCTGTCACTACATTCAGCACGATTATTTTGTTCATTTGTCTTGTTGTTTGCCTGTTACAATAGATTTGCTGTCATGTTTTCAGATAGGTATAGCAACTAGGTCTAGTACATCAACTGATGTCAGAAAGTGAAACAGATTTGTAAATTACTTCTCTTAAAAAATCTTAATCCTTCCAGTACTTATTAGCGGCTGTATACTACAGAGGAAATTCTTTTCTTTTTAGATTTCTTTTCTGTCACGACCACAGTGCTCTCTGCTGACACTGCTGTCCATTTTAGGAAGTGTCCAGAGTAGGATAGGTTTGCTATGGGGATTTTCTCCTGCTCTGAACAGTTCCTAAAATGGACAGAGGTGTCAGCAGAGAGCACTGTGGTCAGACAGAAAAGAAATCCAAAAAGAAAAGAATTTCATCTGTAGTATACAGCCGCTAAGAAGTACTGGAAGGGTTAAGATTTTTTAGTAGAAGTAATTTACAAATCTGTTCAACTTTCTGGCATCAGTTGATTAAAAAAAAAAAAGTTTTCCACTGGAGTACCCCTTTAAGGCGATAATATTTGTATCACTGTTTCTCATGTACACAGGCTGTTACGTTAGCTTCATTTTAACGGTTCTCATGTTCTTGGAACAGTCAAGCCTAGACTATCACGACAGCATTGTGTCTGTTCTAAAATCAAGCTGTCACGGTGGTTTCACTATTATGCTGTGTGCTTAGGATGCATGTTACTGCGTTACTCATAATTCATCAAGTACACGCCACTAATTCACATGTAAACTGTGTAGGTACCTGTGTATGAGTGCAGGTATGTGGGTATTCGCAGTTCTTTTCAGGTTTGATACACTCAGGCCTTGCCCGTTTCCTAAGCTCTCTTAGTTTTCTCATATTCAGGTCCACTGGCTTAGGCTGTCCATGTTAGCTCTACCAGGCATATGTTATACACATAGGTTTACCATGTTTTTTAGCGATTGTTTTAGCATTTCTGTTGTGTTTATGTTTTCAGGTTTATTATTTTTAGGCTGATGCATATGGTGGTTGGTCCGGTACTCAGGCCTGTTGTCTTTAGGCTGTCATAATGGCTTTTTGTCCGGCCTTGTCTTCAATTGACTAGATTGTCAGGGATGTCATTACTGTTACGTGTCTCATTTGTTCAGGTCTGTTTCGCCTGCAGGCACAATATTTACGTAAAGACTTGTCACATCCACAGGCACAATGGTTTTTCCAAAGACCTGTTAGGTCTTTAGGCACGATGGTCACGCTATGTCCTGTCACGACTACAGGCATGATGGTTATACATTGTCCTGTCACGACTACAGGCATGATGGTTACGCATTGTCCTGTCATGACTACAGGCATGATGGTAAGTAATGCCCTGTCACAACTACAGGCACGATGGTTATGAAATGTCCTGTCACAACTACAGGAACGATGGTTTTCACAATGTCCTGTCATGACTACAGGCATGATGGTTACGCGTTGTCCGGTCACGACTACAGGCACGATGGTTACGCAATGTCCTGTCACAACTACAGGCACGATGGTTTTGCAATGTCCTGTCACAAATGCAGACACGTTGGTTATACTATGTCCTGTCACAGGCACCACGGTAAGTAATGCCGTCACGATTACAGGGACGATGTTTACGCATTGTCATGTCGCGACTATAGGCACGATGGCTACGTTAAGATTTTCACTTCCACAGGCTCGATGGTTATGCAAAGATATGTCATGTATACAGCCACCATTGGTCATGTTGAGTTCGGTTAAATATACAGGTAGTCAGGCTAGATTGCTTCAGTGTCTGATTCACAGAGCGTTCATCAAGTAGTGTGAGTATTACTTTCTTCCAGGGTATACTGAGATTAATTGGGAGCGTATCTGTTTAACACAAATTCATTCTGTCATTGTTGCCACTTGTAGTATGTCAGGATGTTACCGTATGTTCTTTTAAGCTTTCATTTCACCTACCTGCTCTGTTATATTTTGCCACTTAGATTTTAAGCTATTTGAGGTGCAACAGGCATTCACTTTAGAGAAGGTATTCGGATTATCCTGGTTCAACATTATGTCATAAGGAGCAGGTATGGGTACAGGACAAGTAAGTAACTTGTCATTTATGAGGGTCACCACGTGTGTACTTCATACACAATATAAACCATGGTCACTGCTTTCCAAGTACTTATTCATGTTGTTACGATTAGCAAATTGTACTATGTCACTGTCCACGTATGGTAGTCTTCAGTGGTCATATGATTACTCAAAGATCCTCATGGTCAGATATTACATTTTCTATGTATCTTTAATTACCCTACCGGTTTGATTTTTGCCCACTTTATATGAGCACTTTCATTCGGCGGCTAGGGCACAATTCAATCCGCTTATTGTATATATAAGGGAAGTCTTACTCAGTCATCATACTTGGTCAACCTCAGATCACGATTAATGCTGCATTGTAGTATAGGGGTATTTAGGCTTGAGGCTTTTTGATAGTTGCCCTGACCACAAATATATATATATATATATATATATATATACACATTTGTATGTATGTATGTATGTATGTGTGTGTGTGTGTGTGTGTGTGTGTGTGTATATATGTGTGTGTGTGTGTGTGTGTGTATATGTGTGTGTGTGTGTGTGTGTGTATATATGTGTGTTCCAGCATAACTTTCATATGTCTGGAAAAAAAATGTGATGAAACTTGGTTCACATGTTGCCTGATGATGATTTCACTTTACTATATGCCAACTAAAGATATAGAAGAGTTAAATGATCTCCTTGGGATGCAGAGATTGTTCTGCATTTTTTAAATACCCGGCTGACTGTCCAGAGAATAATTAGGGATATGGGGATGGGATATGAGGAGGGGATGTGAGGTTGGAATATGAGGAAGGAATATAAGGTAAGGATATGAGGACAGGATAAGAGGTTGGGATATGAAGGCAAAATATGAGAGCGGGATAAGAGGTCGGGATTTGAGGTCAGGATATGAGGACGGGATAAGAGGTCGGGATTTGAGGTCAGGATATGAGGACGGGATATGAAGTCAGGATATGAAGATGGGATAAGAGGTCGGGATTTGAGGTCAGGATATGAGGACGGGATATGAAGTCAGGATATGAGGATGGGATAAGAGGTCGGGATTTGAGGTCAGGATATGAGGACGGGATATGAAGTCAGGATATGAGGATGGGATAAGAGGTCGGGATTTGAGGTCAGGATATGAGGACGGGATAAGAGGTCGGGATTTGAGGTCAGGATATGAGGACAGGATAAGAGGTCGGGATTTGAGGTCAGGATATGAGGATGGGATATGAGGACGGGATATGAAGTCAGGATATGAGGACGGGATATGAGGATGGGGAAAAAAACACAAGATATGATGACGAGATATGAGAACAAGAGCCTCATTGTTGCTTTAATCTCCCAGAAGGTTTAGATAGAAAGATCGGGCAACTCCGGACACTCAGCTAGTATTATAAAAATACAAGTGTATGGGGTCACAGAGCCACGGCACAAAATACGATGTCTGTATCTAGTTCTGTCAATGATTATACAAACAATAACATGATAGTTCTCAGCCAAAACATGTGATCAATAATACATATGAGTCGAGCCGGAGGGGGGTCAGGTGGGAGGTGAGTGCATAGACTTATGATTACTAGACCCCATCCCAGAACTCCTGCCCCTACGATCACAGACAACAAGGGTCTATCCCGGATTCTATACCTGACACAGTAAGGAATGTACAGTGTGTGGACATCAGAGTCATTTCTCATTACATATATTATTGATTTTCATGGAAGGGGGATGGGATTTATTTGACCTGCATGAAGCTTTTTCTCTCAGTCATCATTACAGGTAGATAGTGATCACTGACCAAACATTGCAGGGAATAGCAGTGTTTACTTTCTAACAATGGGGATTTTTTCCTGTGTAAAAAAAGAGTTCCTAATACTGTGCACATAGTCAGACAATCGTCCTGATCATAACCTGTGAGGGCAGCACATGGATCACATCATCCTGTTCTTCCCTGTAGTGTAATACTGATCTCCAGTCCGGATCAAGTCATGAAAGGTGAGAGCGTCTTCCATAATAGATGCAGCCGGGAGGACGATGATTTTACTGTAACCTGTGACTGCCCCCTGCTGGGAAACCACCACCCTGCTGGGATGACATGCTGGGAATTGTAGTATCACAGATAAAGAGCTACACGTTTCAGATCACTGCTGTACAACAAAAGTGCTATATATGTATACTGTGTGTATATATAGTGTGCAGAACATCAGCAGCATATCTATTTCATGGAGCCGTACCCTAAATGAACAGTTGTCACCCTAAACACACACCCCAAATCGGATTCAGACGGGCAAAAATATTTTTATTCCATGTGAAAATGTTATAGGAAAAGAAGAGATATAGAAAAAAAGATACATTTTCCCTGACATTTTTAATCCTTTTTGTGGTTGTAGATAGATAAATCTATAGATAAGAGATAGATCACAGAAAGATAGATCATAGATAAATACGGTAAATAAATAGATAGATAGATCATAGATAAATACGGTAAATAAATAGATAGATAGATCATAGATAAATACGGTAAATAAATAGATAGATAGATCATAGATAAATAAATAAATAGATAGATCATAGATAAATAAAGATAGATAGATCATAGATAAATAGATCATAGATAAATAAATAAATAGATAGATAGATAGAAGATCTAGGATGTATATGACCCATACATGTATATAGGGCTGTGTTCTGTATATAAGGCTGTATTCTGTATATAAGGCTGTGTTCTGTATATAGGGCTGTGTTCTGTATATAGGGCTGTGTTCTGTATATAAGGCTGTATTCTGTATATAAGGCTGTGTTCTGTATATAGGGCTGTGTTCTGTATATAAGGCTGTGTTCTGTATATAGGGCTGTGTTCTGTATAGAGGGCTGTGTTCTGTATATAGGGCTGTGTTCTGTATAGAAGGCTGTGTTCTGTATATAAGGCTGTGTTCTGTATATAGGGCTGTGTTCTGTATAGAAGGCTGTGTTCTGTATATAGGGCTGTGTTCTGTATAGAAGGCTGTGTTCTGTATATAGGGCTGTGTTCTGTATATAGGGCTGTGTTCTGTATATAGGGCTGTGTTCTGTATAGAAGGCTGTGTTCTGTATATAAGGCTGTGTTCTGTATATAGGGCTGTGTTCTGTATATAGGGCTGTGTTCTGTATAGAGGGCTGTGTTCTGTATATAGGGCTGTGTTCTGTATAGAAGGCTGTGTTCTGTATAGAAGGCTGTGTTCTGTATAGAAGGCTGTGTTCTGTATAGAGGGCTGTGTTCTGTATATAGGGCTGTGTTCTGTATATAGGGCTGTGTTCTGTATATAGGGCTGTGTTCTGTATATAGGGCTGTGTTCTGTATATAGGGCTGTGTTCTGTATATAGGGCTGTGTTCTGTATATAAGGCTGTGTTCTGTATATAGGGCTGTGTTCTGTATATAAGGCTGTGTTCTGTATATAGGGCTGTGTTCTGTATATAGGGCTGTGTTCTGTATATAGGGCTGTGTTTTGTATATAGGGCTGTGTTCTGTATATAGGAATGTGTTCTGTATAGAAGGCTGTGTTCTGTATAGAGGGCTGTGTTCTGTATATAGGGCTGTGTTCTGTATATAGGGCTGTGTTCTGTATATAGGGCTGTGTTCTGTATATAGGGCTGTGTTCTGTATATAGGGCTGTGTTCTGTATATAGGGCTGTGTTCTGTATATAGGGCTGTGTTCTGTATATAAGGCTGTGTTCTGTATATAGGGCTGTGTTCTGTATATAAGGCTGTGTTCTGTATATAGGGCTGTGTTCTGTATATAGGGCTGTGTTCTGTATATAGGGCTGTGTTCTGTATATAGGGCTGTGTGCTGTATATAGGGCTGTGTGCTGTATATAGGGCTGTGTGCTGTATATAGGGCTGTGTTCTGTATAGAGGGCTGTGTTCTGTATATAGGGCTGTGTTCTGTATATAGGGCTGTGTTCTGTATATAGGGCTGTGTTCTGTATATAAGGCTGTGTTCTGTATATAAGGCTGTGTTCTGTATATAGGGCTGTGTTCTGTATATAGGGCTGTGTTCTGTATATAGGGCTGTGTTCTGTATATAGGACTGTGTTCTGTATATAGGGCTGTGTTCTGTATATAAGGCTGTGTTCTGTATATAAGGCTGTGTTCTGTATATAGGGCTGTGTTCTGTATATAGGGCTGTGTTCTGTATATAGGGCTGTGTTCTGTATATAGGGCTGTGTTCTGTATATAGGGCTGTGTTCTGTATATAGGGCTGTGTTCTGTATATAGGGCTGTGTTCTGTATATAGGGCTGTGTTCTGTATATAGGAATGTGTTCTGTATATAGGGCTGTGGCTGTGTTCTGTATATAGGAATGTGTTCTGTATATAGGGCTGTGTTCTGTATATAGGGCTGTGTTCTGTATATAGGAATGTGTTCTGTATATAGGGCTGTGTTCTGTATATAAGGCTGTGTTCTGTATATAGGGCTGTGTTCTGTATATAGGGCTGTGTTCTGTATATTGGGCTGTGTTCTGTATATAGGGCTGTGTTCTGTATATAGGGCTGTGTTCTGTATATAGGGCTGTGTTCTGTATATAGGGCTGTGTTCTGTATATAAGGCTGTGTTCTGTATATAGGGCTGTGTTCTGTATATAGGGCTGTGTTCTGTATATAGGGCTGTGTTCTGTATATAGGGCTGTGTTCTGTATATTGGGCTGTGTTCTGTATATAGGGCTGTGTTCTGTATATAGGGCTGTGTTCTGTATATAGGGCTGTGTTCTGTATATAGGGCTGTGTTCTGTATATAAGGCTGTGTTCTGTATATAGGGCTGTGTTCTGTATATAGGGCTGTGTTCTGTATATAGGGCTGTGTTCTGTATATAAGGCTGTATTCTGTATATAAGGCTGTGTTCTGTATATAGGGCTGTGTTCTGTATATAGGGCTGTGTTCTGTATATAAGGCTGTGTTCTGTATATAGGGCTGTGTTCTGTATATAGGGCTGTGTTCTGTATATAGGGCTGTGTTCTGTATATAGGGCTGTGTTCTGTATATAGGGCTGTGTTCTGTATATAGGGCTGTGTGCTGTATATAGGGCTGTGTGCTGTATATAGGGCTGTGTTCTGTATAGAGGGCTGTGTTCTGTATATAGGGCTGTGTTCTGTATATAGGGCTGTGTTCTGTATATAGGGCTGTGTTCTGTATATAGGGCTGTGTACTGTATATAAGGCTGTGTTCTGTATATAGGGCTGTGTTCTGTATATAGGGCTGTGTTCTGTATATAGGGCTGTGTACTGTATATAGGGCTGTGTTCTGTATATAGGGCTGTGTTCTGTATATAGGGCTGTGTTCTGTATATAGGGCTGTGTTCTGTATATAAGGCTGTGTTCTGTATATAGGGCTGTGTACTGTATATAGGGCTGTGTACTGTATATAAGGCTGTGTTCTGTATATAGGGCTGTGTTCTGTATATAGGGCTGTGTTCTGTATATAGGGCTGTGTACTGTATATAGGGCTGTGTTCTGTATATAGGGCTGTGTTCTGTATATAGGGCTGTGTTCTGTATATAGGGCTGTGTTCTGTATATAGGGCTGTGTTCTGTATATAGGGCTGTGTTCTGTATATAGGGCTGTGTTCTGTATATAGGGCTGTGTTCTGTATATAGGGCTGTGTTCTGTATATAGGGCTGTGTGCTGTATATAGGGCTGTGTGCTGTATATAGGGCTGTGTTCTGTATAGAGGGCTGTGTTCTGTATATAGGGCTGTGTTCTGTATATAGGGCTGTGTTCTGTATATAGGGCTGTGTTCTGTATATAGGGCTGTGTACTGTATATAAGGCTGTGTTCTGTATATAGGGCTGTGTTCTGTATATAGGGCTGTGTTCTGTATATAGGGCTGTGTACTGTATATAGGGCTGTGTTCTGTATATAGGGCTGTGTTCTGTATATAGGGCTGTGTTCTGTATATAGGGCTGTGTTCTGTATATAAGGCTGTGTTCTGTATATAGGGCTGTGTACTGTATATAGGGCTGTGTACTGTATATAAGGCTGTGTTCTGTATATAGGGCTGTGTTCTGTATATAGGGCTGTGTTCTGTATATAGGGCTGTGTACTGTATATAGGGCTGTGTACTGTATATAAGGCTGTGTTCTGTATATAGGGCTGTGTTCTGTATATAGGGCTGTGTTCTGTATATAGGGCTGTGTTCTGTATATAGGGCTGTGTACTGTATATAGGGCTGTGTACTGTATATAAGGCTGTGTTCTGTATATAGGGCTGTGTTCTGTATATAAGGCTGTGTTCTGTATATAGGGCTGTGTTCTGTATATAAGGCTGTGTTCTGTATATAGGGCTGTGTACTGTATATAAGGCTGTGTTCTGTATATAAGGCTGTATTCTGTATATAAGGCTGTGTTCTGTATATAGGGCTGTGTTCTGTATATAAGGCTGTGTTCTGTATATAGGGCTGTGTTCTGTATAGAGGGCTGTGTTCTGTATATAGGGCTGTGTTCTGTATAGAAGGCTGTGTTCTGTATATAAGGCTGTGTTCTGTATATAGGGCTGTGTTCTGTATAGAAGGCTGTGTTCTGTATATAGGGCTGTGTTCTGTATAGAAGGCTGTGTTCTGTATATAGGGCTGTGTTCTGTATATAGGGCTGTGTTCTGTATATAGGGCTGTGTTCTGTATAGAAGGCTGTGTTCTGTATATAAGGCTGTGTTCTGTATATAGGGCTGTGTTCTGTATATAGGGCTGTGTTCTGTATATAAGGCTGTGTTCTGTATATAAGGCTGTGTTCTGTATATAGGGCTGTGCTCACACCAGGCAATGTTCCTCTAGCCTAGTATCATGAAGCATCAGGTCACTCACCACTTTTCTTGGGCCCATTAGTCTCCACTGACTTTGCCGGGGGTCGGTTACTCCCCTGAGTGTGAGTGAGAGTGCTGCTTGAACAGCCCATGGCTCCTCCAGCGTCACAAGGGTTAAGTTGATGGTGTTCTCTGGCGGGGGCGCAGGTTCGGCTGCAGAGGTCACATCCAGCTCAGGTGAGTGCACACTCCAGTGAAGTGCTGCAGCAGCTGCGGCCGGTGCTGTTTACTTGCACACAGCGGTTGCCATATGAACAGCAGCAGCAGAGACCACACGAGTCCCCGGCTGCTGCACACAGGACGGGGCAGAGAGGCAGGCGGGCACTGCGCATGCGCTGACAGCGCTCCACACATAGTGACACATGGACTGGGCAGAAAGGTGAGAAGTGTCACAATCCCTGAGACCATAATGTCACTCCTCTGCCTCTATATATACTGGGGTGTATTTTACTCCATACTGTGGTGTATTTTACTCCATACTGTCGTGTATTTTACTCCATACTGGGGCGTATTTTACTCCATACTGGGGCGTATTTTACTCCATACTGGGGCGTATTTTACTCCATACTGGGGTGTATTTTACTCCATACTGGGGTGTATTTTACTCCATACTGGGGCGTATTTTACTCCATACTGGGGTGTATTTTACTCCATACTGGGGCGTATTTTACTCCATACTGGGGTGTATTTTACTCCATACTGGGGTGTATTTTACTCCATACTGGGGCGTATTTTACTCCATACTGGGGCGTATTTTACTCCATACTGGGGCGTATTTTACTCCATACTGGGGCGTATTTTACTCCATACTGGGGCGTATTTTACTCCATACTGGGGTGTATTTTACTCCATACTGGGGTGTATTTTACTCCATACTGGGGCGTATTTTACTCCATACTGGGGCGTATTTTACTCCGTACTGTGGTGTTTTTTACTCCATACTGTTGTGTATTTTACTTTATACTGTGGTGTATTTTACTTTATACTGTGGTGTATTTTACTTTATACTGTGGTGTATTTAGCTTTTATTTCACTGCTCAAAAAAATAAAGATAAGGGTAGGTTCACACCACGTTTTTGCAATACAGTTTTTTTTCAGGTTTTTTATTTAAAAAAAAACGGATTCCTCAAAACCTGACTAAACTGTATCAAAACGTGTGTACAAAGTTTTATCTGTATACGGTTGAAAACCATATATGGTTTGAAAAATGATGTCCGGTTGCATCCGTTTTTTAAGAAAAAAAACGTATACGTTTTGAACTTTTCACTCCATTATGAATAAAGTTTTACTTGTTTGATTGAAATTCCAAGAAAAAAAACTGTGCAAAGTCAAAAACCGTATGGTAAAAACTGGATGGAACCGTACGGACATACAGTTCTGTACGGTTCCCATTGACTCTCATGTTAAAAAAAAAACGTATACGGGTCAATACGGTTTTTCACCTGGACCAAAAACCGTGGTAGGCCACGGTTTTCTGTCCAGAAAAAAAAAAGGAAAAAAACGTGTGGTGTGAAAAACAGAGACAACCGTATTCAATATGGTGCATATGGTTTTGAATGGAAAGTCTATGGCCACGGTTTGCTGTACGGTTGCATACGTTTTTTTTTTTTAAACCGTATCCAAAAACTGTATAGAAAATCATGGTGTGAACCCACCCTAATACATCCTAGATCTGAATGAATGAACTAATTGTATGAAATACTTTTGTCTTTTACATAGTTGAATGTGCTGACAACAAAATCACACAAAAATTATCAATGGAAATCAAATTTATCAACCCATGGAGGTCTGGATATGGAGTCACACTCAAAATCAAAGTGGAAAACCACACTACAGGCTGATCCAACTTTATGTAATGTCCTTAAAACAAATCAAAATGAGGCTCAGTAGGGTGTGTGGCCTCCACGTGCCCGTATGACCTCCCTACAACACCTGGGCATGGTTCTGATGAGGTGGAGGATGGTCTCCTGAGGGATGTCCTCCCAGAGCTGGACTAAAGCATCCGCCAACTCCTGGACAGTCTGTGGTGCAACGTGACGTTGGTGGATGGAGCGAGACATGATGTCCCAGATGTGCTCAATCGGATTCAGGTCTGGGGAACGGGCGGCCAGTCCATAGCATCAATGCCTTCCTCTTACAGGAACTGCTGACACACTCCAGCCACATGAGGTCTAGCATTGTCTTGCATTTGGAGGAACCCAGGGCCAACCGCACCAGCATATGGTCTCACAAGGGGTCTGAGGATCTCATCTCGGTACCTAATGGCAGTCAGGATACTTCTGGCAAGCATGAGGCTGTGCGGCCCCCAAAGAAATGCCACCTCACACCATTACTGACCCACCGCCAAACCGGTCATGCTGGAGGATGTTGCAGGCAGCAGAACGTTCTCACCAGCGTCTCCAGACTCTGTCACGTCTGTCACATGTGCTCAGTGTGAACCTGCCTTCATCTGTGAAGAGCACAGGGCACCAGTGGTGAATTTGCCAACCTTAGTGTTCTCTGGCAAATGCCAAACATCCTGCACGGTGTTGGGCTGTAAGCACAACCCCCACCTGTGGATGTCGGGCCCTCATACCACCCTCATGGAGTCTGTTTCTGACCATTTGAGTGAACACATGCACATTTGTGGCCTGCTGGAGGTCATTTTGCAGGGCTCTGGCAGTGCTCCTCCTTGCACAAAGGCAGATGTAGTGGTCCTGCTGCTGGGTCGTTGCCCTCCTACGGCCTTCTCCACATCTCCTGATGTACTGGCCTGTCTCCTGGTAGCGCCTCCATGCTCTGGACACTATGCTGACAGACACAGCAAACCTTCTTGCCACAGCTGGCATTGATGTGCCATCCTGGATGAGCTGCACTACCTGAGCCACTTGTGTGGGTTGTAGACTCGTCTCATGCTACCACTAGAGTGAAAGCACTGCCAGCATTCAAAAGTGACCAAAACATCAGCCAGGAAGCATAGGAACTGAGAAGTGGTCTGTGGTCACCACCAGCAGAACCACTCCTCTATTGGGGGTGTCTTGCTAATTGCCTATAATTTCCACCTGTTGTCTGTTCCATTTGCACAACAGCATGTGAAATTGATTGTCAATCAGTGTTCCTTCCTGAGTGGACAGTGTGATTTCACAGAAGTGTCATTGACTTGGAGTTACATTGTGTTCCCTTTATTTTTTTGAGCAGTGTATTTTGCCCAGTATAAGGGAAACACATGGGAATAAGTATAAATAGGTTAATTGACTACACAAACGTTTTACAGATTTTTTTGTGTATTGTAAGTATTTTCTAGGTATTACCCTTTTTGTATTCTGTTACTATTATGTATTAGAATAGGCCCCCATTCACATCACTTAATGTCTTATACTTTTGTGTTGCTGAAAACAAAAATGCAAATGTATATCCAAATGTTTTCCAACAAGTGTGCCTCCAGCTGTTGCAAATTTACATCTCACAGTATGTGTGAGTTTTGGTTGGGTTCACTCAGAGTTATTGATGTGTGCTTCACAGCTATACTTTGGCATACCGCCAAATAGTGATGCCAGCCTACACTGTTGCACTTAGCAGTGGGTCCATTTCCTTTAATAGCTAAAGACTATATTCAGGCCAAGTCCCACACAGACACGTTTATATAATAGACCAAGCTATGGAATACAGCAAAGCAAACTTGAGTGGGAAGTGGCCAGGACGTAGTCATGGGGGGGGGAGTTATTTATTAACTTGGGTGACTTCTGTTTTTGCTTGTGTGGTTCACTTGTTTGCGCCTGGAGAAGCTTGTTGCCTTCCTTCCAGATGTCTGTGCCTTTTAATAAATGCCGGCTATTGTTTATGCGCAACCACTGGATAGCCGGGATCGCACAGCAGGTGTTCAAAATACAATTTGCCGATGCATCATAATAGTCACTCAGAAGGGGGGTGGTTTGACTGAATACTTACCTACATTCCTACCTACATAGCTACCTATATATACTTGCCTAGCTACCTGACTATCTACATAGCTTGCTACTTACCTTGCTACTTACCTACTTTCCTAGCACCTACCTTCCTGAATATGTACCTACCTTAAAGGGGTACTCCGCCCCTAGACATCTTATCCCCTATCCAAGCATAGGGGATAAGATATCTGATCGCAGGGGGTCTGGCCGCTGGGGACCCCCGCGATCTCTCCTGCAGCCCCCCGAGTCATCAGCTCTCCAGAGCTAAGTTTGCTCTGTGGCTGATGACAGGGGCCGGTGGTTTGTGATATCATGGCTCCGCCCCTCGTGATGTCACATGCCTGCCCCCTTAATGCAAGTCTATGGGAGGGGGCATGGCAAGTCATGCCCCCTCCCATAGACTTGCATTGAGGGGCGGGACGTGACATCATGAGGAGCGGGGCCCTGACGTCACGAACCTCCGTTCCCTATATCCTGAGTCATCAGCCACGGAGCAAACGTAGCTCGGGATAGCTGATGACTCGGGGGGCTGCAGGAGAGATCGCGGGGGTTCCCAGCAGCGGGACCCCTGCGATCAGATATCTTATCCCCTATCCTTGGATAGGGGATATAAGATGTCTAGGGGTGGAGTACCCCTTTAAGAGCTACCTACCTGAATAGCTTCCTAGCTACCTACTTACAAGAGAAAATTGCAGCACTACTTCACCAATCCTAGATGCAGGGTGCCAGTGCCCAAACCTGATCAAAGTCCATCCAGATAAACAAACTATGGCACAGCTCTTCAAAATAGCCAAAATGGAAAAATGAAATGTATTGTCTCGTGTCAAAGCAAGCGTTTCAGTTTCTGTCTGGAAAAATTTTCGAGCACTTACCTACATAGATACATGCCTAGTTTTGGCTTTTTTGGCTGGAAGAAGTCGTCATGGTGGTCTGAGCCTGACGGAGAAGAAAAGGAAAGAGGACGACGCTGATCAGAAAAGACGTCAATTGTGAGTCACTAGATGTAACTGTATGTACAGTATTTTACTGTGTGACGCTAGTTTTCCCTTTTTTTGGGGGGGGGGGGGGAGCTGAGCCCCTTTCCACGGACACTAGGTACTCCTCTGATCCTAGAGATGAGAGCGGGTTAGAAAAACCCCATCACACCATGCGTTTGAATCTTTAGTGTCTACCGCTAAGTACACATCTGTATTACAAGGCTCCATTTGTGGCCTCTGTCACAGATTTAGCTCCTTAGCAGCAAATGGAACTGGCTGGTCCACTACACAACCGACGCACATGTGAACCTAGCCCTACACGGATATATCTACTACCTCACCACCTGGAAAAAAAAGAAGAAGAATTCAGAAAACATTTATGATTCATTACTACAACCCTCCCATGTGCATGGTAAAGTATGAACTTCTATATAAGCTCCTGTATAGATCCAGTATTGGGACTGGACAATTGTGCTAAAAAATGACTTTCCCACAAAAATAGGGAGATGACACTTTGCAGCCCTATCACTTTCACTGACCATTTCTCTCTGATGCTTCCCAGCTTCCAGCCTTTATATTTTTGAACAGAGGGCCTGTTATTTCCATTATATATATTTGGACTCTATAGGATGGCAGTGTTTGTTTTATAGTTATGTTTGTGCTTGTAGCACATTATCCAGTAGGATTATACCATAAAAACATGTTCATGCTCTGTCAGCAAATCTCAACTTTTATGAAGGTTCCAAATCTCTAATATGTTACGATGAGCAATGAGATATATTTGTTTCCCTGACAAAAAAAAGGATAATATGGTGCATGACCCAGCATAAAAGAGATGAGCTTGTCCATTATTTAATGTCATTGAGTTCATTATCAAGCTACAGGACCTGTCACATTAAATATCCAGTGCATATGTAAAATGTGAGAGTGGTTTTCAGGGGCCCGCCCTGTGACACTCCACTGGACCTGTCACAATACGTTTATCACAGGAGACAAATGACCAAAGACGAAAACAAACCACTCCTCAAATCTGCATTTTTCATAGGATTAATAGAATCTTACTGTCCATATTACCCATTTCTTCTAACAGATATTAAAGGAACCTAAGCAGAAAAATAAAATATATTACATTAAAGCTGTTATATGCCTACACATGGGGCATTCTTGGTATTTGCTGAAGCCACTCGTAAAAATACAATCTGGCCACCTTAAAGGGTACCTCTCATCAAATAAACTTTGGATATATTTTAGATTAATGAATGTTGAATAACTTTCCAATAGCATGTTAATGAAAAATATGCTTCTTTCTATTGTATTTTTCCCGATCAGTCCTGGCAGCAAGCATTTCTGACTCATGCTGGAGTCCTAAACACTCAGAGCTGCCAGCCTGCATTGTTCACAGCCAAACAGGCTGTGAACAAAGCAGGCTGGCAGCTCTGAGTGTTCTCCTTTGTGAACAAAGCAGACTGGCAGCTCGTAGTGTTTAGGACTCCAGCATGAGTCTGAAATGCTTGCTGCCAGGACTGGTAGGGAGACCCCTAGTGGTCATTTCTTCAAAGTGGAAAATTGAATAGAAAGAAGCATATTTTTTAATAACATGCAATTGTAAAGTTATTCTGCATACATTAATCTATAATATATCAAAAGTTTTTTTGATGAGAGGTACCCTTTAAAGTTCAAGTGTACCTGTCACTTAAAAAACTTTTGACATGTCCTAGTGACACGTCAAGGGTTTTGATCTTCAGGTGTCAAAGTGTTCAGACCTCCACCGATCAGGAGAAAGAACCAGAGGAAGCCTACACGCTCCTCTCCCTGCTCTGTGTCACGTGATACGCTCTATAGACTTACACTGAGAGTGTGTTTTCCTGATCGGTGGAGGTCTGAGCATTCTACAATAGAAAAGTAGAGGGGGGGCTCACTAAATATAAATAAACAGCTGAGGGGTGCTGCTCCAGTGAAGAAATGCAGAACAGCTACTATACCAAGATTTCACTGGAAAGAAAGAGCGCACACCACCAAAAAATATATTATAATGAATACAAAATATTTTATGAGAACATGTGTATCAAAATGTCACATATACAGTAACCCCAACCCCCCCCCCCCCCCCGACCTACGATGGCCCCGACATACGATCATTTCCACATATGATGGCCTCTCAAAGGCCATCGCATGTTGGAGGCAGCATCAATATACAATGCTTTTGTATGTCGGGGCCATCGCATAAACGGCTATCCGGCAGCGCAGACTGCTTCAGCTGCCACCGGATAGCCGTTTACGGTGCCCCGTGTGGTCCGCTGACGATCACTTACCTGTCCTTGGGGCTCCGGCGTGTCCTCTTCGGGATCCCTGCATCGTCGGCGCTTTCCATCGTCGTCATCACGTCGCCACGCACGCCATCCCGTCATCCAATAGGAGCGGCGTGCGTAGCAATGTGATGGCGGCGACGGAGAGCGAGGATGCCGGGGAAGCAGAGACCTTGCCGGAGCGTCGGGGACACCCCGGGGACGCGGCGACAGCCATGGAGCGTGACATCCAGGGCAGCGGTGATGGTCCAGAGTAGAGATGAGCGAACTTACAGTAAATTCGATTCGTCACGAACTTCTCGGCTCGGCAGTTGATGACTTTTCCTGCGTAAATTAGTTCAGCCTTTAGGTGCTCCGGTGGGCTGGAAAAGGTGGATACAGTCCTAGGAAAGAGTCTCCTAGGACTGTATCCACCTTTTCCAGCCCACCGGAGCACCGGAAAGCTGAACTAATTTATGCAGGAAAAGTCATCAACTGCCGAGCCGAGAAGTTCGTGACGAATCGAATTTACTGTAAGTTTTGCTCATCTCTAGTCCAGAGCGGCGGGGACATGTGAGTATAACCTCCAATACCAGTGGTCTTCAACCTGCGGACCTCCAGATGTTGCAAAACTACAACTCCCAGCATGCCCGGACAGCCAACGGCTGTCCGGGCATGCTGGGTGTTGTAGTTTTGCAACATCTGGAGGTCCGCAGGTTGTAGACCACTGTCCTATACTTTACATTGCACGTATCCCTCAACATACGATGGTTTCAACAAACGATGGTCCATTTGGAACGGATTACCATCGTATGTTGAGGGACCACCGTACACAGAGACTACTAAAATCAATTAAAAACAGCTCAAACTGAGCATAGCACAACCCTGGGGAAGGGCCATGAACCCCCTCCCACAGGTAAGTGACCCTGTCCTCAAATAGGCAAGCTGTAAGACAAATAACATAACATGTACAATACAGAAGGTCTGAGCATTCTGACACTTGCCGATCAAAACTTTTCACATATTGCTAGGATATGTGCCTCCAAGACGGGGACGTGACGGGGCTGCACTGAGATCGCGGGGGTCCCCAGTGGCGGGACCTCTGCATTCATACAACTCATTTCCTATCCTTTGGATAGGGGATAAGATGTATAAAGCCGGAATACCCCTTTAAGAGCCAATTGTAGTGCCTACATAATAATGGCTCATACATCAAACATAACAAAGTTTGTTATGAATGTTTGGTAGAATACATGGACATTGCTCACCTCGGAGAAGAAATTAAACCAGCACAACAGAGGCAATATGAAGCGGCGGGCAATGTTCTGCGGGGAAACCTTGGTTCCCAACATTCATGCTGTTACTTTATAACGTACCACCTACCTAAGCATTAGACAAACCAAGTATTCCCCTACATGACTAAAATGTTATCCAGATGATATAAAACACCAGAAATTCTAAATAAATTAAACTTTGCTTTATCACCATTATGTTTAAAATATGTACGCGCGATTGGAAACATGTCACATTTATGGTTTTATGCCCTAAAATCAAACTTTTCTAAATGGAAAAAAATTAAAATAATAATAAATGTTTTTGGAACTAAAACTGAACTTCCAAAATAACCTTATTAAACATTGATTACATATTAAAAACCTATAACCTTCAATTTGATAAATGTAGCCTAAGCGTTGCCATACCATAAGACAGTGTTTCCCAACCAAGGTGCCTCCAGTTGTTGCAAAACTACAACTCCCAGCATGCACAGACAGCCAAAGGCTGTCTGGGCATGCTGGGAGTTGTAGTTTTGCAACAGCTGGAGGCACCCTGGTTAGGAAACACTGCCATAAGAGGATGTTTGGAGGATATCTACAACATAGGTTAGGTAAATATAGACGGGCCGCTGATTCCAGATATCAAAAACAATACCAAGGTCTGGAACGAATGGAATGGATTTATACATATTCTAAACATTTTTACACATTTCTATTACTATATAATTCTCTTCCTAAACTAGCTGGTTATTCCATTTATCTATCTTTCCCATTTAGTCTCTAAAATGTTTTACTGTGTTACACACATATGTCATTGTCACAGACTGAACAGAGGCCCTTTTGCAAAACCTGAAAGAAAAATGTTTACCAGTCTTCCATCTATTTGAATACCATTCTAAAGTCCACCAAATAGCTTTAGCCTTGGAGGTAAAGGTTATCTGAGACACAATGAATCATTGTGTATAATGTTGTCCATCTGGGGTAGGCCAGGTTCACACACCGAGACTGCAGAGGTGACAGAGGTTCTTCCTTGTCAACATTGGACTTGTCCAAAAAGTATTAAAGGGGTACTCCGGTGAAAACCTTTTTTCTTTTAAATCAACTGGTGGCAGAAAGTTAAACCTATTTGTAAATTACTTCTATTAAAAAATCTTAATCCTTCCTGTACTTTTTAGCTGCTGAATACTACAGAGGAAATTCTTTTATTTTTGGAATGCTCTCTGATGACATCACGAGCACAGTTCTCTCTGCTGACGTTATTATAATAATAATAACACTTTATTTATTGTTGTCCTTAGTGGGATTTGAACCCAAGTCCCCAGCACCGCAAGGCAGCAGTGCTAACCACTGAGCCACCATGCTGCATTTAGCATACATCTGCTATGCATGGTTGCTAAAATGGACAGAGATGTCAGCAGAGAGCACTGTGCTCGTGATGTCATCAGTGTTCCAAAAAGAAAGGAATTTCCTCTGTAGCATTCAGCAGCTAATAAGTACTGGAAGGATTAAGATTTTTTAATAGAAGTAATTTACAAATATGTTTAACTTTCTGCCACCCGTTGATTTAAAAGAAAAAAGGTTTTCACCGGAGTACCCCTTTAAAGTGACAGAATATGTGCCTGGCCTTGCTGTGTTTCCCTCTCCATATATTGGTCAAATTATTTTAACCATAGACAATAAAAAAGTGGTTGAAGCCACCATGCCTGGAAAGGATTGTCTTTGCACTGTTCATAACATTAAACATGTCCCATACACCTACAGGTTTAAAGTGTTGCTGTCACTTTAACACATTAAAGGGGTACTCCGGTGGAAAAAATAAAGTTTCAAATCAACTTGCTCCAGAAAGTTAAACAGATTTGTAAATTACTTCTATTAAAAAATCTTCATCCTTCCAGTACTTATCAGCTGCTGTATGCTCCAGAGGAAGTTGTATAGTTCTTTTAAAAATATAATCCTTTCACTACTTACCAGAGGAAGTTGAGTAGTTTTTTCTGTCTGATCACAGTGCTCTCTGCTGACACCTCTGTCCGTGTCAGGAATTGTCCAGAAAAGGAGCAGATCCCCATAGCAAACCTCTTGTGCTCTGGACAGTTCCTGACATGGACAGAGGTGTCAGCAGAGAGCACTGTGGTCAGACAGAAAAACAACTCAACTTCCTCTGGTAAGTAGTGAAAGGATTCATATTTTTTATTAGAAGTAATTTACAAATCTCTAACTTTCTGGAGCCACTTTGTATTATTTATTTATTTATTTTTTTTGTAGCTTCATTTTTTACTCCTCGCCTTTTAAAAGCCATACCCCAAAACTCCATCTACAGGGCCTTATGGCCTTTTTTTATGCAGGACCAATTGTACTGTGTAATGACATAATTGATTTTACAACAAAATCTATGGCGAAAAAATTGTGATGAAATTGAAAAAAACCAACTGCCCAATTTTGGGGAGATTTATTTTCTATGCAGTGCACACTATGTTAGAATAATGCAATTGCAACAGGGTTCTTTATTTTTCTGTATGCAGGGCTTACTTTTTTTGCGCCATGGTCTGTAGTTTTTATTGGAACCATTTTGTCTTTTTTTTTATAGGGGGGGGGGGAGTTAATGTGCATTTTTTAAGGGAAGAGGCTTATATATTATTTTGGGGGATGCAACTGCAGAAAGAGAGAAAATTGACCAAAGCAAAGCGCAACAATGTGCAATTATCCCCAACAGATAACGTGGATGCAAGGTGAAAGATGGAAAGGTGCTCACCTTATGGCGTTGGACTTCGAGTACAATGCCTTTTACTGCTTTCTTGTCATTAGTAGTGACCACCAAAATACAGGGATGCAGCCGAGCAGTGACCATAATCGGTACGGTGTAAGAATACTGTAGTAGATGTAGATGCCTCCAGACGAGATGACGAAAAGTACTGCTCCTCCGGTGCTCAACTGTTCAGTGTCCTGTGTCAATGTTCTTAATCACCGAAGCAGACAAATTAGAGAAATAGACTCTATTTGCCAAGTGAACATACAGTAACAGACAACACGTTTCGAGGGGCTGCACCCCCTCTTTCTCAGGTTATGTGGTTAAGCCATCCAATGATCTAATTTATAGGCTGAAAAAGCCCGCGAACTTTGGAAATTCAAAGCAGAAAGTAAACTAAGGGGGAGATTTATCAAAGATGTCTATGTTCGCATCAACCAAACTACAGAGGGTTAGGCTGGTCTATTGTGCGCCTAATTTATCTTGATAAATTCTGTGCACAGATTTCAGGATCTATGCTTTAGACTGTATTTAAACCTGCTCCAGCATGGTCTGACATTTCAGCGTACTTTCAGCCGATGCGACTTGACGCTGAAAAGTCACTTTTGATAAATTCAGCACCAATGCATTTTTCCGTCTAAAATAGACTAGAATACATCATGTTCTAAAAAAGCAAAAGTTGAAAAAAAGTTGCATATATTTAGACTGCGACTTTCTGTGCGACAAATTTAGACAGAAAAAAACAGTCTAAATCCTTTGATCTCCTCCTAGGTTTCCAAGAGAAGGGACATCTGTTACATTTGTTCAAAAAGGATGTTCTGTTGATAGTAATATTTACAGTGATTACACATTATTATTTGTCGCTACAAATCGGTGGTAATAGAAAGGCAAGGGACTGGTCGGGTGGGTGCAGCCGTCCGTCATAGACTGTAGTGGTGTGAATAGCAGCGCTGTGCTGACATCATAGTGAAACACAGTAGAGCGAGGCAGCACTCCTGATTGAGAGAGCGCTGTCAACGGGGATTTTTTTAAATGAATGCCATACAGGACTGCGGGCAGAGGAGAGGTAATAGATTACCTCCTGCTGCATGTATGTTTTATTAGTAGATGTTACATTGCGTGGTGGGAGGAATAGTAATGCCACAATATGTTTTGATGACTTGAGTGTGGGTAAGTTATGCTATGGTGCGATTGATGAGCAGATAGTTATGGGCATACGATGTATGCCGCAGGATCTGTAGTCGGGAGTTACGTGCATGGGATGTATCCCGTAGAGGCTGTATTCACCGAAACAATAATATCAGGGAGTGGAATGATAGTGTGTGTGGATGGATAGGATGACGAGTAATAAGGTGAAGGATATTATAGCGGGTTGGATTAGGCTGGTTAAATTATGTCCAGGGTATTTGTGGATTATTATAATGGTGGTAGACTGGATGCAGTGTAGGTAATATAGAACATGTAAGAGATTTTGGTTGTAAAGAATCATTAAGAGGTGTAGAGTAATGATAATGATCGGCCCAGAGAGGGTGGGCATTAGAGACGAGCAAAGTTACAGAGATTCAATTCGTCACAAACTTCTCGGCTTGGCAGTTGCTGATTTTAGCCTGCATAAATTAGTTCAGCTTTCAGATGCTCCGGTGGGCTGGAAAAGGTGGATACAGTCCCTAGGAGATTAATTTATGCAGGCTGTAAGGTTGCATTGATTGCAACATCCAGAACATCTCTTTTCTCACAAGTGTTTTAAACCTGTTGGTGTTTGATGGCTGGATACGCTCAATAATAGTGATCTTGATAGGTTGCAGATCTCCTGGATGATCCGTACTGCAGTGGCGTGAGAGACCATGAAACAGAAAATTCTTCCTGATGTTCGAGCGATGTTTATAGAGTCAGTGCAGTGGCTGAATTGTTCTGCCTACGTTTTGTGCATTTACATTGTATAAGATAAACAACATAATCTGACTGGCAGGTTAGGACTTCTTTTATTGAAAGAACTTCCTTGGTAGTAGTGCTTGTTATGGTGGTGAATCCATGGATGGTGGTGGTACAGCAAAGACATTTCTTTCTGCCATATCTGTAAATCCCAATTTCCTTGATGTCTCGGTTTTGGTTATTTCTTTTGTGTTCCTCTTTAGTTTGCTTGGTGCTATCATCCCACGTAGTGTAGTGGAGTGTTATTCCCGGTTTCTAATGGCATCCTTCAGGTAGGGATCTTCTAGTAGGATATGCCAATGTTTGGCAAGCACCTTTCGGATATCCTTGTGTCCCGCAGAATAGGTGGTGATAAAGTTGGTTCTGTATTTGTTCTCAGGGCATTCAGATGTTGGTGGCCATTTTGTCAGGCAGTCATCTTGTGTTAAGTTGAGTTTTTTGGTCTGCTGCTTCAACCAAAGATTTAGGGTAGCCCATTTTTTCAGAATCTTGGCTTTCTGATGGAATGTGGAATTATTAGTGCAATTTTTTCTTACTCTTTTGAATTGGCCAAAAGGTATGTTTTGCCTCCATTTCTTTTAATATCCGCTCCCATAGGAGATATAACTATTCGAATCAACTGCTTTGAAATAGTTAGATGTAATGATTTTCTTTTTGCTATGGGTGATCTCTAGATCCAAGAACTCTATTTTTCAGCTGAGTAGTTTGGGGTCAATGTGATGCCCCAGTCATTTTGGTTTATTTCAGTTAACAGTTTGTCAATGGTGGTTCCTCTCCAAAGTACAAATAGGTCATCTTGATTAAGAAGGAAACTTGTTGTTCAGGGATATTTTTGTCCTGTTGGAGAAACCGGCGGGTACACTCGATACCAATCTCATGTTTAATCTCAGTATATAGTGCAATCACGTCCATAGTGAAGAAAATCCTCTCTTCTGTCCAGGGGATATCTGCTACTAAAAGACATCCCCTGGACAGAAGAGTTGATTTGCTTCACTATGGACGTGACTACGCCATATACTAACATTAAACATGAGATTGGTATCGAGTGGTATCGCCGGTTTCTCCAACAGGATGAAAATATCTCTGAACAACAAGTTTCCTTCTTAGGGTATGTTCACACTGAGGAATTGGGGCGGAAATCAAGCAGAAATTTTCTGCCTCAAAATATTGTTACTTTTCCACAAGAACTCACAGAGATTTCGCGCAGAATTTTGCGCGGAATTGGTGCGGAATTGTCGCGGAAGTCGAGCGGAATTCCACACGCAGAAATGAAAATTTCAAGCGGAGGAGGAGAAGAGTATAATATATTATATTATAATATTATATAATATATTATAATATTATCCACTTTTTTTTTCATGCGGAAATTCTGTGCCAATTCCGCACCATTTCCGCGCCAATTCAGCGTGGAAATGATTCTGACTGAAAAAAAAATTAACATTGATCTCTTTGGGAGTAAGACGCTGATTCCGCCTGAAAGAAAGAACATGTTCTTTCTTCAAGCGGAACAGACTTCCTCGTCAGAATTCTGCTTGAGGAAATTCCTCAGTGTGAACTGAGGGGCAGAAACTCTGCACAACTCTATGGGGATTTTCACTGCTGAATGAATTGAAGAGGAAAAAGCGAGCAGAATTACTCGTGGAAATTCCTCTCCAATTCCTCAGTGTGAACATACCCTTAATCAACTGCCTGAAGATTGTTCTGGAGAACAATTTCTTCACATATAATGACACCCTGTATCGACAAGTGAGAGGGACCACTATGGGGACTCCGGTAGCCCCAGCCTATGCCAATCTGTTTATGGGTGTTTTCAAGGAGCAATTTATTAAAGGAAACATCTTGTTCCAGAACCACGCCCTATTATATAAAAGGTACATAGATGACCTCTTTGTACTTTGCAGAGGAACCACCGATCAGATTGACAAACTGGTAACTGAAATAAACCAAAATGACTGGGGCATCACATTGACCCCAAACTACTCAGCTGAAAAAATTTAGTTCTTGGATCTAGAGATCACCCATAGCGAAAAGAAAATCATTACATCTAACTATTTCAAAGCAGTTGATTCGAATAGTTATATCTCCTATGGGAGCGGCCATTACAAGAAATGGAGACAAAACATACCGTTCGACCAATTCAAAAGAGTAAGAAAAAATTGCACTAATAATACCACATTCCATCAGCAAGCCAAGATTCTGAAAAAACGGTTTTCAGCTAAGGGCTACCCTAAAACTCTGGTTGAAGCAGCAGACCAAAAAAACACTAACTTAACACAAGATGAATGCCTGACAAAACGGCCACCAACATCTGAATGCCCTGAGAACAAATACAGAACCAACTTTATCACCACCTATTCTGTGGGACACAAGGATATCCCAAATTATTTATTTATTTATTTTCAATAAAAGAAGTCCTAACCTGTGAGTCAGATTACGTTGTTTATCTCATACAATGTAAATGCAGCAAACAATACGTAGGCAAAACAATTCAGCCACTGCACTGACTCTATAAACATCGCTCGAACATCAGCAAGAATTTTCTGTTTCATGGTCTCTCACGCCACTGCAGTACGGATCATCCAGAAGATCTGCAGCCTATGAAGATCACTCCTGGTGAGCGTATCCAGCCATCAATCACCAACAGGTTTAAAACACTTGTGAGAAAAGAGATGTTCTGGATATTGTAATCAATACAGCCTTATGGCTTGAATGAAAGTACTGTCCGAATTTTCTCTCAATAATGTCTGATATCAGCATAATATTCATTACATTCCTCTAGCAAAACATCCACCACATTTTACATATATCCCTATCTGTATCCTCATTTCAGCAAAACATTTATTACATTCCTCGAGCAAAACATTTACCACATTCTTACTCTCTTCCCTTCCCCTACCTCCTGTGTTCTTTCCCCCTTTCAAAATGTATCTCATTCTCATCCACTCCACCCATCCCATTAATCTATTACTTTTCCATGCCCACCCTCTCTGGCCCGATCATTATCATTACTCTACAGCTCTTAATGATTCTGTACGACCAAAATCTCTTATACATGGCATCGCATGTTCTATATTACCTAAACTGCATCCAGTCTACCACCATTATAATAATCCAGAAATACTGTGGACATAATTTAACCAGCCTAATCCACCCAGCTATAATATCCTTCACCTTATTACTCGTCATCCTATCCATCCACACACACACTATCATTCCACTCCCTGATATCATTGTTTCGGTGAATACAGCCTCTACGGGATACATCCCATGCACGTAACTCCCGATCCTGATATCGTACCTTGGTTTAGCACAACTACAGTTCCTGCGGCATACATCGTATGCCCATAACTATCTGCTCATCAATCGCACCATAGCATAACTTACCCACACTCAAGTCATCAAAACAGATTGTGGCATTACTATTCCTCCCACCACGCAATGTAACATCTACTAATAAAACATACAAGCAGCAGGAGGTAATCTATTAACTCTCCTCTGCCCGCAGCCCTGTATGGCATTCGTTTCAAAGATCCCCGGCGACAGCGCTCTCTCATCCAGGAGTGCTGCCGCGCTCTACTGTGTTTCACTACTGATGTCAGCGGAGCGCTGCTATTCACACCACTACAGTCTATTACGGACGGCTGCACCCACCCGACCAGTCCCTTGCCTTTCTATTACTACCGATTTGTAGTGACATGTGTAAGTCACTGTAAATATTGCTATCAACAGGACATCCTTTTTGAACAAATGTAACAGATGTCCCTTCTCTTGGAAACTTAGTCTTTATTGTACGCATTATGTTTGATTCTGCATTAGCGCTTACTTTCTGTTTTTAATTTTCGAAGTTTGCGGGCTTTTTCAGCCTATAAATTAGATCGTTGGATGGCTAAACCACATAACCTGAGAAAGAGGGGGTCCAGTCCCTCAAAACGCATTGTCTGTTACTGTATGTTCAATTGGCAAATAAAGCCTATTTCTTTAATTTGTCTGCTTCGGTGATTAAGAACATTGACACAGGACACTGAACAGTTGAGCGCCGGAGGAGCAGTACTTTTCATCATCTGGTCTGGAGGCATCTACATCTACTACAGTAAAACAATTACAATGATACCTAATTTATATAGGGTACTATTCTTTTACTTTTCCGTATACAGGGCAGTATATTTTTCGTGCTGTGACCTGTAGTTTTTGTCAGTATCAGCAACCCTGGCATTGCCGTTCACTGCACAGGATCATAAACATTATAATTTAAGAGCTTCACAGGTGACTATACTAAATATGCGTTTTCTTTTATTATTATTATTTATTTATAAGGTGGGGGGGCTTCATTTTTTTAAATCCTCATAGTGATTGCTTGTACTGTTCAGTGCTATGAGATGGGATAATAGTGCGAACTATAGAGTCCATCTTGTACAGCAAGATGGGTAGAGAGGTGCATAGTCACATGGTTCTCCTGCCTCGTTCTAGCAATTGGTGGAGGCCTGAACACTCAGACCCCGACCAATCCAAACTTTTGACATGTCTCTTAAAACAACAGATTTTTAAAAGCACATAGCCCCAAATCAGGTCCAGGGAATTTACTGACAGTCTTAAGAAGGATAAAGAACCAATCTATTCATTAAGGTAATACACCCCCCCCCCCTTCACACAAGGGAAAGGTACGTCAAGTGAATGCAATGCTAAACATGTAATAAATTAATAGTCTTTGCATCCATCTTAAGCAATAAAAACAAAATACCCTCTTTTAGAAATTAACACATAGTACAAAAATGTAATGTTTTGCATAATATATACAAGAATATGCGTAACAGGCAAGGAAACATAAAAAAATATTTTTATCTTCAAAATAAAAGTAATACATGTAATGGTTCAAGTCAAATGGTCCTGAAGTTTCATCTGGTAGAAAACTACAGAAAATGTTTAAATCAAGAATCTTTCATCTACAAGGGTTTTGGATGCCAAATTCTTCTGCCCTATGGCCCCACGGATATGCCGGAAACACTGAGGAGAAAAAAAAATACACATATATATATATATTTTTTTTTATTAAACTGGCAAATTGAAAATATAACATTTTACAATATTATAAAAAAGCAGACTTACTTCTTGTTGCAGATAAGTAATAATAGCTGCAAGAACAAAGTTTTGTGACAGGATATCCACAATGCAGAAGAAGAGAGTGTCAAAGATGAGGAGTGTGGATTCATGACCATAGAAGAGGACATCACTGAAAGAATGATTTTCATCTACAGACGACAACAAAAGGGAGACAGGTAACATGATGAGCATGGTTCAAGCTACTACTGCTTAGACTGCAACTATGTATACATATAAAAACAAAAGGAAGATCTATTTCTTCATAGATATTATGATCTAAAGGGGCTATCCGGCCAAAGACATCTGATCTCCTATCCAAAGAAGATAAGAGGTCTGGTCGCAAGGAGCCCACCACTGGGTTTACCTGCTTTTTTGTGTTAAAAAAGTGGATTCATTTGTTGCCGGATTTGTCTCAGTGTTAAATTTGCGACTTTTCCTGCCACTTTTGATTTACAGGAGAAATCAAGTTGTGTTGTTTATACACAGATTTGTAGTAACGATAATGTAGTGGTAATGGGTTCATCATTAGCGATTTGTCGCAGAGCTCTCATAATTTCTCCCAACTGTCTTACAAAACTGGCTGTGGACTCATTTTTGAAACGTTGTAAATATTTGGCGCAAACGGGTTAATAAGTTGCAGAAAAGTCACAGAGTACTTAAAGGGGTACTCCGGCCCTAAGACATCTTATCCCCTCATCTTATCTGATGACTCACGATCACGGGGCCGGAGTATCGTGACATATTGCCCCTGCCTCTCAATGCAAGCCTATGGGGGGGGCGTGACGGCCGCCAGGCCCCCTTCATAGGCTTGCATTGAGGAGGCGGGGCGTGATGACAAAAGGGTCGGAGCCATGACGTCACGATACTCCGGCCCCGTGATTGTGAGTAATCAGACACGGAGCGATCTTCGCTCCGTGAGGCTGATGATAGGGGGTGCTGCATGAGAGATTGTGGTGGTCTCCAGCGGTGGGACCCCTGCGATCTGACATCTTATCCCCTATCCTTTGCATAGGGGATAAGATGTCTTAGTGCCGGAGTACCCCTTTAAGTAATAATGGGTGCCAGCACCAGATGAATCACATGCCCTACATCACTTGATAAATTTGGTGCACATACACATTTCCACCCACCACATAAATTAAAGGTGTAAAAAAAATGTCGACCTGCACCTCCCTTGATAAATCCCCCCCACTGTGTCTTTGTTACTCTGCTGTTACTTAGGGAATATATCTGCACTTTGGTTGCCTTAGTTAATCATTGCACTTGTACTTTACTGTTATGGCTTAGCATAAGTTCTAATATTTACCTCATTTAATCTGTGTATATTATGTGCTGGTGTTTAGGCACATGGGGGAGATTTATCAAAACCTGCAAAGAGGAAAACTTGACCAGTTGTCCATAGCAACCAACCAGATCACTTCTTTCATTTTTTTTAACCCCTTAAGGACCCAGCCAATTTTCACCTTAAGGACCCGGGCATTTTTTGCACATCTGACCACTGTCCCTTTAAGCATTAATAACTCTGGGATGCTTTTACCTTTCATTCTGATTCAGAGATTGTTTTTTCGTGACATATTCTACTTTATGTCAGTGGTAAATTTTTGTCGATACTTGATGAAAAATGTGAAATTAAAAAAAAAATTAAATTTGAAACGCTCTGCTTATAAGGAAAATAGACATAACAAATAAATTATATATTGATTCACATAAACAATATGTCTACTTTATGTTTGCATCATAAAGTTGACGTGTTTTTACTTTTGGAAGACATCAGAGGGCTTCAAAGTTCAGCATCAAGTTTCCAATTTTTCACAAAAGTTTCAAAATCGGAATTTTTCAGGGACCAGTTCAGTTTTAGAAATACCCCATAAATGATCCCATTATATAGACTGCACCCCTCAAAGTATTCAAAATGACATTCAGTAAGTGTGTTAACCCTTTAGGTGTTTCACAGGAATAGCAGCAAAGTGAAGGAGAAAATTCAAATTCTTCATTTCTTACACTCGCATGTTCTTGTAGACTCAGTTTTTGAAATTTTACAATGGGCAAAAGGAGAAAAAGCCCCCCAAAATGGGGAACCCAATTTCTCTCGAGTAGGGAAATACCTCATATGTGTATGTAAAGTGTTCGACAGGCAGAGTAGAGGGCTCAGAAGGGAAGGAGCGACAATGGGATTTTGGAGAGTGAGTTTTTCTGAAATGGTTTTTGGGGGGCATGTCACATTTAGGAAGCCCCTATGGTGCCAGAACAGCAAAAAAAACAACAACATGGCATACTATTTTGGAAACTAAACCACTCAAGGAACGTAACAAGGGGTACAGTGAGCCTTAACACCCCACAGGTGTTTGATGACTTTTCGTTAAAGGGGTACTCTGCCCCTAGACATCTTATCCCCTATCCAAAGGATAGGGGATAAGATGTCAGATTGCCGCGGTCCCGCTGCTGGGGACCTCCGGGATTGCCGATGCGGCACCCCGCTGTCATTACTGCACAGAGCGAGTTCGTTCTGCACGTAATGACGGGCAGTACAGGGGCGGGAGCATCGTTACGTCACGGCTCCGCCCCTCGTGACGTCACGGCCCGCCCCCCTCAATACGAGTCTATGGGAGGGGGCGTGGCGGTCGTCACGCCCCTGCCATAGACTTGTATTAAGGGGGTGGGCTATGATGTCACGAGGGGCGGAGCCATGACGTCACGCTGCTCCGTCCCCTGTATGGCCCGTCATTACGCACAGAGCGAACTCGCTCTGTGCAGTAATGACAGCGGGGTGCCGCTGCGGTGATCCTGGGGGTCCCCAGCAGCGGGACCATGGCGATCTGACATCTTATCCCCTATCCTTTGGATAGGGGATAAGATGTCTAGGGGTGGAGTACAAGTCAGATGTGTAAATACATTTTATTTAGTTTTTTTCACTTTAAATGCTGGTTTTCCCCCAAATATTACATTTTTACAAGGGGTAATTGGAGAAAATGCCCTCCAAAATGTCTAACCCCATTTCTTCTGAGTATGGAAATACCCCATGTGTGGACGTCAAGTGCACTGCAGGCGCACTACAATGCTCAGAAGAGAAGAATTCACATTTGGCTTTTGGAAAGCAAATTTTGCTGAAAAGGTTTTTGGGGGCATGTCGCATTAAGGAAGCCCCTATGGTTCCAGAACAGCAAAAAAAAAACACAGGTGTTTGACAAATTTCCGCTAAAGTTGTACGTGAAAATTAAAAATGTTGTTTTTTTTCTTCACTAAAATGCTGGTGTTACCCCAAATTTTTCATTTTCACAAGGGGTGATAGGAGAAAAAGCCTCCCAATATTTGTAACCCCATTTCTTCTGAGTATGGAAATACCCCATATGTGGATGTAAAGTGCTCTGCGGGCGAACTACAATGCTCAGAAGAGAAGGAGCGCCATTTAACTTTTGGAGAGAGAATTTGGTTGGAATAGAAGTTGGGGGCCATGTGAGTTTACACAGCCCCCCGTGGTGCCAGAACAGTGGACCCCCCCCACATGTGACCCCATTTTGGAAACTACACCCCTCACAGAATTTAATAAGTGGTGCAGTGAGCATTTAGACCACACTGGTGTTTGATAGATCTTTGGAACAGTGGGCTGTGCAAATGAAAAATAAAATATATCTGTCAGACACCTGTGGGATGTAAATGCTCACTGCACCACTTATTCAATTCTGTGAGGGGTGTAGTTTCCAAAATGGGGTCACATGTGGGGGGGGGGGGGGGGTCCATTGTTCTGGCACTATGGGGGCTTTGTAAACACACATGGCCTTCAATTTCAGACATTTTCTCTCTCCAAAAGCCCAAAGGCGCTCCTTCTCTTCTGAGCATTGTAGTTTGGACTGCAGAGCACTTTACATCCACATATGGGGTATATTCTTACTCTTCTTTCCTATTCTCTCTTGTGAAAATGAAAAATGTAGGGTAACGCCAGCATTTTAGTGAAACTTTTTTTTTTCATTTTCACATCCAACTTTAACGAAGATCCGTCAAACACCTGTGGGGTGTTAAAGCTCACTATACCCCTTGTTATATTCCGTGAGGGGTGTAGTTTCCAAAAAGGGGTCACATGTGGGTATTTATTGTTTTGTATTTATGTCAAAACCACTGTAAAATCAGCAACCCCTGTGCAAATCACCAACTTAGACCTCAAATGTACATGGTGCGCTCTATTTTCTGAGCCTTATTGTGCACCAGTAGAGCATTTTACACCCACATATGGGGTATTTCCATATTCAGGAGAAATTGCGTTACAAATTGTGTTTTTTTTTTCCTCTTTTACCGCTTGTGAAAAAGTGTAAAAGTATTGGGCAACACCAGCATGTTAGTGTAAAAAATGAAATTTTTTTACTCTAACATGCTGGTGTAGACCCCAACTTTACCTTTTCATAAGGGGTAAAAGGAGAAAAAGACCCCCAAAATTTGTAACGCAATTTCTCCCGAGTACGGAAATACCCCATATATGGCACTAAACTGTTGCTTTGAAATAGGACAGGGCTCCAAAGCAAGAGAAGGGGATTTGCATCCGTTACCAAAATACCCTACGGCAGTGTTTCCCAAACAGGTTGTCTCCAGCTGTTGCAAAACTCCCAGCATGCCTTGACAGTCAGTGGTGGTCTGGCAATACTGGGAGTTGTTTTTTTTTTTTCAACAGCTGGAGGCTCCGTTTTGGAAACAGTGCCGTACAAGACTTTTTTTTTTTTTATTGGGGGGACGACGACGACTGTGTAAGGGTATATGTATATGTAGTGTTTTACTTTTTATTTTGTGTAGTGTAGTGTAGTGTTTTTAGGGTACATTCACACGTGCAGGGGTTTAAAGTGAGTTTCTCGCTGGGAGTTTGAGCTGCCGCAGAAAATTTGCCGCATCTCAAACTTGCAGCAGAAAACTCGCTGTAAACCACCGCCCATGTGAATGTACCCTGAACATTCACATGGGGGGGGGGGCAAACCTCCAGCTGTTGCAAAACTGCAACTCCCAGCATGTACTTACAGACCATACATGATGGGAGTTGTAGCTATGCAACAGCTGGAGGCACATTGGTTGCGCAGCACTGAGAGTTTGTTACTTAACTCAGTGTTTCGCAACCAGTGTGCCTCCAGCAGTTGCAAAACTAGAACTCCTAGCATGTACAGTCTCTCAGAGCATGCTGGGAGTTGTATTTTTGTAAGAGCTGGAGGCACACTGGTTGCAAAACACTGAGATAGGACACAAACTCTGTTTCACAACCAATGTGTCTCCAGTTGTTGCAAAACTGCAACACTCAGCATGCATTGACAGTCAAAGGGCAGGCTGAGAGTTGTAGTTTTGCAACAGCTGAAGGCACACTGCTACAACTCCCAGCATGCCCTTTGGTAGTCTGTGCATGCTGATAGTTGTAGTTATGCAACCGCTTGATGCACTTTTTTCATAGAAAAAATGTGCCTCCAGCTGTTGCATAACTACAACCCCCAGCATGCACAGACTACCAAAGGGCATGCTGGGAGTTGTAGTTGGAACTTCAGCTGTTGCAAAACTACAACTCCTAGCATGCCCTTTGGCTGTGCATGCTGAGAGTACCCATGCCACCTCACTCCTGCTGGGTAAGGGTGAATGGGGCTGTCTCGGTCAGCCCCATTCACCCTTTTTTTCTGGGTCACCAGAGACCCAATTGATCCGAAATTGCAGCAAATCACCGCTCTGAATTGACCAGCGATTTTTGGCGATCACCGACATGGGGGGTCTCAGGACCCCCCCAGGGGTTTGCAAGGGATGCTTGCTGAATGATTATAGCAGGCATCCAGGTACGCCCTGGGTCCTTAAGTACCAAGGAGCCAGGGCGTACCCATACGCCCTGGGTCATTAAAGGGTTAAAGGCCTTTTAAAGAAAAAAAAGAAGCTATCTGATTGGTTGCTATCTGCACAGGTTTTGATAACTCTCCCCCATAGTCTGGAGTTATTCTTAACTTATGTGGTGAGCACAGAGATCGCCTAAGCAAAATCTGTGCAGAATACATTGCCGTCTATGAGGACACATAAGAACATAAGTTTGTACCATTATAGAAGATGCTTCTGTCCATTGGCTCCATAAATTCCATGCTGAATATTCGTTCCAGAAGAAGCTTGTCTTTCACAAAGTAATCCATGTCTTTAAAAGCCTAAAATAAACACAGTAAAAAGGGAGAAGAATGAACCTTTGGTCTTTAGTTTTGTCTACTTTAGCAATCTGTGAGACAGTTTTGTAAAAGAAATACAAGTGGGAAGAAACAGAGCTCTAAATGGTTAAAGGGCTACCAGAGAAAATGCACAATAAATTTATCAAAACCTGTCCAGAGGAAAAAGTTGCTGAGTTACCCATAGCAACCAATCAGATCACTTCTTTCATTTTTAACAAGGCCTCTGCAAAATTAAAGAAGCGATCTGATTGGTTGCTATGGGCAACTTTTCCTTTTCACAGGTTGATAAATCTCCCCCAAAATGTTCTGACTATATTACGATTGCAGAGACTTGGCAAAAACGTCAGTAACCAAATAATGGTATAAATCTCCTTAAAAACACACTTTAAACAATACATACAAGTTTTCTTTAAGCAACACAACATACACATACTGATTATATAATCATAATCTGTAAGGGTGCATTCACACCATGATTTCTTTATACAGTTGCTGGATTTGGTGGGGAAATTTTATAACAGGCCACTGCCGTATCCCCACCACATCTCATTCATTTGAATGAGCCGCCCGGAGTCAGATAGTGCATCCGGTCAGCTCATTTTTGCACCGTATCTGGTTTTGTTGCAGGACTGAAAACTGTAGTACGTATACGCACTGTATAAGCAGCAATCAGTGCTTAACAAGTGAACATACTGAAATAGCGCAGTCTGTGGTATTCAGTTACATTTAAATATATTCGATTATTGGAATAAATTTGTATAAATATCAGATGCAAATCAAAAAATGTTGCAGTATCTTGTAATACCTTTTTTTATTGGACTAACAGCATTTTGTAGAGACAAGCTTTCGGGATTCCTCCCTTTATCAAGTCCAAAGCAAACCAAAGGAAAGAGATTTGCTTTGGACTTGATAAAGAGAGGAATCCCGAAATCTTGTCTCTACAAAATTCTGTTAGTCCAATAAAAAAGGTATTACAAGATACTGCAACATTTTTTGATTTGCATCTGCATAACTGGACTAATACGGCTACTCAAATTTACTATAAATATCAGGAAATATTCGAGTACATTATTTTGTTAAAGGGAACTCAGCATTGAAAAAGCAGTTTGATACACAGCAGCCTGTTATAGAGTAAGAGGAGCTGAGGAGATTGATATATAGTTTCCTTAGAAAAGTTGTCATTTGGGGCTATGTAGTAAAGTGGGTGATCGTAAATTTGCATATAGTGATAGCGGTCAATCACTGAATAGGACCGCCCATTTGACTGCTGAATAGGACTGCCTATTTCACTTCTTGTGGTAATATAGAGAAAAAGAGAAGACCGCGAACGGCGCCTCGTGTATTACCCTTAGGATAGATAAAGAATAGTGTAGCACCTTATAGGTGGCCCCGCTCACCTTGAAGTGGAAGATTAATAGCATATCACCTCTGATAGAGGTATAGAGGTGGAGCAGGCTGCTCAGCCGGAGGGTCCTCAGGAGTCATACTGATATCAGTATGATACTGATCTGATGAAGAGGGGGTTACCCTCGAAACGCGTCATCTGTAATTTTATTATTTTATCAATAAATATGATCCCTGCAAGGATCTTTTACTATTAATCTCTGCTTATGGTGTTTGAGCAAGCAGTGCCTGGAATCTGCTGGTCCCTTTTCTTCTATACTCTTCGCATATTTCACTACTTGAGTACTACTACCAGCTGCGGTATTGACAAATTTGAGCAATTATGGGTATTTGGAAGGTGTATGTTTTCATTGCAGCAGGTTTTGATAACTTTTTCTCAATTAAAACAACGCAGAGAAATAAGGAAGATGGTGTGGTGACACGTAACATGGTCTGAGTTTTAGATGTTAAATTCAGATGACAGGTTCCCTTTTAGCTATTATCCTTGTATATGTGTTTCTTTATATATCGACATTATACATACATGATCAATGAAGGAACTCAGGAATTTATTCATGGTGTGATAGGCTTTATTGCTCTGTTCAGAAATAGTTGTAGAACTGTGTAGAAATCGAGAGGGTCCACGATTCTGAAATAATAATTTAAAAAAACATAAGAATAAATGTTTTGTTGAAAATCAAAATACCATCACTATACTTTCATACCAACCTTTAAAAAATTATCATGGATCCGATCAAACTGTGCCCTGGTCCGGCTAGAAATTGACATCTGAAATGTCTGAATATCCGTGTTAGGCTGCAACCCTCTTTGGCTGCACATGTTCTCCTGAAGCAGAGAAGCAAAAATTCTAATTATATTTTTTTCAGTTTACAAAACCTTTTGTTAAACTTTTTCAAGTAGTTGACATATTTCAACAATGTAAATATAGAAGAATAAATTCCAAACAGAGAAAGTGTGAAAAAAACAGAATGCAGATTTGTAAATGCTATTCACAAAGATATCGCATTTAAAAACTGCAATTTCCACTGTTGTTACAATGGGCAACCATATGTAGGGTCCCAAATTACTAGTTAATAGTTTTCCAAGTAAACAAAAAGGTCAAAAGAAAAGTCAACACCAAAGGAAAACCAAAAAGAGAAACACAATGCATGGGTAAACAAAAGAGGATAACGAAAAGAAAGGGAAGAGAAGACTAAGAAGGCCACAATACTCTGGTTGGAGGACAACTGGTGGTACAGGAACCTCTCCACTGTGGCTTGTCTCTCAGCCAGTTGTGATCGGTCGGGTTTGAGTGCTGAGACACACTGATCTCTGAATATAGGAGGGTGAAGCATGGCTATAGACTCTAATGAGCCGTCTCCTGAAAACTAGTCAGAGCGAGCGCCAAGCTAGATAATGAAACATGCTGCCACGTGCTTCACCTGGCTATATCTAGAGATCAGTGGGGGTCTCAGCAGTGAAACCCTGCCCGATTAAAACTTTTGACATGTTCTGCATGAGATATCAAAGCTTTACTGTCATTTAGAAGAACAAATCTAAATTTGTCTTATGAAAAGCATTTTCTGCGATATTTCATTTCAAGAATTTTAAATTTCATTACCATGAAGTGATCTTATTAAGAGAAGATTGTGCAGTGGTCCCTGATTTATTCTGTGCGACTTTTTGGGAAATGTTGCAAAAATGTTGCAAGAATTATTTTTAAGTTAATTTAAGTTATTACAGGGCAGGTCAATTTGATACAATTGTCGCACAGCCGCCACTTCTCTGCCACACTTAACAAAACTTAAAAGGGGTACTCCGCTGCTCAGCATTTGGAACAAACTGTTCCGAGCACTGGAGCCGTCGCCAAGCGTGTAATGTCATAGCCCCTCCCCCTCATGATGTCACGCCCTTCCCCCTCAATGCAAGTCTATGGACTTGCATTGAGGGGGTGGGCGTGATGTCATGAGGGGGCGGGGCTATGACATCACGAGCTCCCAGTGCCGGCTCCAGCGTTCGTAACTGTTTTTTACAAATGCTGAGCAGCGGAGTACCCCTTTAAGTAGAAAAGTTCTGTGATGATTTATCAAAGTCTGTGCACCATTTGATAAAGCTGGCGCATGTCTGCCACCTTCTCCGCAACATTTGTGGATTTTTAACAGCCAAAACTCACACCAGATTTGATACATTTTTCTCAAGCAGTGTAAATACCATTAAATAAGTTTACGTTTGGAAGCAGAAGACTTTAGGGTTACAGATCTTGATGGTTTAGACTTTATTTCACTATTAATATACACACACATATATATGAGATAGATAGTTACAAGCGCAAAATAATTCATCAACCTTACCGCTTCTCTCTTTAAATTCATATTCATCTCCTCCATGTTTGTATCAGAGTGTCCGTGAACCGAGCGGCCATGGATGTAGTATCCATAGCATCTGTGTGACAGTATGAACACTGAGTTCTGCAAAATTGAAAGAAGTTTAGATTATACTAAATAAAGTCATGCAATGAAGTGCATTGTAATGTGGGTGGATCATTCTTTAAAACGTACCTCTTGTTTACATTTTTTTTTTTTTTTTTTTAAACTGCATGGTTTAATTAAATTAGCCCTTCAGAGTGGTGACATGGTGATTTTCTCATTTCTTATTCTCTCCATTTCAGGGGCCAGACCAAAGATGGCCAGTAGTACACACACAGTTACCTCCTCCCTTACTTTTCTAGCCAATCACAACACAGTTTGCAGCGTATTGTTTTCTATTGCAAATTTTAGCTGCAGATGACATGCCTTATAATGTAAAGAGGTGACATGAGCATTTTGTGACAAAAATATGTTTCAGTGGACTTCTTTAGAGATGAGCGAACTTACAGTAAATTCGATTTGTCGCGAACTTCTCGGCTCGGCAGTTGATGACTTATCCTGCATAAATTAGTTCAGCTTTCAGGTGCTCCAGTGGGCTGGAAAAGGTGGATACAGTCCTAGGAAAGACTCTCCTAGGACTGTATCCCCCTTTTCCAGCCCACGGGAACACCTGAAAGCTGAACTAATTCATGCAGGATAAGTCATCAACTGCCGAGATGAGACGTTTGCGACGAATCGAATTTACTGTTAGTTCGCTCATCTCTAGACTTCATTATTTTAAATTAAACCGATGTTACATTACTGAACAGAAATTATCATGAAAACATAAAGGGCTAATAAATAAATAAATAAATTATAACTAGGAAACTACTTACGTTACTCATGGAACACAAATCGACAAACTGTCGGATTTTATCTTCTACAAATCTCTCATAAATTCCAGAAAAGAAGAGAATCTGAAAATATAAAATTCTTAGTTTAATGTACCTCTTACAAATCTCTTGTTTTGTAAGTTAAAGGGTTCCTTCACTATAAATTCATACCTGTAAACATCCAATAGCAAGCCACAAGGCAGTCGCCACACCGTAACGTAAAATGCAGCTCCACGGGGCTACATAATCCTGCATGTCCCTGGAGAGACTGGAAGAAGCGTCTCGCAGTGCTAGGTTTTCAAAGCCGGCAATCTGAAAAGCAATAGGTCATTACATAATGGTTTCTATAAGGGTAGCTTACATTATTACGGGTGATTATAGCAATCATGGGGGCCAAATAAAGGGACCATGACATATACATATGCATATATATACCTCGAGAAAGAAGAGGACAGCAAGAACTTGAAAGAGGGGATTGATCCTGCGCACTGTTTGAATTTCATTCCATTCATTCGCTATGAAGTACGTTCTCCAAATGCTCACTGGAAATATGTAACTTTTTCCACCTGCCAAGATATCAAATATTGTTTTTATTTAGAAAATCCTATTTTATTGCATTTAGCAACACAACAACTTTTCTATCCTCCAGCATATCACGAGGATGTACTGGTAAGCTAAACATAAAAATAAATAAATAAAATCTATATAAAGTCATATATTGTAAATGTTGGCACCCCTGGAATTTTATCAGATAATGGATTTTTTCTCACAGAAAAGGATTGCAGTGACACATGTTTTGCTATACACATGTTTATTCCCTTTGTGTGTATTGGAACTAAACCAAAAAAGGGAGGAAATACAGCAAATTGGACATAATTTCACACCAAACTCCAAAAATGGTCTGGACAAAATTATTTGCACCCATAACTTAATATTTGGTTGCACACCCTATGGAATAAATAACTGAAATCAGTCGCTTCCTATAACCATCAATAAGCTTCTTACACCTCTCAGCCGGAATTGTTGGACCACTTTTCCTTTGCAAACTGCTCCAGGTCTCTCTTATTGGAAGGGTGCCTTTTCCCAACAGCAATTTTAAGATCTCTCCACAGGTGTTCAATGGGATTCAGATCTGGACTCATTGCTGCCACTTCAGAACTTCAGAACTCTCCAGTGCTTTGTTGCCATCCATTTATGGGTGCTTTGAGATGCAAGCCCAGCTTTCTGACACTGGGCTGTACAGTGCGACCCAAAATCCGTTGGTATTCCTCAGATTTCATGATGCCTTGCACACATTCAAGGCATCCAGTGTGAGAGGCAGCAAAACAACCCCAAAACATCATTGAACCTCCACCATATTTCACTGTAGGTACTGTGTTCTTTTCTTTGTAGGCCACATTCCGTTTTCGGCAAACAATAGAATGATGTGCTTTACCAAAAACCTCTATCTTGCTCTAATCTGTCCACAAAACGTTTTCTCAGAAGGATTTTGGCTTACTCAATGTTACGTTATGTGCTCCGGCCGCACACGCTGGCCGTGAGCGCATGGTCCCATTACCTGCTGCTGCCAGCGGGGCTGGGACTCGCATCGCGAGACGCACCCGCATGCGAGCCCCAGTCCGTCACTCACCTGGTGCTTCTCCTGCCCCAACCTCTGCCTCTCTGCTCCGGCACGTGTGTCCCCGTCCCCTAAGGTGCGCGCGAGCCGGAGCTTTAAGATTTAAAGGGCCAGTGCGCTCATTAGTGTAATTCACATGTGGCTCATTGATAAATTCCTCCACCGTCTTCACTTCCCTGCTGGATCTTTGTTGCCTTGTGCCTGAGAGAAAGCATTCCTGAGAGTTGCCTTACCGTGTATCTGATCCTTTGCTCTGTGACTTGACCTTGCTCCTCTGTTGCCTGCCTACTGACCTCCTGCTACGTTCTGACTATGCTACTTTTTCGCCTGCCTTGACCTTCTGCTATCCTGACTACAAGCCGCCTTATCCCTCCTGTGCCTCGCATCTCCTCAGCTGCCTGTGTGGTCGAGCCGTGCCAGGGGTAGCGACCTGGGTGCCGTCTGCCGCAGCAAGTCCATCCCGCTTTGCGGCGGGCTCTGGTGAAAACCAGCGGCACCTTAGACTCTGCCCCCTGCTACGGTCCGAGTCATCTGCCACAGGTCCAGCGGATCCACATCCACCGGAGTTCCTTTCTTCCGAAACGTGAGTGTTACACTCAAGTTCATTTTGGCAAAATGTAGTCTTGCTTTTTTATGTCCCTGTCAGCATTGGGCTCCTCCTGGGTCTCCTGCCATAGCGTTTAATTTCATTTAAATGTCGATGGATCGTTCGCGCTGACACTAATGCTCCCTGAGCCTGCAGAACAGCTTGAATATCTTTTGGAACTTGTTTGGGGCTGCTTATCCACCATCTGGACTATCCTGTGTTGACACCTTTCATACATTTTTCTCTTCTGTCCACGCCCAGGGAGATTAGCTACAGTTCCATGGGTTGCAAACTTCTTGATAATGTTGCGCACTGTGGACAAAGGCAAATCTAGATCTCTGGAGATGGACTTGTAACCTTGAGATTGTTATTTTTCCACAATTTTTCCTCAGACAGTTGTCTTCTCCTCTTTCTGTTGTCCATGCTTAGTGTGGCACACACAGACACACAATGCAAAGACTAAGTGAACTTCTCTCCTTTTTATCTGCTTTCAGGTGTGATTTTTATATTGCCCATGCCTGTTACTTGCCCCAGGTGAGTTTAAAGGAGCATTACATGCTTGAAACAATCTTATTTTTCCACAATTTTGAAATACCATTTTTGGAGTTTGGTGTGACATTATGTCGAATTAACGGCCATGACTGTATGTGTGCATATATATATATATATATATATATATATATATATATAAAAGGAGCAAGTATTCTCCTTAGTCATAAGGAGAATACATGCCCCTTTCAGCTAGTCACAGGCCTCTTACCTCAGCCAAGCCAAAACACCCTGCTCTGTAATAACGAGGGGCAAGCACCCCCGAAACAGCTGTTTGCAGATGGGTATTCTTCCCTTCTGGGGAGAATTCTGGCTTTGCATATATCCCAATCAGTTACTGAGACTTTGTAACTTGAGCCAGAGCTGATCATATATATATATATATATATATATATATATATATATATATATTATATTTATATATATAATATATATATATATATATACACACACACACACACATATAAAATGGCGATTATGATGATGAAAATAAAAAATATATATAATAATGACACTTGGTACATGCACACCAGATGGAATTGTTGAAGACATATTAAAGAGCAACATTACAGGACAGTTTGTCTTAAAGAACTGCATAAAATTGCGTGGATTTTGGCGCAAATCTTAGTAATACAAATGTTACCATCCCCACTGACAAAACCGGGGACCAATCCATAACAGAAATTATGAAGATGAGAATCAGAAGAACCATTAAAACAGTGTTTCCCAACCACGGTGCCTCCAGCTGTTGCACAACTAAAAATCCAAGCATTTGAAACACTGCATTAGAGGGTACTTGAGTTTTTTTTTTACCTTTTTCTAAGAAACCAGCAACACAAGATTTGGATCTTATTCTTAATATCTCAGTAGTGCTCACCTTCCGATTTGAATGGTTTATTTTTCGGTCTCTCCCAGTCGATAAAAAAAATATGGATGGAAAGCTGTGAGACGAGGGTGTGCAGGAACTGCAGTGCCTGTATAGAAAAGTTTCCCCAGTTATACAAGTGTAAGGGAATTTAGAAATCTAAGTGCAAAGTATTGTAATAGAATCCATATTAAAGGGGTACTCCGGTGGAAAACATTTTTTTTTTTTTTTTTTACTGGTGCCAGAAAGTTAAACAGATTTGTAAATTACTCCTATTAAAAAATCTTTACCCTTCCAGTACTTATTAGCAGCTGTATGCTACAGAGGAAATTCTTTTCTTTTTTAATTTCTTTTTTGTCTTGTCCACAGTGCTCTCTGCTGACACATGATGCCCGTATCAGGAACTGTCCAGAGCAGGAGAAAATCCCCATAGCAAACCTATCCTGCTCTGGACAGTTCCTGACACCGACAGAGGTGTCAGCAGAGAGCACTGTGGACAAGACAAAAAAGAAATTAAAAAATAATAGAATTTCCTCTGTAGCATACAGCTGCTAATAAGTAGTGAAAGGATTAAGATTTTTAAATAGAACTAATTTACAAATCTGTTTAAGGGAGTACTCCAGTAGAATTCACATTTTTTTAAATCAACTGGTGCTAGAAAGTTAAACAGTTTTGTGAATTACTTCTATTTAAAAATCTTAAGCCTTCCAGTACTTATAAGCTGCTGTATGCTCCACAGGAAGTTCTTTTCTTTTTGAATTTCTTTTCTGCCTGACCACAGTGCTCTCTGCTGACACCTCTGTCCATGTCAGGAACTGAGTAGAGTAGGAGAGGTTTGCTATGGGGATTTGCTCCTACTCCGGTCAATTCCTAACATGGACAGAGAGAGAGAGCACTGTGGTCAGACAGAAAAAAAATTCTAAAATAAAGGAACTTCCTGTGGAGCATACAGCAGCTGATAAGTACTGGAATGATTAAGATTTTTAAATAGAAGCAATTTACAAATCTGTTTAACTTTCTGGCACCAGTTGATTTAAAAAAAAAAAAAAAGGGATTTTTGTCTTACCGTAAAATCCTTTTCTCAGAGGATCCATTGGGGGACACAGACCTTGGGGTGCATGCTGTTGTTGCTAGGAGACTTGACACTAAGGAAACCAAAAAAGTCGGCTCATCCCAGCAGGATATACCCGCCTACAGAGCCTGAGGTAATCAGTTTAGTCCCCAAGCAGTAGGAGAGGACCGAGAGGCAGAAACTAAGACCAGTCCGAGGCAACCAGAACAAAAAATTAACTGAACACACCCTCGGACAGGTAACCAAAAACCGGAACACCAAAGAAAGGGCGGGAACTGTGTCCCCCAATGGATCCTCCGAGGAGTAAGACAAAAAATCCCTTTTTCTCCATCGGCTCCATTGGGGGATACAGACCTTGGGACGTACCAAAGCCGTCCCTAGGGTGGGTACAAAAAACAATCAAGGGGCAGGTGGTCACCGCCGCCTGCAACACCTTACGGCCCATACTAGCATCAGCGGATGCAAAGGTATGAACCTGGTAGAATTTAGTAAAAGTGTGCAAGGACGACCAGGTAGCCGCCTTACAGACTGAGAGGCTGAAGCCCTGTTATGGAGAGCCCAGGAGGCTCCAACAGAACGCTTGAAGTGAACTGAAACCCTGAAAGGAGGGGGCTTCCCCCTGCAACGGTAAGCTTCTGAAATGGCAGGCCTGATCTGCCGCGAAATGGTCGCCTTCGAAGCAGGTAGACCCTTACGGAGACCGTCCGTAAGAACAAAAAAGAAGACGTAACAGAGAGGTAGGTATGCACCGCCCGTATCACATCAAGTTTAAGAGGTAAACGCACCCCGGAATGAGATGGAGCGGGACAAAAGGACGATATCCTCAATAAGGTGGAAGGCAGAAACCACCTTAGGTAAAAAAGAAGGAACCGGACGAAAAAACAACTTTGTCCTGATGGACAATCAGAAAGGGAGAGCAGCAAGAAAGAGCCGCCAACTCCGAAACCCGTCTGATGGAGGTAATTCCCATAAGGAACGCCACCTTCCAGGAAAGAAAACGAAGGAAAACCTCCCTGAGGGGTTCAAAGGGTGCACCCTGTAAGGCTCCAAGGACCAAATTGAAAGGGGCCGAAACTTGACCCTTTAAAGAGCTGAGAGCTAATTGCTGATCCAGCCCTGACTGCAAAAATGCAAGGAGTCGGGGAAGGGAGAACCCACTGGAGAAAAAAAAAATTTGAGATTCACACACAAACGAAAATAAGACCGCCAGGTACTTTGGTATATCTTCGCGGAAGAGGGCTTGCGTGCCCTGAGCATGGTGCGCATCACCTGTGTTGAGAAGCCACGGGCCCTTAGTACTGCGGTCTCAACCGCCACGCCGTCAAATACAGTGACGGTAAATTGGGGTGGCATAGGGAACCCTGAGAGAGAAGGTCTGGACGAAGCGGAAGGCACAGCGGAACGTCGTCCCGGAGGGAATGCCCTCCAATTTGAGCTTCCTCAGGACCCTGGGGAGGAGGGAACATAAGGTAGGACGAACCCCGACCAAGGAATCACCAGCGCGTCCGCTGACCGAGCACGGGGGTCCCGCGACTTCGACACAAAGAGGGGAACCGTCTGGTTGTGGCGGAATGCAAAGAGGTCCACATCTGGAGTTCCCCAGAGGTCGCAGTGAATTGCCGAGATGGCCGGAACCCTAAGTTCCGCCCAGAGAAGAATCCTGGAAACCTCGGCCATCGCCTCCAAGCTGCGAGTGCCGCCCTGGCGATTGATGTACGCCACCCCAGTAGAGTTGTCCGACTGGACCCGAACTGGGCGGCCCTGGAGAAGGATCTCCCAATGTAACAGGCAAAGGTAGATTGCCCTCAGTTCCAAGATGTTGATCGGGAAGAGTGTCTCTCTGGGAGACCAAAGGCCCTGGACTGTCCGGTCTCGGAAAACATCCCCCCAAACCTGAAAGGCTGGCAGCCGTTGTGACCACCAGCCAATGGAGGGGCACGAAGGAGCGCCCCTGAAGAAGTAGGGGGGAGAGGAGCCACCACAGAAGGGAGCGGCGAGATGTCCAAGGAAGTACAATCTTGTGATCGAGGAATAAGGGAGACTTGTCCCACCGGGATAGAATCGTGAGTTGAAGGGGTCGAAAATGAAACTGAGCAAAGAGAACAGCCTGCATGGCTGCCACCATCCGTCCCAGGACTTTCATGCAAAAGCGAAAGGACACAGGGGAGGGGTTCCTGAGAATACGAACCCCCGACAGAAGGGTCACCCGTTTGTCCGGCGGGAGGTGCACCCGGGCGGACTGGGTGTCGAACTGAAGTCCCAGAAAAACCAAGGACTGAGTGGGGGATAGGATGGACTTGTCCTGATTAACTAACCAACCGAAGCGAGACAGAGCCTGAAGCGTGAGGGTGAGACTCTCTAGATTCTGGTCTCTGGACAGAGCCTTGATCAGAAGGTCGTCCAAGTAAGGAAAGTTGGTGAATGCCCTCAGAGCTGTGACCAGGCCGAAGGGGAGAGTCACAAACTGAAAATGACCCTCCAGAACTGCAAAGCGGAGGAACCGCTGGTGTCCCGGAAAAATCGGAACATGGAGGTAGGCGTCCCTGATGTCCATTGAGGAAAGAAGCTCCCCCTGATCCATGGTCGCCACGACCGAACGGAGAGACTCTAAGTGACGCAGGAAAAGATGCCGGTTGAGGAGCTTTAGATCTAAGATGGGGCGTACTGAGCCCTGTTTCTTGGGAACGGAAGAGGTTGGAATAAAAACCTCGAAAGCGTTCCTTGGGAGGAACCGGGACAATGACCCCCTGAAGGAGGAGGGTTTGAAGCACACCCCGAAAGGCCTTTGCCAGAGAGGGAGACCGTGGGGCTCGGGAAAGGAAAATAACGATCCATTGGAAGAGAGGCAAACTCGATCCGGTAACCGTTGGATACCACATCTCTGACCCAGGAGTCCTGCACAAGCGTGGTCCAGACATTCCAGAAGAGCAACAGACGACTTTCCACCCGAGAAAAATCCGCGGGTGGGGGCGTCCCTTCAGGCAGAGGTGGGTTTGCGGGTGCCCGCCTTGACCGCAAAGCGGCCCGAACGGTTATCTGATTTCCAGGATGGGCGAGACTTGAAGAAGGGAGCCTTTTTGTCCCGAGAAGGCGCCTGCCTGGCCCCCTTTGTGACCCCGAAGGTCCGAAAGGAGGTAGATTTACAGCAGAAAGTTGTACTGCGGGCCTTATTTTGAGGTAATAAGGAACTGTTCCATCCCGTGGCTTCCAAATTGATCTCATCAAGACGCTTACCAAAAAGCCTAGATCCAGTAAATGGAAGCTCAGTGAGAGATTTTTTTTAGAGGCTGCATCCGCATGCCAGGCTTTGAGCCACGCGGATCTACGGAGAGCCACTAGGTTACCCGTGGCAAAAGCAGCACAGCGGGCCGACTGCATGGAAGCAAAACATAGAAAATCTCCCGCTTGAGAAAGTAGGAGAATTAAGTCGGCCAGTTCTTCCTAGGAAGCCTCAGAAGAAAAGCCCTAACGGAGTAGGGAACCCAGATCACAAGGGCCTTGGAAACCCAGGCAGAGGCAAAAGCAGGGAGAAGAGATGAACCCACCGCCTCAAGGCAATTTTTGCCAAGGTCTCCACCCTTTGTCCGCTGGATCCTTAAAAGAAGCAGCATCGGGCAAAGGCAGGGTAGTAGTCTTAGATAGGCGGGAAACTGGTGGGTCCACCGGCAATAACGCGCTTCAACCTACTTTGTTTCTTGAAATCTCTTGTCAGGATGCCCCCAGGCAGACTCCAGCAAGGCTTCAAATTCAGCATGGGAGCTGAACATCTTGGGTGCCGGACGGGCACGATGAAAGGAAACTTCTGGGACAGCGTCCGAAGTTCCTGGGTCCTCTAGGTGAAAGGTGTCTCTTATGGCCGAAACCAATGAGTTGACTGTGTCGGTCATGTCTGTGCGGTCTTCTGAATCAGAGGCAGAAGCCTCATCAACTAGTTCTCCAGGAAAGTGGGAACGGGTGGAGGCAGCTTTAGAAGAAGGAGACTCTGACCTGGTGCGCTGTTCAGGGGACCCAGAATGGCGACTCGGGGAACGTCTTCTTAAAGAGCGACGCTTGCGGAAAGACCTAGCAGAGGGGCGATGCCCATGAGGGGAGCGCCTACATATGTAAAAAGACTCTGCAGAGGAGTCAGAGGAATGACCCCTATTACACCTGCGAGAGCGTTTAACATAGGGTGAGGGAGAGCGAGTCTCTCTTGAGGAACGGTGTAAAGAGGACCCTTTCAAGGCAGTCACCACGGGACGGGAGAACTGCGCCAAGTCAGAGAGGCAGAGAGAGGGAAGACACCCATATTGGAGGGGCAGCAGAGTCCACTGGGTCTGGGGGAACATCCCGAGTAGGAATACCCGGGGGGGTCAGGAGGTGCAGTGGTGCAGGGGGAACAGGTGGGTTCAACAGACCCAGGCATTTTAGAATTGCAGCCCTTGCCAGAATAGTAGGTGACCAGGGCCCCCGGTACCTGCTTAGAGGGAGGAACAGTTCTGGGCATGGACATGAGAAAAATAAAACAGTCTCATCAGCGTCCGTGTACCCTACCAGGCAGCTGCTGTGAGAGAGGGAGAAGCAGGGGCAGCAGGACCAATGAGAAGAGAGGGGCTGGGCTAGACTGGGGCGCCTCTGATTGGTCCAAAAGCTCCCCTGCCTGTTCCCATTGGCTGTAGTGATTTCGCGCCTCTGCACTCACAGGGCTCGAACCCCGCTGTGAGAGGAACGATGTCGGCGTGGAAATGGCGCCCGCTCTCAATCCCCGTCACATATGCGAGTGCAGGGGGAAGGGAGCGCGAAAGCGCCGCCGGCAGCTTACTGCCGAGAAAGTGAAAGTAAACTGTGCACCTAACGCATCGGCACACGATGCGGCCGGAGCACAGGGAATAGGCAAAGTGCGGCTGCTGAAGAAAATACAGAACTGCCAACGTTAAAACACTGGCGTCCAGAGAGGAGCTAACAGTCCTACACCACTGACCACCAGCCCCCCAGTTCCCCCAATAAGTAATAGGAAGCCCCTGCCTAGATAGTAAGAGAGGGGGAAGAGCAGAGCCACCTCAGAGATGCACACATTAGCTGATAATAAAGAGGAGTGGGACTAAAACAGGGGGTCTCCAGAGGTTGCAAGTCCCCAACCTGTAAGAAAAGGAGGGGGGAAAGGGGGGAATACTCACCTTAGTCAGAAGAACTTACCTAATGAAGTCTTCTGATGAAGTCTTCAGTCAGCTTTTAATTACCTGCATCATGCCGGGCTGTAAAATGCGAGACGAGCAGGGAAAAGTGGGGGACCCGGACCCATGACCCCAAGCGCTGACCGTTGGCGAGAGGGGGTTGACAGTACATCCACGATGTCTGTGCCCCCTCAATCGCAAATGGGGAAACAGTGAACGCTATGTTCCTGAGTCCCCACCTGAAAACAGGAAAATAAAAGGAAATAAGAAACTAAACGTCCCTAATCTAGAAAAATAAAAAAGTTAGACCAGGTCTGGGGAGAACTCCAGACCAGTGTCCATCTCCTGCAGACACTAAACTTAAACTGATTACCTCAGGCTCTGTAGGCAGGTATATCCTGCTGGGAGGAGCCAACTTTTTCAGTTTCCTTAGTGTCAAGTCTCCTAGCAACAACAGCATACACCCCAAGGTCTGTGTCCCCCAATGGGGCCGATAGAGAAATATATGTTTTTCACCGGAGTACCCCTTTAACTTTCTGGCACTAGTTCATTTAAAAAAAATTATTTTTCAGGAGTACCCCTTTAAGCTCTGTCCAAATTATGGGAGAAAAAAATACTACCTGGCGGAAACCCTTTGGACCCCATTCAAAGTCAATGGGACCCGTTGGGTCCTATTGGTGTTCGATGTGCAACAGACTATCCAGGTGCGTTGTTTATCGCTAGAACTGACTATGCGACAGAGCTTCCCGAAAGTAGCTTAACGCTATTGTGAACTTAGCCTTAGCTGTCATCCAGTGCGTAAACAACGTATTAACATTTTCCCCTTTATTGTTCACAAAGCAGCTTATCCGTGTAAGTGTCTGTACCTGGTTCTGCAGCTTCTCATGCTCAGTCCTATTCAAGACAATAAGATGAGCTGCAGTATCAGGCACACCTGTACTAAAGACATATATGTAGACATCAAAGGGGAGAACTGTGGCACCTTTATAGTGCTGACGGACCGGGGTTCCAGATATCAATATTGATGTTACAATCCCAGAGAACCACAGTGCTCAACCTGGCATGAAAACTGATCATAAAAATTAAAGCGTCAAAGTCCAGCGTTGATCTCCCGTCTGTTCTTCGTTCGACGTGGAGGGGCGCTGCACACACTGGGTGGTACAGCTGCGGAGGCAACCGTATAGACACTTACCAAGATCTGTGCACAAGTTCTATTTAGGGTTGGGTAATACGTAGCACCCAGCGAGTTTCTCACAGTTAAAATTCTGCAGCAGAAAATCTGCAAGCAGAATCCAATGACTTCAATGGGTAGTCAAGTTAATGAAAAGTTGGGGAAATATTTGATCTTCAAGTTCACGTTTGACTACAAAGAAGCACATTTGGGGCTAAAGTATGTGGGGGAGATTTATCAAAACTCGTGCAGAGGAAAAGTTAACCAGTTGCCCATTGCAACCAATCAGATCACTTCTTTCATTTTTCAGAGGCCCTTTTAAAAATGAAAGAAACGATCTGATTAGTTGCCATGGGCAACTGGACAACTTTTTCTGTGCACAGGTTTTGATATATCTCCTCCTATATCTCTCATTATATGAAGACAACAGAACAGCTGCAGACAACTGGTTAACTGTGTCTGACTGCATATAAAAAGGTAAAAATAAAATGACTTATTCATACTCTAATACATTAAAGGGTACCTTTCATCAAAAAAACTTTTGATATATTATAGATTAATGTATGCAGAATAACTTTCCAATAGCATGTTATTAAAAAATATGCTTCTTTCTATTTAATTTTCCACTTTGAAAAAATAACCACTAGGGGTCTCCCTACCAGTCCTTTTTTTTTTTATAGATTTCAGACTCATGCAGGAGTCCTAAATCTCAGACTGCAGCCAGAACACAGACAAACTCACCACTGCTCACTTGTCTTCATGAGTCTGAAATCTACAACAAAAAAAAAAGGACTGGTAGGGAGACCCCTAGTGGTTATTTTTTCAAAGTGGAAAATTAAATAGAAAGAAGCATATTTTTTAATAACATGCTATTGGAAAGTTATTCTGCATACATTAAACTATAATATATCAAAAGTTTTTTTGATGAAAGGTACCCTTTAAAGGACATCTGCAGCGTGATTAACACTTATCCCCTATCCACAGGATAGGGGATAAGTGTTTGATCACGGGAGGTCCGACCGCTGGGACCCCCTGTGATCTCCTGTACGGGGTCACGGGTGTTCCGTGCAGGGGGCGTGCCAGTCGCAGCATGACGTTGCAGCCGGCACGCCTCCTCCATATATCTCTATGCCTCCCTGTCTCCCCCATAGAACTGTATGGGGACGGGGAGGAGACGGGGCGTCACCGTCGACCTCTAGGTCGACACTACATCACCATGAGCGCTAATGGCGGCGCCCCGTTAGGGAGATCAAGGGGGGTCCCAGCGGTCGGACCCCCCGCAATCAAACACTTATACCCTATCCTGTGGATAGGGGATAAGTGTCATACCGCTGCAGTTGTCCTTTAAGAAGAGACACCAACATAAAATTCACATTTTACCTGTTTGATCTCTATTCATACAGGTTGTTTCCCCAAAGGTCACGGTGATATTATAGTTATTGTCACAAACAGGGCTGTGTTGGAGAAAGTTCTGGCCAAGGCTAGGTTACCATCGCGTTTTGTTCCTCAGACACACGGATACTTCAGGAAACTGTCAAATAACCTGAATTTAGTCAGCTACCGACTACATCTAGTCAGCGTTCGTACCTCCCCGCCTCTCCCATAGAACTGTATGGGGAGGGGGCGTACCGTTGAACTCAGAGACGTCGAAGCTATGCGAGCCCCCGTTTTGGAGATCGTGGGGGGGGGGTCCCAGCGGTCGGACACTTATCCCTTATCCGGTGGATAGGGGATAAGTTGTCTTTTGCTGCAGATGTCCTTTAATGTATGGTAATGTACTGCTTTGTACATGTGATTTTACAGCATCTGTAAATACTGTACAACATCCTGCTGACAGCTGACTAGAAAAGTTTCATACCTTCAGAGCAAAAGCACATGATACGTAGGTTATGAAATCTTTTTCATCTTCAGGTAGAGGCAACAAGACAGAGACCTGCTGCTGGCCCTGGAAAAGATAATTAAAAAAAATGCACACATTACTAGTTATAAAAATACTATTAGGGTCGGGTCATACTGAGCGAATACGCAGGGTATTTGAGAAATCTGTCGAAAAGCAGGAAATACGCTGTGTATGCGCTAGGACCAGACACAGTACTTTTCCCTCTATAGCCCTCTGTCTGCTATAACATTCGGGGGCGGCCGCGCACACTGTCATAATTGTGACATGTGTTCCACCTCCAAACCTTACTGGAGACACAGGGAAAGCCCTGTGTCTGCTCTTAGCGCATACACAGCATATTTCCCGCTGTTCGGCAGATTTCTCGCTGCATCAAATTCGCTGCGTATCTGCTCGGTGTGACCCTACCATAAGACTGTTTTAACACACAGTAATTTAGGCAGTTTTTTTTTTACTCTGAACCAAGCAGTAAAACAACTGGTTTAAAAAAAATGATATCTATATAGTCAGCCGCCATTAGACTAGTAAAATAATCAGAATTTTACTCCAACTTGCAGCAGTTGTAAACATATGACGTGTTATATATGTATATATAATATATAGCTAGATAAATCCAAACAGAGGTCAGCCCATCCAGGAAGGGCAATAGTAGGTGCAATGGGGCCCCAGTCACAGGGTCCAACAGCATATCCAGACAAACAAAGGCGATCGCAGCACACTGAAGTATGCAAAGTGAAGGTAATATATAGCTAGATAGCTAAAAAAGATAGAAATTGGTCAGCCCATTCTGATACACAACCATTGTATGAAAAAAGTATACAGGTGCATGCTGCTGCGGCTGAACTACAAATACAAGCAAAAGAATTACAGCAGCACACTGCTAGCACAAAGCTATATATTAAATATGACATGTTTAACTTAGCAATACTGCTATGGTGAAAAACAGGTTCTTTGTTTACCATTTGGCCAAATAGTGTGTACCATCCCACCACAATATGGTAACCTCATTTGGGACGGACCCAACACTATGAATATGCCTCTCCTAAGCTAGCAATGAGCCTACAATTTCTGGGTATGAAAGGTCTGGCACATCCTGCACGAACCAACATGGAGCCAGCCACTCCCCCACATGTGCAGTACAAAAAAGGTCAGCACACTGATTCACAACCATGGTGGAATTCATGGTGGGATGGTACACCCTATTTGGCCAAATGGTAAACTAAGAACCTCTATTTTTCCCCATAGCAGTATTGCTAAATTAAACAGGTCTTATTTAATATATAGCTTTGTGCTGGCAGTGTGCTGCTGTAATTCTTTTGCTTGTATTTGTAGTTCAGCCGCAACAGCGTGCACTTATTTCATACGATGGTTAAGTATTAGAATGTGCTGACCAATTTCGATCTTTTTTGTATTGCACATGTGAGGGGAGTGGCTCTTGAAAAGATTTTCTAAACATGATTCAGGATTATTTGCAAAACCAAAATCTTTACCTGGCTAGCTAGTTAAAGACTTTTAACATGGGGCATAGAGTTGTAGTGTAATTTTTTTCCTTTCCTTTCTGGAAATGAGCTACTTTCCATACTTTTATTTACCCATAAAGCCTTGTATTTCATGTTTCAAGACTCTCTCTAGCCAGCCAAAACCATGCTCTTTACTGACAAGAGGCAAAACACCTAAAACAGCTGTCTAGAGATGGATAACTCCCCTTGTGGTGGAGATTCTGGCTTGCAATATAATCTCCAATCATGTTTTTAAGGCTCCTGAAGGGAAGCTACCCCAAGCAGGTGACCTTACAGAGTAAGCTCTATGCACCAGTTTGGCAGTCTCTTCAAGGAGACATTCTACTCATCTAGTCCTACCCAAACGCCAAAACAAAAAAATACTTACTTTAAATAAAAGCAGCCAGTAGAATCCAGTCCCAACAGTGACAGCGAAAAACACATTGGCCAAAACTCCAGCAAATAAAATCAGAAACTGAGTAACAGTCTGAAAAGTAAAATGAAGTCATGTTCACACTGGAAATAAAGTGACGTTTCTTACACAATGGACTGTGTGCTCGGGACTGCAGGTGTAAGACAAAAATTACTGTATGGCTATCGTCTTAAAGCGCAACTGTCATGAGATGGTAAAAAGCTTAATGCAGTCATACCTTTGGCTGCTGTTTAGTAGAGTCTTATTTGTCCTAAAAATGTTGCTTTCTCTTTGAGTCACAACAGTCAGCTAGGCGTGGCCAGGGGTTTGCAATGTCCCTGGGCCGCCATGCTTATCTCCTGTATGTCAGCACTCGGACCGCTGAGTGATTAATACACAGGTCCTCAGAGCATGCACCCTCCATCTATCTTCCATGCGCACGGCGAGTTGCCTGCGCTCACTCTCTACCTCTAGCGTTACGCAAGACACACTGTGGCGGCATACATGAGCAAGAGTCAAATACAGGACAAAAATATTGGAGAACACAGTGCAATTTTGTCCAGTAAAATACCCGACACTATGACAAAATTAAAGTCAATGGTGTCTGTTGGGCGCTGTTAAAGGGGTATTCTGGTGAAAAATATTATGTATTATCAACTGGCTCCAGAAAGTTAAACAGATTTGTAAATGATTCTATTAAAAAATCTTAATCCTACGAGTACTTATCAGCTGCTGAAGTTGAGTTGTTCTTTTCTTTCTGACAACAGTGCTCTCTGCTGACATCTCTGTCTGTTTCAGGAACTGTCCAGAGCAGGTGAGGTTTTATATGGGGATTTGCTCCTGACAGTTCCTGACATGGACAGAGGTGTCAGCAGAGAGCACTGTTGTCAGAAATAAAATAACAACTCAACTTCAGCAGCTTATAGGTACTGGTAGGATTAATATTTTTTAACCTCTTAAGGACCAAGGACGTATGAGTACGTCCTTGGTCCCGCTCCCGTGATATAACGCGGGGTCCCACGTGACCCCGCATCATATCACGGCGGGCCTGGCGTCATAGTGAAGCCAGGACCCGCGCTCAAAGCTGAGCCACGTGGCTAAAAGTGAAAGTAAAAAGTGCCGGTTAGCTCAGTGGGCTGTTCGGGATAGCTGCGGCGAAATCGCGGCATCCCGAACAGCTTACAGGACAGCCGGAGGGCCCCTACCTGCCTCCTCGCTGTCCAATCGCTGAATGACTGCTCAGTGCCTGAGATCCAGGCATGAGCAGTCAAGTGGCAGAATCATCGATCACTGGTTTCTTATGAGAAACCAGTGGTCAATGATAAAGATCAGTGTGTGCAGTGTTATAGGTCCCTATGGGAGCTACAACACTGCAAAAAAAAAGTGACTAAAGATCATTTAACCCCTCCCCTATTAAAAGTTTAAATCACCCCCCTTTTCCCATAAAAAAAATAACACAGTGTAAATAAAAATAGAAATATACATATATGGTATCGCCGCGTGCGGAAATGTCCGAATTATAAAAATATATCGTTAATTAAACCACACGGTCAATGGTGTACGCGCCAAAAAATTCCAAAGTCCAAAATAGTGCATTTTTGGTCACTTTTTATATCATGAAAAAATGAATAAAAAGCGATCAATAAGTCCTATCAATGCAATAAATAAGTTATAGGGGTCAGAAGATGACAATTTTAAACGTATTAATTTTCCTGCATGAAGTTATGATTTTTTCCAGAAGTACGACAAAATCAAACCTATATAAGTAGGGTGTCATTTTAATTGTATGGACCTACAGAATAAAGATAAGGTGTCATTTTTACCGAAAAATGTACTATGTAGAAACGGAAGCCCCCAAAAGTTACAAAACTGCGGGTTTTTTTCAATTTTGTCTCACAATGATTTTTTTTTCCATTTCGCCGTAGATTTTTGGGCAAAATGACTGACGTCATTACAAAGTAGAATAGGTGGCGCAAAAAATAAGCCATCATATGGATTTTTAGGTGCAAAATTGAAAGAGTTATGATTTTTTAAAGGCAAGGAGCAAAAAACGAAAGTGCAAAAACGGAAAAAACCCCGGTCCTTAAGGGGTTAATGTAGATAAAAGGAGATCCAAGAAAAGGGAGATGAATCGCGCTGCCACAAGAAGTATATATGGGCAAATCTATTGCACACAAAGGATCCACGCAACGCGTTTCAAAGCCGTTCTGGCTTTTTCGTCAGGCGTGGTTACACATTACACACAATCCAGTGCACCTTCACATCAGTATCAACTTCACTTAAGGCGACACAATTATATATCAGATCAAAAACTTTATATATATATATATATATATATATATATATATACATGAAAATTACACATAATGATACTCAAAACAATAAAATGTGAGCATAAATAGCGATGTTCTAAAAATCTGTTTTTTCAAATACATCAATCAGACCTGCCGGAGATAATGTGTTAAGATTAAATATCCAGAAAGATTCCCTATTTATTAATCTTTGAAATCTGTTAGGGGCTTCTTCTGGGATTGTTTCGATCACTAATACAGACAAACCTTCAACCACCCCATCGTGCATCAAAGCAATATGCCGGAACACGCTATGCTGCATAAATTTGGCATGAATATTAAATCTATGTTTTTTCATGCGGGCCCTCAGCGTTTGAATCGTGCGGCCAATATATTGCAGGCCACAGGTACATGTTAATAGATAGACAAAATAGGTAGAAGAACAATTGTTCACTTCTCTCAGGGCAAAGGATTCACCCGTAGAGAAGGATATCACCTTTCTCCAATTGTACTGAGGAACCCATTTACAACACAAACATGTAGATACATTACATTTAAAGGTTCCTACTTTTTCCGTATTCACCATAGCATTTTTTATCTTTTTTTCTTTTTCTATTTTGAGACCACTGGGCGCAAGGTAGTTCCGCAAACTGTTTGCCCTCTGATATGTCATTGCTGGTGCTTTCGGGACCTGCTGTTTTAAAATCGGATCTTGCATTAATATAGGCCAATGATTCTTCAAAGTTTTTTGAATCTGGAAAGTGAAACTATTAAAATTGGTAATAAAATTTAATTTACGTTTTTCGTTATTCTTATTTTCTTTTATTTTTGTTTTCGGGACTAACAAGTCCTCTTGTTTGATAGTGGTAGTTTTTTTAAAAGCAGACTCCAAGATTTTTTTAGGGTAGCCCTTTTTCTCTAAAACGTGTATACAATAATTTAGATTGTGTTTTAAAATCAGCATCCAGGGTACAGTTCTTTTTGATCCTTTGGTACTGTCCAAAGGGTATATTCCTGACCCACTTTGGAAAATGACCGCTATCGTAATATAAAAAACTATTCACATCAACTTTTTTTTAAATGGGTCCTTGTTTTAATAGTGTTGTTCAGATCCTTGAAAATTTCAAGATCTAAAAACACTATGGAAGTATCGGAATAATTTAAAAAAAAAACTAACACTATGGAACAAGGGGACTTGTTAGTCCCGAAAACAAAAATAAGAGAATAAGAATAAAGTAAAACGTAAATTTAATTTTATTACCAATTTTAATAGTTTCACTTTCCAGATTCAAAAAACTTTGAAGAATCATTGGCCTATATTAATGCAAGATCCGATTTTAAAACAGCAGGTCCCGAAAGCACCAGCAATAACATATCGGAGGGCAGAGAGTTTGCGGAATTACCTTGCGCCCAGTCGTCTCAAAATAGAAAAAGAAAAAAAGACAAAAATGCTATGGTGAATACGGAAAAAGTAGGAACCTTTAAATGTAATGTATCTACATGTTTGTGTTGTAAATGGGTTCCTCAGTACAATTGGAGAAAGGTGATATCCTTCTCTACGGGTGAATCTTTTGCCCTGAGAGAAGTGAACAATTGTTCTTCTACCTATTTTGTCTATCTATTAACATGTACCTGTGGCCTGCAATATATTGGCCGCATGATTCAAACGCTGATTTAATATTCATGCAAAATGTATGCAGCATAGCGTGTTCTGGCATATTGCTTTGATGCACGATGGGGTGGTTGAAGGTTTGTCCGTATTAGTGATCGAAACAATCCCAAAAGAAGCCCCTAAAAGATTCCAAAGATTAATAAATAGGGAATCTTTCTGGATATTTAATCTCAACACATTATCCCCGGCAGGTCTGATTGATGTATTTGAAAAAACAGATTTTTAGAACATCGCTATTTATGCTCACATTTTATTGTTTTGAGTATCATTATGTGTAATTTTCATGTCTATATATATATATATATATATATATACATTTTTGATCTGATATATAATTGTGTTGCCTTAAGTGAAGTTGATACTGATGTGAAGGTGCACTGGATTGTGTGTAATGTGTAACCACGCCTGACGAAAAAGCTGGAACGGCTTTGAAACGCGTTGCGTGGATCCTTTGTGTGCAATAAATTTACCCATATATACTCCTTGTGGCAGCGCGATTCATCTCCCTTTTCTTGGATCTCCTTTTATCTACATTTGCGATTGGACGCTGGGAGCCGCAGCAGCCGCGATTACAGGATTCCTGATCAAGCGCATTGAGTGTTGTGCCTCCATTCGCACAACTTGCATAGGTGAGTGCGTTTTGATTGGGCTCTTCACTATCTCATTCATCAGGTTCCATCCAGGGGCGCGCACCCTGTTCTCTTTTGTAATATTTTTTAATAGAAGTCATTTACAAATCTGTTTAACTTTCTGGAGCCAGTTGATAGGAAAAAAAATAGTTTTCCATCGGAGTATCCCTTTAATGTCCAGTATATAAGAAATACCATCACATAGCAGAATAATGGAAACAACTATGTGAACAGGGCCTAAGAGCTGAAATGATATTTAACTTTTTTTCTACATATAGAAATCGATAAAGAGTAACAACTACTATAAAAAGTACAGCAAGTCACACTTGAAAACAATACAGTGGTCCCTCAACATACGATGGTAATCCGTTCCAAACGGACCATCATTTGTTGAAACCATGGTATGTTGAGGGATCCGTGCAATGTAAAGTATAGGACAGTGGTCTACAACCTGCGGACCTCCAGATGTTGCAAAACTACAACACCCAGTATGCTGGGTGTTGTAGTTTTGCAACATCTGGAGGTCCGCAGGTTGAAGACCACTGTTAGAGGAAGTTGTACTCACCTGTCTCCGCCGCTCCGGACCGTCACCGCTCGTCACTGCTGCCCGGGATGTTGCCGGCCATCGCCGTCGCCGCGTCCCCGGGGTGTCCCCGATGCTCCGGCAAGGCCTCTGCTTCCCCGGCATCCGCGCGCTCCGTCGCCGCCATCACGTCGCTACGCACGCCGCTCCTATTGGATGACGGGACGGCGTGTGCAGTGATGTAATGACGTCGATGGAGAGCGCCGACGATGCAGGGGATCCCGAAGAGGACACGCCGGAGCCCCGAGGACAGGTAAGAGACATCATCGGAGCTCACGGGGAACCGTAAACGGCTATCCGGTGGCAGCTGAAGCAGTCAGCGCTGCCGGATAGCCATTTATGCAATGGCCCCGACATAAAAAAGCATTGTATGTTGATGCTGCCTTCAACATGCGATGGCCTCTGAGAGGCCATCGCATGTTGAAATTATCGTACGTCGGGACCATCGTAAGTCGAGGGGTCACTGTATGTCTCTTTGGCATGAGTAGGGTGCCTAAACTACTGTATACTGTGCTGTAATGATGGGTTTCACTAAATAATATTAAGAGAACTAAACTTACTATTTTGCATATATTTTACCTGCAAGTCAATCACTTGACTACCGATTCTCCTCTTCCAGGCTGCAGTTTTTAGAAGGGACCACAATACAGCCAAACCACCCAGCACTCCCAAAGCCACCTGGGAAATTGGGTAAGATACGTCTCAGATTAAAATTATATATAATATTATGTCTTAAAGGGGTACTCCCGTGGAAAACTTTTTTTTTTAAATCAACTGGTGCAAGAAAGTTAAACAGATTTGTAAATTACTTCTATTAAAAATTCTTAATCCTTCTAGTACTTATTATGGTCTGTATACTACAGAGGAAATGCTTATCTTTTTAGATTTCTCTGATGTCATGACCACAGTGCTCTCTGCTGACCATTTTAAGAACTGTCTCCAGAGCAGGAGAAAATCCTCATAGCAAACATATGTTGCTCTGGACAGTTCCTAAAATGGACAGCAGAGGTCAGCAGAGAGCACTGTGGTCATGACATCAGAGAAATCTAAAAAGATAAACATTTCCTCTGTAGTATATAGCCCCTAAAAAGTACTGGAAGGATTAATATTTTTTAATAGAAGTAATTTACAAATCTGTTTAACTTTCTGGCCCCAGTTGATTTAAAAAAAAAAAAAAAAAAAGAAAAAAAAAGTTTTCCACGGGAGTACCCCTTTAAAAAGATAAAGCAAAGCAAGCTGATAACCGGTCACTTACATCTGTCTGGATGAGAGCATCTGACTGATTCATTTCATACTGCACTGAGAAGGAAACCTACAAGAAAAGCATTATGTAAAACAGTATTTTCTAAACGGTGTGCGTCATCAGTTGTTGCAAAACTACAACTCTCAGCATGCCCGGACAGCCTTTGGCTGTCCGGGCATGATGGGAGTTGTAGTTTTGCAACATTGCTTACAAATTATGATCCCAAGCTAATTAATCAGGTATCGTTGCCACGATTATCTATATGAGGGCTTTACCTGTACAATCTGGTTGTCTGGGTTTTGTACTTGTACATCTGTGTATTCCACAGTCATCAGTGGGGGGTAGATTGTTCCTCTCTGTGTTTCGGGTACAAGGCTGATGCTAAAAAAAAGATAATTTTAAAATTTCACATAGAAAATCAATTTTACCAACAGTTCAAAATAGTGTCTCAGGCCTTATTCACACTTATATGTCTAAGGCCTCATTCTCTTTACAATTTCTGCCTCCAAGGCACGGATACATCGGGCAAAATCACAAGATGACACTCCCACGTATCCATGCTGAAACAGACATGGCGCCCATTTATTTTAAAGGGGTTATCCAGGAAAAAACTTTTTTTTATATGTCAACTGGCTCCAGAAAGTTAAACAGATTTGTAAATTACTTCTATTAAAAAATCTTAATCCTTTCAGTACTTATGAGCTTCTGAAGTTAAGGTTGTTCTTTTCTGTCTAAGTGCTCTCTAATGACACGTGTCTCGGGAACCGCCCAGTTTAGAAGCAAATCCCCATAGCAAACCTCTTCTTAACTGGGCGGGTCCCGAGACACGTGTCATCAGAGAGCACTTAGACAGAAAAGAACAACCTTAACTTCAGAAGGATTAAGATTTTTTAATAGAAGTAATTTACAAATCTGTTTAACTTTCTGGAGCCAGTTGATATATAAAAAAAAGTTTTTTCCTGGATAACCCCTTTAATGGCCCTGAGCATAGTCAGCTAGTGACTACATTCCAGTCAGTCAGTTTCCTAAACACACACAAGTTTAAGCTCAGAGTGAGAAAGGCGTCTTGCAGCAATTTTCAGCCCAAGACAAAACTCGGATATGTTGGGAAAATGACCCAAACATAGTCACTAGCTGACTACGCTCGGGTCATTGAAATGAATGGGGCCAGTGCCTTTACGACATGTCATTTTGACAGTTTCCCGACATATCTGTGCCTCAAAGGCACAAATCGTGTTGTAAAGCGTTACTGTCACTTTAAAAAAAAAATTGACATATCACTGAGACATGCATCTTTTCTCAATGTCAGATGGTGGCAGCTTATCTCCTGTCAGACTAAAGGACTGGGTGTTAAAGGGGTACTCCCCTGGAAAATATAGATATATATTTTTTTGTTTAAATCAACTTGTGCCGGAAAGTTAAACAGATTTATAAATTACTTCTAATAAAAAATCTTAATCCTTCCAGTGCTTATCAGCTGCTATATGCTCCACAGGAAGTTCTTTTCTTTTTGAATTTCCTTTCTGCCTGACCACAGTGCTCTCTGCTGACACCTCTGTCCATTTTAGGAACTGTCCAGAGCAGGATAGGTTTGCTATGGGGATTTGCTCCTACTCTGGACAGTTCCGAAAATGGACAAAGGTGTCAGCAGAGAGCACTGTGGTCAGACAGAAAGGAAATTCAAAAAGAAAAGAACTTCCTGTGGATCATAACAGCAGCTGATAAGTACTGGAAGGATTAAGATTTTTTAATAGAAGTAATTTACAAATCTGTTAAACTTTCTGGCACCAGTTGGTTTAAAAAAAAAATAAAAAAACGTTTTCCTTCTTCAACATGCTTGATCCTTCTTTTCCCAACATCATTTTACCTGATTGTTATTTTGCTGGCAATTCGGATTACACGAGGCATGCTGGTCAGTGTGTTCTCTCGCCCACTTAGTGAGTCAACCAAGAATATGCGGCGCGTCAGGATCCAATTGTTAATATTGTTTCCTTGGAAGACAGAGATACAAACACAATGAACAGAGATGGACAAACTGCTGTAAAAGAACTGCTAAAAGCTAAAAAAAATGTCCAGGAGCATTACAGAGCAAACATCTTTATGATCTATAGGACTTACCCATATTGATATACTGTTCATTGTGCTGCAGGTTTAGGTTCAAGACCGGGACAGGCCAGATGTTCTGCCGCCCATCACTCTCCCCATAGGTTAGATACACATCAAAGAACACGGGTTCAGGATGATCATATAGAAGCTTGGAGATGGATATTTCACACTGCATAAAAGTGAGTACATGTGTTTATGTCAATATAAATCTTTTCAAAGTGTGATACTTCTGTAATGCAGTCATAACCAGGAATCTTTAAAAAAGGGGTACTCCGCTGCTCAGCGTTTGGAACAAGCTGTTCCGAATGCTGGAGCCTGCGCGGGAGTTTTTGACGTCATAGCCCTGCCCCCTCATGATGTCAAGCTCCGCCCCCTCAATGCAAGTCTATGGGAGGGGGCGTGACGTCCGTCACGCCCCCTCCCATAGACTTGCATTGAGGGGGTGGGGCGTGACGTCATAAGGGGCTATGACATCACGAGCTCTCGACTCCAGCGTTTGGAACAGTTTTCCAAACGCTGAGCAGCGGAGTACCCCTTTAAACAAATCTATATGTATAGACCAAAGTAAATTAAAAGAATATTACATTTAACATAACACACATTTTTCCTAAAGGGGTATTCCATACTTATTAAAGGGGGTATTCCAAGATTTTTTTTTCTTCATCTTTGAAGCCCATGATGCAAGGTTAGAATACTGTGTAATATTCTATTACCTCCGTGCACAGCTTTATCCCGTTTTCATGCACAGGACCCGCACCCAGAAGTGCTGTAGTACAAGTCTCTTTATTTTACTGTTGTCTCTGACCTTTTCCAGCATTCCATGCGCCCAGAGACAATGTCATAAGTCAGATGGTCTTCAGGAGCATGACTATGCTGCGGTGGGTGGGTGGATAGCATTACTTCAGTAAATCCTTTCTACCCTGCTATTCACCCACCCACCGCAGCATAGCCACACCTCCTGGAGACCATGTGACTTATGAAATATTGTCTCTGACCGTATGGAATGCTGGGAAAGGTCAGAAACAACAGTAAAATAAAAAGACTTTCACTACAGCACTTCTGGGTGTGGGTTCCCTGCAAGAAAATGGGGCAAAATGCTGCATGAAGATAATAAAAGCATATTACACGGTATTATAATTTGGCATCATGGGCTTAAAGGCTGAAGAGAAAAAAAAAAAAACTGGAAAACCCCTTTAATAAGCACCATAAGCAATGTCACTGGATAGGTCCATTACCTCAACATACAGAATTCACAATATATATATAATTTTTTATATAATCTTTGTTTTATCACTTATAAGATCTATAATGCTATATAAGCACTATAATACTAGTGGACCCATAGTATTAGTAATCTCTTACATTTTGCTCATATGTTGTTCCGAAAATAAATGCAGCATCCAAGCGTTTGGTAATGCCAGGACAAAGCTGCAGAGAAACAAAATGAAATTAAAATATATTTTTGATTATGTGATCAAAGACACTAAATGTGTAGAAAACAGACAGGAATCAATAATATACAAAGGGGGAGATTTATCAAACCCTGTCCAGAGGAAAAGTTGCTGAGTTGCCCATAGCAACCAATCAGATCGCTTCTGAAAATGAAAGAAGCATTCTGATTGGTTGCTATGGGCAACTCAGCAACTTTTCCTCTGGACAGGTTTTGATAAATCTCCCCCAAAGTCTTGCAAAAATCAGGCAGAGACAATTTAGGACAGTTTTAGTACAGGATTGGTGCAGAGTTAACGCGTACCCGTCAGATCCAACAAAAAAATATATATTATATATCCCTCAGTACCTAATCCTGATCATGTACATCTAATTTTTATGTGTCTAGCACCTTTATTATTTTTTTCATTATACTTTTAATTTAGCTCACTAGTCTGAATTCCTCTCAAAGGGAGGGGCGTGGCCTCACTGTGCAGGTCTCCGCCCCCTCACTCAGTATGCTGTCTGCTCACATCTCCCCTAGCATTAGCAAAACTACAACTCCCAGCTTGTCCTCACTGACAGTAGCGGGACACAAACTGACAGTGGGAGGATTTTTCCTCCAGCTCTGAGCCCTGCGCTCACAGCTGTCAATCAAGGAAGTGTGTCCATGACATAGGTGATGCTGCATGGACACAGCAGGACTAGTATGTGTCAAAGCAGGCAGGGGGGACAGTTGTTTGATTGGCTTTTTCGGTATGAAATACTGAAAATTATCTAATGAATGCAATTGCCAAACCTATTGGTTTTGCATGCTTTACAACATATCAAAAGTTTTTGTATCTGACAGTGCCCATTTAAAGAGTTAAAGTGTACCTGTCATCAACAAAAACTTTTTACATAATGTAGATAATACCATTATATGTATATTTGTAATATACATTGGTTAAAAAATATGTATATATTTGTCCCTGCAACTATTGCCTGTGTGTCTCTATGAAGAGTCCAAATACAGGAAGTGTACACAGGACAAGCAGGGATAGCACTTTTTCACCCAAAAGTATAGACATTTTGTAACCAATGTATATTGCAAATATACATATAATGGTATTATCTACAATATACCAAAAGTTTTTGTTGACGGCAGGTACACTTTAAAGGAGACAGGGTTTAGCTATTATCCATATTAGAAAGGGCAATAAATCAGTCTAAAAGGTACCCATACACATGAGACACACATTACACAAACTTGGCTCAAGCTGCTGATTTTGAATATCCAATGTAAATAGGGTTGTTCTGTTTTTCCCCCAATAGCAGATGTAAAGGTAAGAGAAGCTTTGAACATGTTGGATTTCAACATTCCACATTGTTTGTTCTTAAGAAATTAGATGTTGCCAGAGATGTCTGGCAGGGACTTTTTCTTTCCCCCCATTGAGAAGTCATGCAAGCTTGGATGATTAAAGGTTATCCCCTAAGCATTGTGGAAAAGATCAGTGGAGTTTCCAGTGTGGGGGATAGGTGATATCTTTTAATCTTTAAATAATCTTTCTATTTTTGTGTTTACAGCTTTTAGGTGTCTTCACGGTTACAGATTACCATTAATCCCAAAGTAACCCAACCTTGCATTTGTATTCCTTTCTACCTGTCCTCTACACATTTCTGGTTTACATTTAAAGTAATTTGTTGTAGATTCAGGTTCTTTGTAATGTGTCCTTAGTTACCTGTAACAGGCCTCCATTCAGCGACCTCCATTCAATGAACTTTCCCCGAATATCATAAAGTGCTGCTAAAAATCTGAGGTTTATGTTCCGGGTCTAGAAGACATGAAAAAGTAAAAGTCTATATAAATCCAGTGCTTTAAGACTGTTTGAAGTATAGGAAACACTAAACCTAAAATCTATATATGTATTAAGAGGGAATGTGCAAAGCATCTCACCTACACCACCTTTTTAGGTAGTTTTTCAGCTTTTCACGCCAGTTAGAGTTTTAGAAACTTGTTGGTATTTATTGCTAAGCCAATGAGATCTCCAGAAGGAAAGGTGAGGTATTATTTCTTTCTGAAGAGATCTCTGGCTTGGCATTAAATGCCAATAAGTTTCTAAAACTCAATAAGTTCCCAGAATGCCCAGTGGAGTGCTAATGGCCTTTGAAGCTCCACACACCAGCAATGGTGATCTTCTCAAGAAGAGTTATCACTATATATATATATATATAAGGCAACTGACTGCAGCAGGATCCTCTGCCGCTGCTCTGTCTGCAGAAGAAGACTAGGATCAGTAAGCCCTGCCCTCACATTATAGTCCCATGTCTACGATATGGAAATAGATGGTCCACTTTTATTCTGTATAATTTTTTTTAAATTATTCAGACTTACATGTGATAGATGGGGGAGTAGGGTATATGGGGTTTAGCTGTGTGGTGACTAAAGGGTGTCTGGTTAACCCTTTCTATTCGTGACGCCAGGGTGAGGGCTCCTCTGTAATGCTTGTCCTACCGCCACCGTTCCCAAGAGCGATAGGGAGGTATAGAATAATGGAATGTCCACAACCGGAGAGTTTGCTGAAGATTTTATGCAAGCTTTATGCAATCCACTGGATTTAGGGGATTTAGTTTCGGTCCAGTAGTCACGCTAGCTTTAACGGGGATTAGTTTAGAACTCACGGTTTAGCTTAGGCTGAGGCCGGTAGGTTTTCTGGCCTAGCGTGTCTTTGAAAGTTGCGCAGATCCGTCCTGCTAGTCCGGCATCCACGAAAGCAGCAACCCAAGATAGGGATAATTGGCTACAGCTCCCTTATATGGGCAGGGGCTGGACTAGAGCTAATTGGTCCAATACTTCTGTCAATTACCTTTACATAGAGTTATGGGTAACTATGTGACCCAAGGACCTCCAAAAGGTCCTCCAACATACCATAGAGGAATTAACATACTCACATGACCGAAGGTCCTGCGACGCTAACAAGGTAAGTATACTATACATTATATTAAATATACATTATTAAATATGTACATAAAAACATCATAGAATTAGAATAGAAAAGAGGCGACTAGGGGCTGTCCCACTTGAGGGACCCTACCTGAGCGTAGTAACTCTGACTTTGGGGACCACCATACAAGTTACGGTATGCAATACGGTACCGGGACACCACATACATTATTTACATTATTCAGAATTTTAAAAATTTCTATCCTATCCTGTTTATCCTTATAATAGGCCATTATTATAATATCCCTGTGGGAAGCTACCCCTGCTGGAAAGGGCTGCTGTGCTTAGGTGAGTTCAAGCAGGGCTGTCCTGAGTTGTACTCCAAGCAATCTACTATTGGTGGGCTATCCTAAGGATATGAATTTTCAGGTCCAGATAAACCATTTAAAGGGGTTGTCCAGGAATAGTAAAACAGAGCTAATTTGTTCCAAAAACAGCATCACCCCTGTCCTTAGGTTGTGTGTGCTATTACAACCTGCCTCCAGTCACTTCAATGGAACTGAGCTGTAATACCACACACAACCTGAGGACAGACGTGGCGCTGTTTTTCGGACGAAATCCGCAGTTTTTCTTATCCTGGATAACCTCTTTAATAAATGTGCCCACTGTTACCTCTCTTCTACGCCTTTATGACCCATCATATGATCAGCTTTCCAGCAAATTGAGATGTTTACTCACCTGATCATTTAACTTGAAGCTAAAGTTTTCTGGAAACGGAAAAGCTGTAAGGACTCGGGCTGCTAAACCTGGCTGGTCATCATAATACAACCAAGGGATATTGGTTCTCCTGTGAATACACAACACTACATTTTATCACACTGAAGATGTGTGCAGTAGAGCAAAGATTCCCAACCAATGTTCCTTTCGATTGTTGCAAAACTAGAACTCCCAGCATACCCGGACAGCCTTTGGCTGTCCGGGCATGCTGGGAGTTCTAGTTTTGCAACAGCTGGAGGCACGTTAGTTGTGAAACACTGCAGTAAGGGTTTGGTTTTATTCTTTACCAGAAAGAAATGGAGTGAACCACTCCAAGTGCAGCTGTATTGGTGAATATGTATCGGAAGAGACCACAGGCATCAGCGCTCTGGAGGCTGGTATAATGCATGTTCATCACGCACATGTTCCCCAATGCTTGACATGCTGTCTGATTGGAGAACAGCTACAAAATGGATATGAAACGGGAATAATTATACAAAGCATATATTTACTTTAATGAGATTTTAAAGCATATACCCCTTTAATATAATAAGATTGCATGGAGCAAATTCCCTCTGGTGGCAGCTTCAGACATCCAACACGCTGCGTAAAGGGAACCAATCATCAGATTTCACCATATATAACGCTTAGCAATGCGTTCTATATATATTAAAATCCGAATCACCGCATGCAGAAATGTCGGAACTATTGAAATATAACATTAATGAAACCGCACGGTGAATGGGGTAAAGGTAAAACATACCAAATGTCAGAATTAACAATTCTTGGTCACTTCATATATTAGAAAAAAAAAAAAAAAAAGGAAGAAAAAGTGATCGAAAAGTTCCATATAAACAAAAATGGGAATTAAAAAAATAAAGATCATGGCGCAAAAAATTATCCCTAATACAGCTCATACGGCTCACAGAAAAGTAAAAAAGTTTTAGGGGTCAGAAAAGGGCAATTTTAAGCATACTTATTTTCTTAAAGGTTACTCCCCTGGAAAACTTTTTTTTTTAAATCAACTGGTGCCAGAAAGTTAAACTGAATTGTAAATTACTTCTATTTAAAAATCTTAATCCTTCCAGTACTTACCAGTAGGGATGTAAGAAAAAATCGATTCGCGCGATTATCGCGATTTTTTCATTTGGCGATACTGAATAGATTCAAAATATTTTTGAATCGATTCTTTTAGGGATGTGGAATTTGTATCTCCTGACGCCCGGAACAGCATGTCCCGGGCATCAGGAGATACAAGTTCCACATTTGTGGAGCCGGGCAGGCCGGATCTGACGCGGCAGCGCTCTGGGTGTATGGAGCGGGCTCCGACTCGTGCCCGCTCCGTACTCTGCGACCCCCGGCTGATTTCAGTAGCCGGGGGCCGCTGATGCATCACCGCTGCTAGTATCCAGCATGCGGTGCTCTGCATTGTGTATGGAGCGGGCTCCGGACTCGTGCCCGCTCCATACTCTGCAGCCCCCAGCTGTTCTCAGTAGCCGGGGGTCGCCGCTAATAGCCAGCATGCGGCGATCGCCGCGGCTGGCTATTAAAGGAGTACTCCGGCGCGCACTTTTCTCATTTTATCCCGTCCGGGCTGCAAAATAAAAGAAAACGCACTTTCTCTTACTTGCCAACGAGCCCCCGGAGCTCCGGTACAGGTGTTCGGTCCCCGGGCTGTATTCTTATTACTTCCTGTTAGCCCGACACGTCACACGGAGCTTCAGCCTATCACCGGCCGCAGCGATGTCCCGCCTCTGCTGGTGATAGGCTGAAGCTCCATGTGATGTGCCGGACTAACAGGAAGTAAGAAGAATACAGCCCGGGGACCGAACACCTGTACCGGAGTGTACCGGAGCTCCGGGGGCTCGTTGGCAGGTAAGAGAAAGTGTGTTTTTTTTTATTTTGCAGCCCGGACGGGATAAAATTAGAAAAGTGCGCGTTGGACTACTAGATCGCCACTGTCAAAGCTGACAGCGGCGTTTATTGGGATCTATGAATGCTCCCAAGTGGGCGATGTATCGGGATATATCGTGATGTATCGTCACCTAAACGGTATCGCGATATATCGGGATATATCGAATCGCCACACTGGTATCGCGATTCGAATCGTATCGCCACATTCTTGGCGATTCACACCCCTACTTACCAGCTTCTATTTTCTCCACAGGAAGTTATTTTCTTTTTTAATTTCCTTTCTGTCTGACCACAGTGCTCTCTGCTGACACCTCTGTTCATTTTAGGAACTGTCCAGAGTAGAAGCAAATCCCCATAGAAAACCTCTCCTGCTCCAGACAGTTCCAAAAATGGACAGAGGTGTCAGCAGAGAGCACTGTGGTCAGACTGAAAAGGAAATTCAAAAAGAAAATTACTTCCTGTGGAGCAAATAGAAGCTGATAAATACTAGAAGGATTAAAATTTTTAAATACAAATCTGTTTAACTTTCTGGCACCAGTTGATTTAAAAAAATAAAATAAAATAATAATGTTTTTTTCCAGAGGAGTAAAAGTAAAAAAAATATATAGTAGTAAAATAAAACAAAACCTACGGTATATAAATTGTGTATCATTGTTTAATTTACCTACAGAATAAAGAGAACATATAATTTTACCGCTAAGCGTACTGTGTAGAAATGAAAACCCCAAAAATTGCAAAATTGTGTGTGTGTGGGGTTCAATGTCACCCTCAAAAAAAAAAATTTCTTTGTTTTGGCAAATATTTTGTGGCAAAATTTGTGATTTCATCACAAAGTACAATTGATCCTGCATAAAACAATCCCTCATATGGCCATGAGGATGTGAAATTTAAAGAGGTAGGCTAGGTTCACACTACAGAATTTACCACCGGAATTCCGCTTAGGAATTTCGGTCGGAACTTCTGGTGCAGCAGAATCACATTGCTGGCAATGAGATTCTGCGGCACGGTACACACTACGGAATTTTATAACTTGTTCTTTCTTCAGGCAGAATCGCCTCGCAAATATTGCAGTCTATGGGGACAGCAATGTCTACGCGGTCCTAGTACCAACTAAGACAATATCCGTCTAGAATTTTTCCGGCCAGAGATTCTCAGTGTGAACCTATAAAATTAAAACACAAATGAAAATTTTCTGTGTCCTCAAGGGGTTAATCTATGTCTATGCAGGGGATTTGGAACTCTGTATCAGAAAAACAACTCTCCAGTCTCTATAAAGATTTTTTTAAGAAACAAATCAGCTCAGAATTTTGAATTAGGACAATATTTTTGCATTATACATTATAATACTGTACACATACATTATAATAATCACGCGGATATACTCTGAATTCATACCAGACAAGCTGCCGCTGATGCCTGCAAGTGCATAGAAAACCACTCCGACCGTAATAATATCCCCTGAAAACATATGACAGATGTTTAGGTTTATACTCTTCACATCATACATAAAGTCAAATGAGCCAAATACAGGTACTTACTAGCTGCCCAAATCGGATTGTCGAAATAACTCTGGAGAAAATATCACCTGCTCCATTAAAACATATGCCCCCAGCCTAGAAAAACATAGGTAGTGTCAGTGCACTTTGACAAAAGAATCCAGGGGCTGTAACAAACAAATATAAACTACAAGAGCCTTTAACATCAAATCCACTAGGTCTTTTACCATGTTTTGTAACAATGGGCACTGTCATTAAAACTCATTTTTGATAGTTCACTCCATATGTTAAATAAATAAACTTACTATTGTACGCAGTAAAAAAAAGTAAGTTTTATATGTTTTTGTGGCCTTATAAATATGGCCACTAGGGGGTTTCCCTTTAGGTCCAGACGGCATACGCTCCCCTCACAAGCACAGACTTTGGTCTCCTGCTGGCCTGGGAAGAGACCAAAGTCCAGAAATGCGGTCTGGATCTAGTCAAAGTCCTTGTTCTCTGCCTGTATATGAAACAGGCGAGAGCGAGCGCTGTGCACGGCCGCATGCAGCGCGCCTCATCTACATGTTCCCACCTCCATAGAAGCTCAGCATAGAGAGAGGGCAGAAGTGATCCCCGGCAGGACTTCAGATGACGTTGTGCCTGCTGGAGAATGCCACCTCCCTCTGCACGGAGCTCACAGACAGTAAGCAGCCATTTAGGTATGAAAAACCAGATTTAGAAGCTAGAAAAATAAAATAAAAAGCAGGAGGGGTGTTAGGTGTAAGTAGGGAGGTTTATATTAGTTATTTTGTAAAAATTTACTTAGTGACAGGTAGTCTATGATAAATATGAGATATGAGATAGATAGATAGATAGATATGAGATAGATAGATATTAGTGACAGGTAGTCTACAATATATAGCCTATATCTTATTTAGTGCTCTGTTTCTCTCCCTGTCAATGCTCTAATTTATAAGCTACAGCACTGCAAAATGTTATACCTAAAACTCCAAGACTTTACCTTTAACACACTGTAATATAAGTATACAAGTAATCATATGTGTGATTTCACACCCTCTGATATGCAGCCATTGAAGGCTGCTGCCTATACAATGTGTTATAGATCAGATCAGATTCCTTCTTCATTCATTCTTCTTCTACAATGTATGTATCTCCTCTCCTCCATACACACATGCATAATGCTAAGGGGGTAGGAGTTATCTCATTTCTCTTTTGCTGCCTCCACTATCTGCACTCCTCCCACCCTGCAGATTCTGCTATGTGTTCTCTTCTGACACTACTATGTCTGTGTGATTTCTCCACATGCGGAGTTACACTCTCCCTCCCCAATAGCTTCTTCTAGTGTTTACAACCATGTAACTGTATGCAGGGGCCGACACAGACAGCATAGGGCCCCTGTGCAGAGAACGTGCCTGCCCCCCCCCCCCTCCCCCATACATCAATTGTTCAGGTAGGAGATAAATATGAGATATGAGATAGATAGATAGATAGATAGATATTAGATGGATAGATAGATGATAGATAGAGATAGACAGATATAAGATAGATACAGTAGATAGATAGATAGGACATGGATATCTTTTTACCAACCAGGGTGCCTCCAGATGTTGCAAAACTAAAAAACTACAACTCCTGGGCCTTTGGCTGTTGAGGCATGCTGGGAGTTGTAGTTTTGCAACAGCTGTAGGCACCCTGTGGGATGGATAGATCGATAGGTAGATAGTGTTTTCCAACCAGGGTGTCTCCAGCTGTTGCAAAACTACAACTCCCAGCATGCTTAGACTGTAGTTTTGCAAGAGCTGGAGGCACCATGGTAGGAAAACACTGATCTATGCCCAGTCAATCTATCTATGTCAGTGTTTACCAACCAGTGTGCCTCCAGCTGTTGCAAAACTACAACTCCCAGCATGCCCGGGGTCCACAGGTCACCTACAGGTCACATTACAAGAATTTTTTTTTTGAAAAATCGCGGCAGAAATGGCGCAGTTTTACCGCGATTTTTCGAAATCGCGGTAAAAACCGCGCCATTTTTGCCACAATTTTTGCCCAAATTTTTTCTTTTAATGTGACCTGTAAGTGACCTGTGGACACCGCAGGTGAAAGTGACCCCACTGGGCTGCTACCCCCCAGCCCCAGGTTATACTGCTAGTGAGAAGAGAGGCAGGACAGGGGACATAACTTCCCCTCACAGCCGCTGTGCTCCTGGGAGGCCGGTCAGCTCTCGGCCTCCGTCCTCTTCCTGTGCTGGGGGCGGAGCCATGAATCAGATACCTTCATCCCTGCGCTACTGCCTGTCTCCCTAATGATACCGGAGCAGGAGCAGCGCAGGGATTGTAAAAAAAAAATAGTGCTTGTCTGAGTGGGGATCGGGAAAACTGTCCTGGATTCTCACCAGCTGCACCTCTCTCAAGGGGGCCCTTGGCCAGTGCCTGAGGGCCCATGTGTAGTGGCGGCCCCTGTGCAGCTGAACATGCTGCACATAGGATTTGTCCGCCCCTGACTGTATGGGAGGAGGAGAGCAGGAGGAAGTAACCATGTTGCTAGGGTTGGTGTCACCCGGTGCGGTAGAAAATGGTGTCACCCCATCCCCCCCCCCCCCCCCCCTACAACCAAAGTATTTTTTTTAGACTGTTGTGATGAACGGCAGTGGTGTTGGTGCGTTGTAGAGTACCGTTTCCACTATAATAATGAAATATACCAATTGTAAAGTAAGAAAAAAACATTTAAAACTACAGCTCCTAGTATGACCTAAGCAGTGGTAAGGTTATGCTGGAAGTTGTTGTTTTATCAATCATTACTGCAGAACTTACAAGTGACTCCAGCTGTGATGGGACATAGTGAGGAGAATACAGAATTATATCATTGACATCTTCTCTATAGTCTTTCCTTATCTAATTCAGCTAGTACATACCACCGGGAGTTTTTCAAGCTAAATTTTCACTTTGCAGAACTTAACACCCAGATGGTATTGGCTCCTCACTTCATCAGTGGATTCTTATCATCAAATACCTGTCACCAAATTAAACTTTAAATATATTGTTCCTTATGTAACTATGAGACACTTTGTTATTTACTTGAAAATTCTCAACCTTTATATGCTTTTAATGTGATTGAAAAAATGGCCACTAGGTGGGTCTGTTCTGTACCCTGCGCAAGTCAAACAGTTAGTTTGGTCTCCTCCCGGCCTGGCAGGAGACCAAACTCAGGAAGTGCGTGCGGGTCATGGTGAGGCACAGCTCTCTCAGGCTTCAGTGATGTCGCGCCTGCTGGGGAACACCCACTTTCTCCTGTTGGGAGCTCACACAATGTGAGCAAGGGGAAAGTTATTATACACAGTTTTTTAAAGCTTGGAAAAATGTTTTAAAGGCAGGAGGGACATTAGGAGTATTTATGGAATATAAGCAGCATTGGAATGCTCCTGCTATATATATATTAAGCAGCGTAGCCACAGCTCCTAAATGATCACCATGAAAATCATGTATGCCTGGTTTCTACAGGTTTAAAGTGGTTGCCACTTCAGAGTCTGTGCCAACATGTCCTGATAACTTTCTTCCTGCTTCAAGGGGAAGAGCCATGTTACCCGGCTAAGTTGCCGCAACCTTTAGCGATATTGTGCAACCATTGGCCATTACATATAGGTGGGGTTTCCCTCACAACTTAGTACATGCTCTGTATCGTGAGTCAGAAAGTTATGGCACAAGCTCTGTAGTGAAGAGCTGAGGGTGCCTGGGATTTTTAGATCCCAGGACAACCCTATTAAAAGGGGCAGTGCTTGTGCTCATTAAAGTTACTATGGGGCATGTCTTAAAATGTCTCATAGTTTGGAATTCAAACGTTGAGAAGAAGGGAATAAGGACGTGAATTAATAGGCCATGGTGTAATATCAAGCAGTTGCCCTTTATGTTAATTTTAAGTTACTTACCAAAATATTTGGCTGGTAACAGTGGCATGAGTTGGTCCTATTGATATATGTCTGATGACATCTCTCACACCTAGAATAATAATAAACTAGTATATAAATGTCAGTATTACATGGCACCGAAGAACACAAAATACATACATGAATTACAGTCTCGGATGAAGCCAAGCATCACTGTGTTCCCGCATATAGTGACATAAAGAAATGTGGCGAAACGTGTGAAAATTGTTTCACGGTTATAGCCAAACGCACCAGAGCATGTTACAGATCTGTAATAAAGTGGGATAGACTGCCTAAACTGTATCCCTCTGAATATATACAGAGGTTCATTTACATAATTCCAGACAGGCCAGATTTCTTGCAATGGATGAAAGGCCTCTTGTGAAGTATTTTCTCAACAGGAAAACAAAAAAGATGCGCAGTAAAACAGATCACTACAGCTCACCATGCCATGTGAAAACTAGGTCTTACCAACAAGTCAATAATGGTCTCCTGTGCATGAAGACTTCTCCGAATTTATGGTATGACAATTCCCAAAAAAATCAATGGAGATCCAGCACCAAGTCAAGACAAATTTTATTTAATTCATTGAAAACAAATAGTCCAGAGGTCCCAGTTTTGGATGCATTTTATGTCTACATGGCTAGGTTCAAATTTGCCTTCAGGGCCTCCATCATAGATTCCGTTCAGCAGCAGAAAGTGGAGCTAGCTGGTCCTCTGCCTTATGGAAACCAACAAAGCCTGATGGACCCCTTGGACAAACTACTGGTCTAGTCACTTAAATGGCCCAGAACAAGGCTTCTGATGCAGATGGGAACCTAGTCTTCACCGTCAAAGTGTGCAAATAATCTGAATAGGGTAAAAGGTGTAAAGTACCTGATTGTCAGTACTTTGTGGTGTCCTTAGAATGTGCAGGGCATCCGGTCTAATTGAATAGTATAGGCGTCACTAATAGTCTGTAAAGCAGCATAGTATACTACACATACCTGTGTGACTGGCAGCCTATAGAAGCCTTATCTATGAACAAGCATAATACTAATTATAAATTGTAGGTGAGGTGTAGTCTGTTCATGAGTATTTTGCACCTGTGCGACCTCCTAAAATGTAGCATTATGGTTTTTATCTGCCCCTCTGTCAGTAAGTACAGACATTTTTTCTGTGATTTTTTTTGCAACATAATAATCATAATTTTCAAAGATCATACCGGATTCCAGGAGCATCAGGCCATGTAAAGGATGGCTCAGACCCTTCGCAATCAACACATTCAGCTTCATGCAGCAATGTCCCATTGATATCTCTTTCCACTAAATGAAATGAATGAGCAAATAAAATGGATATTCTTAGCAAACAGTTCATCACTATAAATGGGGGTAGCAGTGAGTGCTAAAGCGGAAAACATTATAGCAGTAAACACACCATTTTATTTTCTATGAAAAAAGAGAAGGGCTCTGTTCACACTACCATTAGGCCTTGTAACATAAAGCAAAAATACAAAAATGACTGCTGGATGCAGCACCTGACAAACCCCAACTGAGCCCAACAGCCTAACAAATTATAGCATACTGTGCGTGAACAGAGCCTTAAAAGGCATTATCCATGTGCCTCAATTCACCTTCCTGGCCAACTCTAGCCTGTTTGCGGCCACCGAAGGTGGTCGGAAAACCATAAAGGAGCTGAAGGGGGGAAACTATGCTATATCTGTCCCATAAAAGAGCACTGAAACAGGACTAAGAATATTAGCTAAACCAGCCCCCACCTGTGGACAGCGAAGCAACTATCTACCAATGGGTCTCTGCTTGGGCTAATATCGTAAGGGTACCCGTACATATCACAGTAGCCCATGCAGTCATCCTGTGCTTTGTGTGCATTTGCCAAAAATCCTCAGAAACTTGCGGTAAACTGTGAAAATTCTCAAAGTACAAAGGACAAAGTACTGGGTAACCGCTTGGGTTTACTGTAATGTGTAGAAGCCCCCTTAGTCACACTCACATTTCACCAGCATCCCAGACTTTATCAGCACCTAAGTGTATATTTCCAGGACTGGAGACGTCACACCACTCCCCCTCGTGACGTCACACCACGCCCCCTCCATTCATGTCTAGGGGAGGGGGCGTGATGGCCATCACGCCCCCTCCCATAGACATGAATGGAGGGGACATGACTTAACGCTACATCTCCAGTCCCGGAAACAAAGCTTTTTATGAGACTGTAGCGGCAATTGGCACAGAATGCCGACTGCTGCACGGATATCGTGGGGGTTCCCAGTGGAGGGACCCCTGTGATCAGACATCTTATCCCCTATCCTTTGGATAGGGGATAAGGGGGGAGATTTATCAAAACCTGTCCAGAGGAAAAGTTGCCCAGTTGCCCATAGCAACCAATCAGATCGCTTCTTTCATTTTTGAAAAGTCCTCGGATTGGTTTCTATGGGCAACTCAGCAACTTTTCTCTGGGCAGGTTTTGATAAATCTCCACCAAGATGTCTATGGGAGGAATACCCCTTTAACAAGGAAGAGTTTATAGTGCAGGCCATCAGAGAAGGCTCTTGTGCAGCAGAAAAGCCTACTCTGCTGAAAGGAGCCGGAGATTAGACATTCTAGAAAACTAGTCACCTTTACTAAACCAGATGGAATATTTCATGTGCATTTGTCATTATACAAACTGAAAACTTACCCAGAATCTTCCCAGAACACATGCAATGGCCATACAAAGTTAATCCATCTGGACATTTAATACAATTCCAGCCATCAGTTGTAACACCCTGAAATAAAACATAAATTCCTACATAAATGGCCTTCTAAAGAGGACATGTGGCCATCCCAAAAAATGTTTCATTTTACTGTCATTGCTAAGTGTACCCTGATCACCTTTTAACAGTTTCTTGATACACCCTAATGATAGGAGGGTTTATAATTTGTCTGACAATTTAGGGAATCAGTCAGATTGGCGTGAATTTAATTTAAAAAATGGGAGTGGCTATCCGGTGATGGGCGAGATTATACAGTCAGGGGGTGTGGATGTTGTACACTGAGGGGCGTGTATACCTGACACCCACCCCCTGACTGTATAATCCCATCCGTAACTCCCATAATAAAAGTTCACGCCCATCAGACGGAACCCCTGAATTGTCAGACAAATTATAAACCCTCACATCAGAAGGGTGTATCAAGAAACTGTTAAAAGGTGATCAGGGTACACTAAGCTATTTAATGATAATGTAATCTCATTTTTTGGGGGTTGAATACAGGTCTTTTTTAATACGAGAACACACAGATGATTGATCAGATGGAAGATGTAGTCTATTCTCAACAAAATTAAAACTGCAACCAACTACTCACCAAGTTGTCTGGACACTTCTGGCAACTGATGCCATTGTCGTTTTTAGAAAGAAGCTTATATCCAGGAAGACACTCACATGAAGTACCTAAAAGAAACAGAGCAAAAAAGTGAAAAAAAGAAGAATTTTATATTTACCTGTCCCAACCACATCTGTCCTGACATTGCCCAGTCCTGACTGTGCAGCATGTCCTGCTTTCATCTTGACGCACAGGAAGTGTCCGCTCAGCCAACCACAGGTCAAGGCAGATCACAGCTGAGCAGTCACTTCCTCAGTGTTGGGGTGGAAGCAAAAGAACACTTCTTAGCCGAAATTGCGCATTGTTGTAACAGATGGAGTGGGGAATCCAGGCAGGGGAGTGTAACTTTTTATTTTTATAGTAATTACCCCAAACATGAAGGGTGCATAGAGTAAGGCAGGTCCAGTGGTAGCACTATTACATTAAAATACCCTATCAAACACGAAAACTACAAGAAGGACCAGGTAGTTAAAAGGTTACAGCTTTATTATAATTTAATCAAAAACACAGTAAATTCATTAAAATGCAAAACAGGCATAGACAGAAAAGGTAGGGTATTGGGCATTGGTTAATATGGAACTACATATAGGGGACACGAAATGTGTAAACACTACTCACATGTGCAATATAATAATAGTAAATCTATATAGTAATAGTAGTAAAAATGTTGCACATGAAGGTATATGGAGATTAACAGTCCCACCAAGATCAGACAAGTGAAAAAACATATACAAATGTAAAGGGCTTCCAATAAGCCCAGAGAAGTAAGGTAAACTGCAGTCAGATATAATCTTCCCCCTTACCCCAGGGACTCAACACCGCAGACGCGTTTCGCCACTTGAGCTTTGTCCTGGACAAAGGCCGCCGTAGCCCTGTGTGCATAGTGACGTTTGGAGTCGGGCCCAGTGTGGCGATGTGACTTTGACATGCTGGCCCCACCTCCAAACCTCACTGCGCACACAGGGCTGCAGCGGAGGAGCTGTGTGTGTCTCCCAGTAGCAAAATACACTGCGTATCTCCTGCTGCCTGGCAGATTTTCTGCAGCATAAAATATGCTGTATACGCTACGTGTGATAATTTACAGTTGTGGCCATCGGTTTTCAAACGGACTTAAAGGACATCTGTAGTGCAATATAACTTATAATCATAGATAAAGAAAGAGACACAGTCGGCACTGCTATACTACCCTTTGCATGGAAACCAGCTCGCAAGTATACGAATACCAAGATAGCAAAGGCATCAACTAGTCCGGTGCTCAGTGATATAACGAGATGCAAAGTCCAAAATGTAAATATCAGAAAGAAACTCGCGGCACTCGTAGAGGATGCAGTTTAAAAGTCTTTAATCCCGGTAGAGGTTCATACAGGCGTCGGGAGGGGGAGATGAGACGGGACCCGTCTATTCTTCCCCTCCCGACGCCTGTATGAACCTCCACCGGGATTAAAGGCTTTTAAACTGCATCCTCTACGAGTGCCGTGAGTTTCTTTCTGATATTTACATTCATAACTTGTAATAAGTAAAAAGTTATAGGTCACGGTGGGGCCCCCGCAATCTTCTGTACAGGGCCGTGGCAGTATGCTGGAAAGGGGGCATTCCATCCCCGCATGACGGGGAACATAGAGATACATGGAGGGGCGTGTCTGTCGCAGCTTTCTGCTGGGGACGACACGGAACTTCCTGCAGACTGCAGCAGCCCCGTCCAGGAGATCGCGGGGGCCCCAGTGTTCGGAGCCCCCTGCGATTTCTAACTTATCCCCTATCCTTATGTTGCACTACAGATGTCTGTTAAAGCACTGATTAGATAGGAATGTGTTGTCATAAGTCAGGATTTGCCCCAGAAGCTGATCCAGTATGCCAGGATCAACACTGGATTGAGTCTTTGGGGGGACATGTATCATTATTTGTGTATGGTAGAAGCAGTTTACCCCTTTTGTTGAATTCTAAATTATGCGCAGAAGCCCTAAATTTATCAATCAAGCGCAATGAGTTTCATAAATTGCAAGAAATATAGTAATCTCCTCAATCCACTCTTTGAAAAATGGAATCGTTGATGTAGAGCATCTTGCTACGTGCAGTCCAAGATGGCTTATATTTGCCTAAAAAATATGGCCATTGCGCAAGATTTCTGCGGGTAAATGAAATGTACGCAATTAATAAATTTGTGCGTACTAAATAAGTCACTCCAAGGTACCTCGAAACCTACACATCTGGAGGAAATGCTCTACCAGAATGTACGCAAAAAAGGATGCAAAAAAACAGCTTGCGCAAAATTTTCCGCAAAAATTTAAAAACAAAACAGGGGTAAAATCTTTGATACATGTCCCCCATTGTGTATATGTGATGTATTTGTCAATAAAAGTTTAAAAACTTATTAAAAACTTACAACTGTACATCAGTAACCATAGAAACATATGACTAAAAGATCTAAAAACATTGAAGCAGCAAACGTTGTGAAAACAAAAATTTTTACAAGTCTAAAACCTTGCACGGTGCACGAAAAAGGTGCACGAATGAGCCATAGATTTTTTGGTGGGCCTGCTTTTACGATAACAGAACCATGTAATCCCTGCAGCTGTGCACACTGCGGATGTACTGATGACTGTCACTAGAGTAAGCTCCCTGCTGTGCCCGTGTTTCCTGTGTGTCTGCTTATACCAGCAATCCACTGCTACAAGCAGACATTCAGGGATCTGCAAGTCTGTAGTAAACCGTGCGCCCATGCGCAGTTTACTCAGAGACATCGAGGTTGCTTCCCTGCTCCCTGAGCTAGAGCGAAAGCGGCCACGATATCAAAGAGTAAACTGCGCATGCGTGCGCTGTATACTACAGACTTGCAGATCTCTGAGTGTCTGTTCATAGAAGCAGATTGCTGCTACAAGCAGACACACAGAAGTAAAAGTATCCTGGCAGCTCAGCAAAGCTGATCGGGACCATCACGGTGAAACCGCAATATCCTGATCAGCTGAGAGGACGGCAGGGGGGGGTCTTCACCTTCCTCCTCGCGGTCCGATTGGCCTTTAGCTGCCCTTAGACTGCATAGCACCGATAACACTGATTGCGTCCCAGCGGTCGGAGCCCCAATCGATCAGCTACTTATCCCCTAACCTGTGAGTAGGGGATAAGTTAATTAAAAATAAAATTTTTGCTGGAGTCCTCCTTTTAACTCCTTCAGGACAAAGACCGTATCTGTACGCCCCTCGCTCGGTCCCGGTGTTTAAAATGGGGTGGGTCCCGGCTGCTAACGATAGCCGGGACCCTGGGCTAATAGTGTGCGGCACCGATCATTGTGCCGCATGCTATTGACCCTTTAGACGCGGCAAGCAAAGTTGATTGCCACGTCTAAAAATGAAAGTAAACGCTTCCCGGCAGCTCAGTAGGGCTGATCGGGACATCGCGATAAAATCGCCATGTCCCGATAAGCTAGGACGCGAGCGGAGACCCCCTTACCTTGCTCCGTCGTGCCCGATCGGCATTTGATTGCTCCAAGCCTGAGCTACAGGCTTGAGCAATCGAGCCCCTATCTTGCTGATCCATGCAAAGCTATGGCTTGACAGGGATCAGGGTAAAAGATCAGTGTGTGCAACACTGCAAAGTTAACAAAGGTCATTTAACCCCTTCCCTAATAAAAGTTTGAATCACCACCCTTTTCCCATTTAAAAAAAAAAACTGTGTAAATAAAAATAAACATATGTGGTATCGCCGCGTGTGGAAATGTCCGAACTATAAAAATATATTGTTAATTAAACTGCAAGGTCAATGTATTTTTGGCCAGTTTTTAGATCATGAAAAAATTTATAAAAAGCGACCAAAAAGTCAGATCAATACAAAAATGGTACCGATAAAAACTTCAGAACACCACGCAAAAACTGAGCCCTCATACCGGCCCGTAAGCGGAAAAATAAAAAAAGTTATAGGGGTCCGAAGATGAGAATTTTTAACGTATAAATTTTCCTGCATGTAGTTATGATTTTTTTCCGAAGTACGACAATATCCAACCTATATAAGTAGGGTGTCATTTTAATTGTATGGACCTACAGAAGATAATGTGTTATTTTTACCGAAAAATGTACTACGTAGAAACGGAAGTCCCCAAAAGTTACATACATTTTCTCTTCAATGAAATTTTTTTTTCTGTTTCGCCATAGATTTTTGGGTAAAATGATTATTGTCATTACAAAGTAGAATTGGTGGCGCAAATAATAAGCCAACATATGGAATTTTATGTGCAAAATTGAAAGCGTTATGATTTTTAGAAGGTGATGAGGAAAAAATGAAAAACCCTGCGTCCTTAAAGGGGTAGTTCAGTGGTGAAAAATGTATCCCCTATCCTAAGGATAGGGGATAAGTTTGAGATTGCGGGGGGTCCGACCGCTGGGGCCCCCCGCGATCTCTCTGTACGGGGCCCCGGCTCTCCGCCGAGATAGCGGGTGTCGACCCCCGCACGAGGCGGCGGCTGACACGCCCCCTCAATACATCTCAATGGCAGAGCCGGAGATTGCCGAAGGCAGCGCTTCGGGTCTGCCATAGAGTTGTATGGAGGGGGCGTGTCGGCCGTCGACACGCCCCCTTCCCGCGGGCTGTCGGGGCTCCGTACAGGAGATCGCGGGGGGCCCCAGGGGTCGGACCCCCGCGATCTGCAACTTATCCCCTATCCTTAAGATAGGGGATAAGTTGTAAACCACTGAGTCACCACTGGACTACTCCTTTAAGGGGTCAAATTGACCCATGAATGTTATAAGGCTGGAAAACACCTTAAACTATCAGTGGGTGCCTGACCACTGGGCCCTCACAAACTATTTGGGGGGGGGCTTGGGGTTAAATACACATATACAAGCTGGATGTGCACAGCTTAGAGTAACATAAACACTACATACACACACTAACATAATGAGTCCCGGATGAGGCCACATTTATACACTGAGGAGGAGGAGCCGTTGCCCATAGTAACAAGTCAGATTCTTGCTTTCATTTTCCGGTGTAGGGGGAAACAGCGAACGCAGTGATGTGATTGGTTGCTGTGAGCCACGCCCCTCCCCTTCTGTTTAAATATTTATAAATAGTCCGGGCCTGTATACGGCGCTGTGCGGTGTTATTACCGTCCGGGCTGGGCCGCTGTGTATCCGGGCACTGGAGGCAGGAGAGGCTCCCCGGGTGGTAGTACTGCTGAGCCGTACAGTCCTGGGGCCGCTGCAGGGGGATGGAGTATCCGAGGCCGGAGGAGGACGGGCACACCGCGGCTATGTACAGCCAAGGAAGCAGCCGGGAGCCGGAGAACAATCGCTTCCCGCCGGGCTCCATGATAGAACAGGCGGAGGGGGTGGAGGAGAAGAGGGGATAAGTGGGGACAGGAGGAGGGGGGAGCGAGGGACATGGCAGCCTCTTCCGGGAGAAGAATATACACACAGAACAAATGTGCCTCCAGCTGTTGCAAAACTACAACTCCCAGTATTGTCCGGGCATGCTGGGAGTTGTAGTTTTGTAACAGCTGGAGACACATGGGTTTGGAAACACTAATATCAACTAATCAACTGGCTGCTTTCATTTTCTAAAGCCTCAGCTGACGTAAGAGCTGGATTCTGATTGGTTGTGCAGTATATATAATGGCTCAGATTTATCAACGTCGAGTGATTTACCTGTAACAACCAATCACAGCTCAGCTTTCACTTTACCAGAGCTCATTAGCCTGTTAAAGGGGTACTCCCGTGGAAAACTTTTTTTAAATTTTTTTTTTTATTAATCAACTGGTGCCAGAAAATTAAACAGATTTGTAAATTACTTCTATTAAAAAAATCTTAACCCCTTAATGACCAAGCCCATTTTCACCTTAAGGACCAGTCCAATTTTATTTCTGCGTTTTCGTTTTTTTCTCCTCGCCTTCTAAAATCCATAACTCTTTTATATTTCCATCTACAGACCCATATAAGGGCTTGTTTTTTGGGTGACCAATTGTACTTTGTAATGAAACCTTTTACCATAAAATGTATGGCGAACCCCCCCCCAAAAAAATTTTTTAGGGAGGAAATTTAAATGAAAACCAAAATTTTGCACATTTTGGAGGGTTTTGTTTTCACACTGTACACTTTACGGTAAAAATTACATGTTTTTTTATTCTGTGGGTCAATACGATTAAAATGAGGGGTTAATAGCGGACATCCGCACGATCGCGGATGTCTGCCATTACGGGCGGGTCCCCGGCTGCTGCTAGCAGCCGGAACCTGCCGTGCATGACGCGAGCATCCTTCCGATGCTCGTGTTCATACACAGGACGTAAATGTACGTCCTGGTGCGGGAAGTCCCACCAAACCAGGACTTTCATTTACGTCCGTGGTTGTTAAGGGGTTAATCTTTCCAGTACTTTTTAGGGTCTGTATACTACAGAGGAAATGGTTTTCTTTTTGGAACACAGAGCTCTCTGCTGACATCATGACCACAGTGCTCTCTGCTGACATCTCTGTCCATTTTAGGAACTGTCCAGAGCAGCATATGTTTGCTATGGGGATTTTCTCCTACTCTGGACAGTTCTTAAAATGTCAGCAGAGAGCACTGTGGTCATGATGTCATGAGAGAGCTCTGTGTTCCAAAAAGAAAACCATTTCCTCTGTACTATTCAGCAGCTAATAAGTAGTGGATTACAATTTTTTAATAGAAGTAATTTACAAATCTGTTGCACTTTCTGGCACCAGTTGATTAAAAAAAAAAGTTTTGCACGGGAGTACCCCTTTAAGGACACAGGGCATACTTGTACACCCTCACGAGAGGAGCACGCTTCAAACCCAGTGGGTCCTGACTGCAGCCAGGACCCAGGGTTAATGGCGGACACCGCCGATCGGGCTGATGCCCGCCATTAATCCTTTAGACGCCACAATCAAAGTTGATAGCGACGTCTAAACCGAAAGTAAAAGTATCCCTGCAGCGCAGCTGATCGGCACCATCGCGGTGAAACCGGAATGTCCTGATCAGCTGAGAGGACGGCAGGAGGGGTCTTACCTGCCTCCTCGCTGTCAGATTTGCCTTCTGCTGCTCTTAGCCGGCATAGCACCGATAACACTGATCAGTGCTATGCTATGGCATAGCATTGATCAGTATATGCATGGTATAGCCCCACTATAGGGGAAAAAAAAAGTTTATAATGGTCTATTTACACGTACAGGATCCTGTGCAGGATTTTCTGCTGCAGATCTCAATGTAAACTGAATGACTGAACACAGCTTGAAATCCTGCGCATCAAATCTGCTCAGAATACTGTACGTGTGAATAGACCCTAAAGGTGAAATAACCCCTTCCATAATAAGTGTGAATTACCCCCCTTTTCCCATTTAAAAAAATAAAATAATGTAATTAAAAAAAAATCATATGTGGTACCGCCGCGTGTGTAAATGTCCATACTATTAACCCCTTAAGGACTCAGGGTTTTTCCGTTTTTGCACTTTTGTTTTTTCCTCCTTACCTTTTAAAAATCATAACCCTTTCAATTTTCCACCTAAAAATCCATATTATGGCTTATTTTTTGCGTCACCAATTCTACTTTGTAATGACATCAGTCATTTTATCCAAAAATTCACGGCGAAATGGAAAAAAAAATAGTGCGACAAAATCAAAGAAAAAACACCATTTTGTAACTTTTGGGGGCTTCCGTTTCTACGCAGTGTATATTTTGGTAAAAATTACACCTCTTTATGCTGTAGATCCATACGGTTAAAATGATCCCCTACTTATATAGGTTTGATTTTGTCGTACTTCTGGAAAAAAATCATAACTACATGCAGGAAAATTTATACGTTTAAAAATATCATCTTCTGACCCCTATAATTTTTTTATTTTTCCACGTACAGGGCGGTATGAGGGCTCATTTTTTGCGCCGTGATCTGAAGTTTTTATCGGTATTTTTGTTTTGATCAGACTTTTTTTTATAAATTTTTTAATGGTATAAAAAGTGACCAAAAATACACTTTTTTGGACTTTGGAATTTTTTTGCGCGTACGCCATTGATCGTGCGGTTTAATTAATGATATATTTTTATAGTTCTGACATTTACGCACGCGGCGATACCACATATGTTTATTTATTTTTATTTACACTGTTTTATTTTTTTTATGGGAAAAGGGGGTGATTCAAACTTTTATTAGGGAAGGGGTTAAATGACCTTTAACCCCTTAAGGACACAGCCCATTTTCACCTCTAGGACGCAGCCCTTTTTTGCACATCTGACCACTGTCACTTTAAACATTAATAACTCTGGAATGCTTTTACTTATCAATCTGATTCCGAGATTGTTTTTTCGTGACATATTCTACTTTAACATAGTGGTAAATTTTTGTGGTAACTTGCATCCTTTCTTGGTGAAAAATCCCAAAATTTGATGAAAAAATAGAAAATTTTGCATTTTTCTAACTTTGAAGCTCTCTGTTTGTAAGGAAAATGGATATTCCAAATATTATTTTTTTGGGATTCACATATACAATATGTCTACTTTATATTTTCATCATAAAATTGACAAGTGTTTACTTTTGGAAGACACCAGAGGGCTTCAAAGTTCAGCAGCAATTTTACAAATTTTCACAAAATTTTCAAACTCGCTATTTTTCATGGACCAGTTCAGGTTTGAAGTGGATTTAAAGGGTCTTCATATTAGAAATACCCCATAAATGACCCCATTACAAAAACTGCACCCCCCAAAGTATTCAAAATGACATTCAGTAAGTGTTTTAACCCTTTAGGTGTTTCACAGGAAAAGCAGCAAAGTGAAGGAGAAAATTCAAAATCTTCATTTTTTACACTTGCATGTTCTTGTAGACCCAATTTTTGAATTTTTACAAGGAGTAAAAGGATAAAATTTATACTTGAATTTGTAGCCCAATTTCTCTCGAGTAAGCACATACCTCATATGTCTATGTAAATTGTTCGGCGGGCACAGTAGAGGGCTCAGAAGCGAAGGAGCGACAAGGGGATTTTGGAGAGTACGTTTTTCTGAAATGGTTTTTTGGGGGCATGTTGCATTTAGGAAGCCCATAGGGTGCCAAAACAGCAAATAAAAAAAACATGGCATACCATTTTGGAAACTAGACCCCTTGAGGAACGTAAAAAGGAATTAAGTGAGCCTTAATACCCCACAGGTGTTTCATGACTTTTGCATATGTAAAAAAAAAATAAAAAATTTCACTAAAATGTGTTTCCCCCCAAATTTCACATTTTTGCAAGGGTTAATAGCAGAAAATACCCCCCAAAATTTGTAACCCCATCTCTTCTGAGTATGGAGGTACCCCATAAGTTGACCTGAAGTGCATTACGGGCGAACTACAATGCTCAGAAGAGAAGGAGTCATATTTGGCTTTTTGAGAGCAAATTTTGCTCGGGGGGCATGTCGCATTTAGGAAGCCCCTATGGTGCCAGGACAGCAAAAAAAAACGACATGGCATACCATTTTGGAAACTAGACTCCTTGAGGAACGTAACAAGGGATAAAGTGAACCTTAATACCCCACAGGTGTTTCACGACTTTTGCATATGTAAAAAAAAAAATATATTTTTTTACACTAAAATGCTTGGTTTAGCAAAAATTTTACATTTTAAAAAAAGGTAATAGCAGAAAATACCCCCCAACATTTGAAGCCCAATTTCTCCCGATTCAGAAGACACCCAATATGGGGATGAAAAGTGCTCTGCTGGCGCACTACAGGTCTCAGAAGAGAAGGAGTCACATTTGGCTTTTTGGAAGCAAATTTTGCTCTGGGGGCATGCCGCATTTAGGAAGCACCTATGGTGCCAGGACAGAAAAAAAAAAAACACATGGCATACCATTTTGGAAACTAGACCCCTCGGGGAACGTAACAAGGGGTAAAGTGAACCTTAATACCCCACAGGTGTTTCACGACTTTTGCATATGTAAAAAAAAATATATATTTTTTTACACTAAAATGCTTGTTTTCCCCCAAATTTTACATTTTTACAAGGGATAATAGCAGAAAATACCCCCCAAAATTTGTAACCCCATCTCTTCTGAGTATGGAAATACCCAATAAGTGGACGTGAAGTGCACTGGGGGCGAACTACAATGCTCAGAAGAGAAGGAGCATCATTGAGCTTTTGGAGAGAGAATTTGGCCATGTGCATTTCCAAAGCCCCCCGTGGTGCCAGAACAGTGGACCTCCCACATGTGACCCCATTTTTAAAACTACACCCCTCACGGAAGGTAATAAGGGGTGCAGGGAAAATTTACACCCCACTGGCATTTGACGGATCTTTGGAACAGTGGGCTGTGCAAATTAAAAATTTTATTTTTCATTTTCACAGACCCCTGTTTCAAAGATCTGTCAGACACCTGTGGGGCGTAAATGCTCACTGTACCCCTTGTTACATTCCGTGAGGGGTGTAGTTTCCAAAATGGGGTCACATGTGGGTATTTATTGTTTTGCACTTATGTCAGAACCGCTGTAAAATCAGCCACCCCTGTGCAAATCACCAATTTAGACCTCAAATTTACATGGTGCACTCTCCCTTCTGAGCCTTGTTGTGCGCCCCCAGAACACTTTGCGCCCACATATGGGGTATCTCCGTCCTCAGGAGAAATTGCATTACAAATTTTGGAGGCTTTTTTTCTTTTACCGCTTGTGAAATTTTAAAGTATGGGGCAACACCAGTATGTTAGTGTACAAAAATGTTTTTTTTTTTACACTAACATGCTGGTGTAGACCCCAACTTTACCTTTTCATAAGGGGTAAAAGGAGAAAAAGCCCCCCAAAATTTGTTAGGCAATTTCTCCCGAGTACGGCGATACCCCATATGTGGCCCTAAACTGTTGCCTTGAAATACGACAGGGCTCCAAAGTGAGAGAGCGCCATGCGCATTTGAGGCCTAAATTAGGGATTTGCATAGGGGTGGACATAGGGGTATTTTACACCAGTGATTCTCAAACAGGGTGCCTCCAGCTGTTGCTAAACTCCCAGCATGCTTGAACAGTCAATGGCTGTCCGGAAATGCTGGGAGTTTTTGTTTTGCAACAGCTGGAAGCTCCGTTTTGGAAACACTGCTGTAGGATACGTTTTTCATTTTTATTGGGGGGGAAGGGATGGTGGTGGGGGGGGGGCAGTGTACGTGTGTATATGTAGTGTTTTACTCTTTATTTTATGTTAGTGTAGTGTAGTGTTTTTAGGTTACATTCACACTGACGGCGGATTACACTGAGTCTCCCGCTAGGAGTTTGAGCTGCGGCTGCTGCAGCTCAAACCTGAAGCAGGGAATTCACTGTAATCCGCCTCCAGTGTGAATGTAACCTGTACATTCACATGGGAGGGGGGGGGGGGGGCAAAACTACAACTCCCAGCATGCACTGACAGAACGTGCATGCTGGGAGTTGTAGTTTTGCAACAGCTGGAGGCACACTGGTTGGAAAATACTGAGTTAGGTAATAGAACCTATTACCTAACTCGGTATTTCCCAACCAGTGTGCCTCCAGCTGTTACAGAACTACAACTCTCAGCATGTACTGATTGCCAAAGGGAATGCTGGGAGATGTAGTTATGCAACAGCTGGAGGCACGCAAGTACAACTCCCAGAATGCCGAGACAGCCATTTGCTGTTCCTGAATGCTGGGAGTTGTAGTTTTGCAAGATTTAGAGGGGTTCAGGCTAGAGATCACTGACAGTGGTCTCTAAACTGTGGCCCTCCAGATGTTGCAAAACTACAAATCTCAGCATGCTAAGACAGCAAACTGCTGTCTGAGCATGCTGGGAGTTGTAGTTTTGTAATATCTGGAGGGCTACAGTTTAGAGACCACTGTCAGTGATCTCTAGCCTGAACCCCTCTAAATCTTGCAAAACTACAACTCCCAGCATGCCAACACAGCAAACAGCTGTCAAGGCATGCTGGGAGTTGTAGTTTTGCAACATCTGGAGGGCGACAGTTTAGAGACCACTCTCTAAACTGTCGCCCTGCAGATGTTGTTAGGCAACAGACTCCTGGACACGCGGCGTCATACTTACCTCCACCGCCGAGATGATCAAAGCCGCCGCCGTCATCTGGAGCTCCGCCGCCGCTACTACACGGTTCCCCCCGCTGTGCCCGGACACTGATGGGCGGGCATAGCGCGGGGAACCGAACTTTAACCCCCCCGCCCCCAGTCTGCTATTGGTCGGCCGCTCCGCCGATCAATAGCAGGGATAGGAGGGGTGGCAACCCTGCCACCTCACTCCTATCTCTTCAAGGGGGGTAGAGGGTGTCTTGGACACCCCCGATCCCCCTTATTTTATCGCGGAGCCGCCGTTGATGGGCAGGGGGAGAGCGCTCCCCCTGCAAACACCGTAGATGCCGTGATCAGACTGATCACGGCATCTATGGGGTTAATGCTGCCGGGACCGGCGCGATCGCGGCCCCGGCAGCTGCGGTGGGACTCCGGCTGTGATTGACAGCTGAGTCCCACCCGCGATCTCCTGCGCTGCCCGCGGCAGAGCAGGAGATCGCTTGGACGTATGCATACGTCCATTTGCGCGAACGTGTAATTCGCCTGGACGTATGCATACGTCCAATAGCGGGAAGGGGTTAACACTTTTTTTAACTTTTTTTTTTTTGCAGTGTTTATAGCTCCCATAGGGACCTATAACACTGCACACACTGATCTTTTACACAGATCACAGGCGTGTATTAACACGCCTGTGATCAGTGTTATCGGCGCTTGACTGCTCCTGCCTGGATCTCAGGCACGGAGCAGCCATTTGTCGATCGGACACCGAGGAGGCAGGTAAGAGCCCTACCGGTGTCCTGTAAGCTGTTCGGGACGCTGCGATTTCACCGCGGCGGTCCCGAACAGCCCGACTGACTAGCCAGGATAGTTTCACTTTAGAAGCGGCGGTCAGCTTTGACCGCCGCTTCTAAAGGGTTAATACCGCACATTGCCACAATTGGCGATGTGTGGTATTAGCCGCGGGTACCGGCCGTTGATGAGTGTCGGGACCGACGCGATGTGATGCGACCCCGCTTCATATCGCGGGAGTTGGCGCAGGACGTAAATATACACCCTGCATCGTTAAGTTCGCTCATCTCTAGTACCAATAAAAATTACAGACCATGGCACAAAAAAATTAGACCACATATGGCCCTGTATGTGGAAAAATAAGAGTTATGGGGTCAGAAGATTACAATTTTAAACATACTAATTTTGGTGCATGTAGTTATCATTTTTCTAAAGTAGTAAAATAAAATAAAACCTACATAAATTAGGAATCCTTGTGACTGTATGGACATACAGAATAAAGATATGGTGTATTTTTTTTTTTTTTTACCAAAAAGTGCACTGCGTACAAACGGAAGCCCCCAAAAGTTTTAATTTCACCCCACAAATAAGTGTTTATTTTTTTGTTTTGCCTCAGATTGTTATAAAATAAGTGATGCCATTACAAAGTACAATTGGAGATGCACCAAAAAAAAAAAAAAGCCCTTATATGGGTCTGTAGGTGCAAAATTTAAAGTGTTAAGAGGAGAAAAAACCAAAGTGCAAAAACGAAGCCGAGCTGTGATTGGTTGTTTTGGGTAAATCACTACAGTTTGTTTTTCTTCTCTCACAGATTGATGAATCTGGGCGATTTCTTTCTATAGGGTTTGTGTAGTAGTGGGTGCAAGGAATACCTGATCACTTTGTGACGCCAGGGCACCGTTAGCCTATACACTCTCCGAAGTTGGAGACCGCTTCTCCTGGGCCAGACATGGGAAGTAAAGAAACACACCGACATCGGGTTACGGATAACTGCCTTTTACTGAGCAGGGTGCAGATGGAATTACACGCTAACAGTATGGTGCAGAGTGGAGAGGATGCAGAGTAACCCCTTGGGAGCCCTGTTGCTTGCCGGGACTGAGATTGGTTCTGGACTGCCCTCAGAGCTTCTCCACATACAGCTCACACCTTTACCACACTTGAGCTCAGCTGAAACTAGACTTAGACTCAGGCAACTCCTCCCCTATTACTCTATATAGCTAACAGTTTAGGGGTTCCCATTGGGCAGACAGGGTCACATGGGCTTGCACTGCTCCTCTGCTCTTAAAGGTATAACACATACAAATAACATATAACACAGTATTTATGAAAAATATAAACATTTGATAAAGTGCTTGAACATATTAACCATAGCAAAGCAACCAGTCCTTTAGAGGGCCCAACACCTGTGCCGCAGGCCTGCCAGAGGAAGTCCGCAGCCCATAGGATAGCCTTTGGTGCTGGGACACCACATAGGGTTATGCCTCACAACTGACATTGGGGGGGGGGCATTTATCATTGTAGGTGTCAGTGAAGCATTTTTTACACCTTTTTTTTTGTGTGCTGGTAATGTGTAGGAGAACCAGATTTATTAAATGGTCGCAGAATATTTCATAAATTTAGTGCAGGTCAAAGTTTCTGAAATGTTACTCTTCACATACACCAAAAAGCTAAGTCTGGGCTGGTGTAGTTTTAGAGACTTTTCAGTGGCTTTGCGCCTTTTCACAAAAAGGTGCCGTTTAACTCAAAATCAGCAGAAATGTGTAAACCAAAAAGGTGCAAATAAACCCTGCTTGCACCTTTTCTAGACACAAAAAAACTGCCTAAGGCTAGGTTTCCACTTGTTTTTTTTTTTTTTGTACACCTAAAAAAACGCCCCAGAAAAACTGCCACAGGTTTTTCCTGCGTTTTGGCAGTTTTTCTGGCGTTTTGTCTGGTGTGTGGAAACAGCCATATTTGTCTCCTGTGGCAGCTTTCTCACTGTCTTCAGGTACCACTCTGTGGGTCGGATGCTGAGCGCCCGGTCCACAGAGTATAAGGAGGTGAGGAGTGATGTATAGCATCACTACTCACCTCCCTGGCCATATAGTATACAGGGGTGCATAGTGAACCCGAGTATACTATACAGGAGACAGGAATCCTGTCATTATACTGATAGGACTCCCTGCTCCTATAGCCCCTTTGGGCGGTATACAGTATATACAGCTATCTATAGATAGCTGTATATAGTGTATACAGAACACGAGGTCCACTTCCCTCCCTCATTTCTGTCCCCGCCGGGTCTGTGTAGCTCCGCCCCTAGTGATGATGCAATTAGGGGGTGGAGCTACAGACGGGATCCAGGCTGGTAAGTCTGAAGCTCTGTTAACATTGTCCGTTTTGGATAATGTGAACAGGCCCTTCTGCCAGTTTCTTCCCAGACAGGGAGACTCCAGCTGTTGCTAAACTACAACTCCCAGCATGCCCAGACAGCCAAAGGCTGTCTGGGCATGCTGGGAGTTGTACTTTTGCACCAATTGGATGCTCCCTGTTTGGGAGGACATGGCATTATGGGAACTCAACCCTGCGGAGAGCGCAAACAATTTCCTAACCCATTTTTTGTGTTTTTTTTCTTCTCGTTTCAGATCCGTGGATGCAGAGGATTACGGCGGATTCGATGGATTACGACGGATGAACTGGATTTTTATTTTAATAAAATGGTTAACGAGGGCTGTGGGGGAGTGTTTTTTTTTTATAAAATAATTTTTCCAATGTGTTGTGTTTTTTTAAAATTGAATTTTCAGGCTTAGTAATGGAGGCTGTCTAATAGATGGAATCCATTACTAAGCCGGGGCTTAGCCTTAGCCCCAAAAACAGCTAGCGATAACCCCGAATTATTGCCCCGGTACCCACCGCCACAGGGGTGCTGGGAAGAGCCGGTACCAACAGGCCCGGAGCATCAAAAATGACGCTCCTGAACCTAGGCGGTAACAGGCTGGCGTTATTTAGGCTGGGGAGGGCCAGTAACAATGGTATTTGCCCACCATGGTAATGTCAGGCTGTTCCTGCTTGGTTGGTATTTGGCTGTGAATAAAAATACGTGGAACCTTATGCGTTTTTTTTATTTATGGAAAAAAAACGCATATGGTTCCCTGTATATTCAGTATCAGCCAGAGACCAAAAAAGCAGCAACAGCCTGATGTTACCAGGGTGGGCGAGGACCATTGGTACTGGCCCTCCCCAGCCTAAATAAAGCCAGCCTGTTACGCCTAGGCCCAGGAGCACCATTTTTGATGCGCCGGGCCTGTTGGTATTGGCTCTTCTCGGCACCCCTGTGGTGGTGGGTACTGGGGTAATAATTGGGGGTTGGCGCCAGCTTTTTTTGGGGCCAACGATAAGCCCCGGCTTGTTAATGGATTCCGTCTATTAAACAGCCTCCATTGCTAAGCCTGAAAATTCAATTTAAAAAAAACACAACACATTGGAAAAATTATTTTATTTAAAAAGACACATTGTATCTGCCGTAATCCACTGCATACAAGGATCTGAAACGAGAAGGGAAAAAACCACAAAAAAATTGATTAGAACATTTTTTGCGCTCTCCGCAGGGGAAAGCGCCCATAATGCAATGTCTTCCCAAACAGGGAGCCTCCAATTGGTGCAAAACTACGACTCCCAGCATGCCAATACAGCCTTTGGCTGTCTGGGCATGCTGGGAGTTGTAGTTTAGTAACAGCTGGAGTCTCCCTATCTGGGTAGACACTGGCAGAAGGGTCTGTTCACATTATACAAAACGGACAATGTTAAGCCTTATACCCTTAGCAGAGCCTGGATCCCGTCTGTAGCTCCAGCCCCTAATGACATCATCACTAGGGGTAGAGCTACATGGACCCACGTGGACTGGAGGGAGGTAAGGGGACTTCTTCATCTTCTGTATACAGTACTGGACTTGGTCCCGTATCTTTGTTGTAAGTCCTCACAGTCAGAGTTCCCCCATGCTGTTGGAGCTTTCCTGATGGGTTAACCCCTAGTTGCCTCATAGTGCTATTTAAAAGTGGATATATTTAATATATTTTATTATAATGTAATTTATGTACAGGACCTTTGGTCATATGATTTATGGAGAATTGTGTTATGCTAAGGTTCAAGGACCTTTAGGTAATGTAATTAGGTCATGTGATGTAACCATAATGCCTTGGTTTAGGACTGACAGGGTTGGGGACCAATAAGCTTTGATCCTGCCCCTTCTGTATATGAGGGCGCTTCATCAAATAATCTCTCTCTTAGTTCTTGGTTGCAAAGCAAGCAACATCTCTCTTGTATCCTGGATATGAAAGAAAGCAAATCTGTTATCACAACTACAAGACAAGCTAGGCCTGAAGGCTTCCACTTCAGCGCATTCTAAACCGTGAGTTGATTTGACTCAAATCTTAACAATCCTACGTGACTACTGAACCTAAACATACCCCTAAATTCAGTGGAACAGCGTACAGCAAAAATCAAAGCTTATTTTACCTCAAAGTCCCAGCCAACCTGTGAGGAGCCTAAGTCCCTGTCCTCTTATGAAAGACTGTTTGTTATCATCATCTGCATAAAATCTGCAGTAAAGTTATTTCCAGTTTATTACTACTTCTGCTGTGGACAATCATTTATTCCTCCCTATCGTTCCTGGGACGGTTGGCGGTAGGACATATACATTGAGGAAGCCCGCACCCTGGCGTCACGACAATCAAGGGTTAATGCTACACCCTGCAACACCCCTGTTTACCCTACATCCCCCAAGATCACCACAACTATATACAGCTATCTATAGATAGCTGTATATATTGTATACTGCCCAAAGGGTTAACCTACACTGTCCAGCAGTGTAAGTTAACTCTTTCCTTGCCGGGCTGGCTTAGTGCACAGCTCAGCAAGGGGTTAAGTGAGCCAGCAATGTGAATACTGTATACACATTGCAGGCTCACTGTAAGTTCTTGCTGGGCAGTAAATATACGATGTATATCTACTGCTCAGCATCAGCTGTTCTCCCGGCTCTGTAGCCTTAAGAACAGCTGAGTCCCCACAGTCACTTCAGGACGATCGCAGCGGGTGTCAGGAGAAGTGATAGCCGCTGTGATCTATCCCTTACTGCAGGTACTACTGCTCCCAACATGGAGCACACTCTTCTCCATGCTGGGAGCAGTAGTACCTGCATTAATAGACAGATCGCAGCGAGTGTAACTCCTGACAACGGCTGCGATCCTCCTGTATAATGTATAGATGTGGGCGGCCGCTCTTCTATGGTCCCCTGCACTGACGTATATATACACCTATTAATATTTCCCACACAGTTGTGATTGGCTGGAACCATCTGGCCAATCACAGCTCTCTGCAGGAAATATGAATAGGTGCATATATACGGCAGTGCAGGGGACCATAAAAGAGCGGCCGACCGCATCTATATATTATACAGGAGGATCGCAACGGAGCCCGGGGCGATCTGTCAATTAGTACAGGAACTACTACTCCCATCATGGAACAGTGTGTTCCATGCTGGGAGTAGTAGTACTACCTAAAAAATGTTTTTTAAAAAAAGTGAAAAACACACACACACTACAATTTTATTATTGTCGGCTACATTTTAGTGCTTTGCCCGCCCACATAAATTGATCCCTGTTTAAAAATGAATAAAAATTTAGTTTAAAAAAAATACATTTCGTTAAATACAATTTTTCCATCACTACAGTATCTTTTTTATTATTATTTTTAATGGCACCCTACTAAATTTTTATAAAAAAAAGGTATCTCCATCACTTTTTTGGATCGCTAAAGTCCAAAAAAGAATAAAAACCGCCTGCAAAAACGCCAAAGTTAAAACCCACATGGCGTTTTTTCACTCCCAATGACTTCTATGGGGGGAAAACGCCAAGATTTTCCCGCAAAATGCCACAGTCTCAACAAGAGTTCGTTTTTGAAAGACTGCCAAGGAGCCCAAAAACGCCAAACTGATATGCCATTTTGCAGTTAACTATTGACTTGCAGCTAACATCAGGCTGCAGAGTTTTTCACACAAAAAAAATGCCATGTGGCAGAATGGGCGTTTTTATTGGCGTTTAAAAAAAAAAAAAAAAAGGTGGGAACCTAGCCTAAAGACAATGATAAATGTTGGTCTGAGTCCGTACTATAATATGGAACATTATGCATTAGGGCTCGTTCCCATTACCGTCTGCCCCTGTTAATAAATGCCCGTTATCAATCCGTTTGAAAAATTATCAAACGGGTTGCAAAAGGTTGTAAAAGACTCCCATTGATGTCAATGGGATTTTTAATCCTTTATCACCCGTTTGCTTCCTGTTCCCTTTTTTTTGAGAGGGAAAAGACGTTGCATGCAGTACTTTTTCTCCCGTCAAAAATAACGGAATAGAAATAGATATTATAAATTTATCATTGAAGTCTATGGGTAACGGATTGCAAAAAAATGAGTCTTTAATGTCTCTGCACCTGTTCTTTTCCAAAACATTTTTCATCTGTTATTACTTCTGAGCATGCTCAGAAGAGGTGTGAGGAACCAAGTAACCAGACAAAACTAAAAACAGAAAATAAACGGATTAAAAACTGATCCAACAGAATGCCACTTAACCCCTTAACTTCTTAAGAACTCAGGGCATAACTGTATGCCCTGAGCCCGGTCCCGGTGTTTAAAACGGGGTCACGCCGTGACCCCCCATCAAACCGGGTCGGTCCCGGCTGCTATTCATAGCCGGGACCCTGGGCTAACAGCGCATGGCACCGATCGTTGTGCCGCGTCCTATTAACCCTTCAGACGTGGCGATCAAAGTTGACTGCCGCATCTGAAAGTGAAAGTAAATGCTTCCCGGCAGCTCAGTCGGGCTGATCGGAACATCGTGATAAAATCGCGATGTTCCGATCAGCTTGGACGCAAGCGGAGGTCTCCTTACCTATCACCGCGGTGTCCAATCGAGGTTTGATTGCTCCAAACCTGAGCTACAGGCTTGAGAAATCGAGCCCATCCGTTATGGCTTTGCATGGATCAGCATAAGAGATCAGTGTGTGCAGTACTATAGGTCAAATAACTATATGTGGTATCGCCGCGTGCGGAAATGTTCGAACTATAAAAATATATCATTAATTAAGTCGCACGGTCAATGGCGTACGCAATAAAAATTCCAAAGTCCAAAATAGCGTATTTTTGGTCACTTTTTATATAATGAAAAAAGGAATAAAAAGAAGCGATTAAAAAGTCCGATCAATACAAAAATGGTACCAATAAAAACTTCAGAACACAGCGCAAAAAATTAGTCCTCATACCGGCCCGTACGCGGAAAAATAAAAAACTTTATAGGGGTTAAAAGATGAGAATTTTTAACATATAAATTGTCCTGCATGTAGTTATGATTTTTTTCCGAAGTACGACAATATCCAACCTATATAAGTAGGGTATCATTTTAATCGTATTACAGAATAAAGATAAGGGGTTATTATTACTGAAAAATGCACTGCCTAGAAACGGAAGCCCCCAAAAGTTACAAAATGATATTTTTTCTTCAATTTTGTCGCACAATTAATTTTTTTTCCATTTTGCCGTGGATTTTTGGGTAAAATGACTAATGTCACTGCAAAGTAGAATTTATGTGCAAAATTGAAAGCGTTATGATTTTTAGAAGGTGATGAGGAAAAAAATTAAAATGCAAAAATGGAAAAACGCTGAGTCCTTAAGGGGTTAAGGACCCATGACGTACCGGTACGTCATGAGTCCGCTCCCCATCTATAATGCGGGGCCACGGCATGGCCCTGCGTCATAGCGGGTCGGGCCCGGTTTTTAACAACGGCGGGGACCCATGGCTAATAACGCGCAGCACTGATCGCGGTGCCGCACGCTATTAACCCTTTAAAGTGTCTAAAGTGAAAGTTATACGTCTAAAGTGAAAGTAAAATGTTGCCGGTTAGCTCAGGGAGCTGTTCGGGAATGCCGTGGCGAAATCGCGGCATCCCGAACAGCTGTAAGACACGAGGAGGGTCTCCTACCTTGCCTCCTCGCTGTCCGATCGCCGAATGACTGCTCAGTGCCTGAGATCCAGGCATGAGCAGTCAAGCGGCAGAATCATTGATCACTGGTTTCTTATGAGAAACCATTGATCAATGTAAAAGATCAGTGTGTGCAGTGTTATAGGTCCCTATGGGTGCTATAACATTGCAAAATAAAAAGTGGGAAAAAAAAGTGAATAAAGATCATTTAACCCCTTCCCTAATAAAAGTTTTAATCAACCCCCTTTTCCCATTTAAAAAAAAACTGTGTAAATAAAAATAAACATATGTGGTATCACCGCATGCGGAAATGTTAATTAAACCGCATGGTCAATGGCGTACGCGCAAAAAAAAATTCAAGTCCAAAATAGTGTATTTTTGGTCACTTTTTATATCATGAAAAAGTGAATAAAAAGACCAGCAAGTCCTATCAATGCAAAAATGGTACTGCTTCAGATCACGGCGCAAAAAATTAGCTCTCATACCGCCCCATATGTGGAAAAATAAAAAAGTTATAGGGGTCAGAAGATGACAATTTTAAACGTATAAATTTTTCTGCATGTAGTTATGATTTTTTCCAGAAGTACGACAAAATCAAACCTATATCCGTGTATCCGTATAAGACGACTTTTTAACCCCGAATTTTCTTCTGAAAAGTCGGGGGTCGTCTTATACGCCGGGTATTGGGGTCCGGCATAGGAATACTTATGATTATCTGCCCGGGCCGGCTCCCGTGCGAGCGGCTGCAGGCGGGGGCCGGCCAGAGCATGTACAAACTAATAACTGTATACTTAAAAACCAGGGTGCCTCCAGCTGTTGTGAAACTACAACTCCCAGCATGCCCGGACCGGCAAAGGCTATCCGGGCATGCTGGTAGTTGTAGTTTCACAACAGCTGGAGGCACCCTGGTTTTTAGTATATATGAATTAGTTTTGACATGCTCTGGCCGGCCCCCGCCTGCAGCCGCACACAGGAGCCGGGCAGATAATCATAAGTATTCCTATGCCGGACATCCCTGTGTCCCGAAAAATCTTTTCGGGACATAAGGATGTCCGTGGGTCACTAACCATTCCCCGGCCGCCGGGCGTCCTCCTCCGGTCCTCCTGCGGTCCTTCTGCGCTTCTCCACCTCTCTATGGTTGTACGCACGGGACGTCAGTGATGTCCCGTGTGTACAACCATAGAGGCACAGGAGGACGAGCGCCGGCCGGGGCCTGGTGAGTGACTGGCGACGCGTCATCTACAGTGTTCCGGTCACCGCTCCTCCGGTCCCGGGACTGCTGCTATGGTCCATAGGCCATAGCAGTAGATTGTGACCCCGGGCCGGAGGAGCGGTGACCGGAACACTGTGGGGGGCAGTACACAGACATACATCCTCCAGCCATACACTCTATATGGCTGGAAGTTGTATGTCTGTGGGGGGAGCTGCCTATTAATGTTGGGGGAGCTGCCTACTATTGAGGGGGAAGGAGCTGCCTACTATTGTGGGGAACTGCCTACTATTGTGGGGGAGGGAGCTGCCTACTATTGTGGGGGAGGGGAGCTGCCTACTATTGTGGGGGAACTGCCTACTATTTTGGGGGAGGGGAGCTGCCTACGATTGTGGGGGGGAGCTGCCTACTATTGTGGGGGGAGCTGCCTACTATTGTGGGGGAGGGGAGCTTCCTACTATTGTGGGGGAACTGCCTACTATTTTGGGGGAGGGGAGCTGCCTACGATTGTGGGGGGGGAGCTGCCTACGATTGTGGGGGGGGAGCTGCCTACTATTGCGGGGGGAGCTGCCTACTATTGTGGGGGGGAGCTGCCTACTATTGTGGGGGAGCTGCCTACTATTGTGGGGGGGGGAGCTGCCGACCTAATGTGGGGGAGCTGCCTACTATTGTGGGGGAACTGTCGACCTAATGTGGGGAAGCTGCTGACCTAATGTGTGGGAGCTGCTGACCTAATGTGGGGGAGCTGCTGACCTAATATGGGGGAGCTGCTGACCTAATGTGTGGGAGCTGCTGACCTAATGTGGGGGGAGCTGCTGACCTAATGTGGGGGAGCTGCCTACTATTGTGGGGGAACTGCCGACCTAATGTGGGGAAGCTGCTGACCTAATGTGTGGGAGCTGCTGACCTAATGTGGGGGAGCTGCTGACCTAATGTGGGGGAGCTGCTGACCTAATGTGGGGGAGCTGCTGACCTAATGTGTGGGAGCTGCTGACCTAATGTGGGAAAGCTGCCTACTATTGTGGGGGAACATGCTGCCTACCTAATGTGGGGGAACTATACAAGGTACTGTACATCGCGGTAGGAAGGGTAGTCTTATACGGCAAGTATATCCCAAGCTCTATATTTTAACTGTAAAAGTTGGGGGCCGTCTTATACGCCCAGTCGTCTTATACGCCGGCATATACGGTAAGTAGGATATAATTTGAAATCGTGTGGACCTACAGAATAAAGAGAAGGTATCATTTTACCGAAAAATGTACTGTGTAGAAACGGAAGCCCCCAAAAGTTACAAAATGGGTTTTTTTTGTTTTTTTTTCAATTTTGTCTCACAATGATTTTTTTTTCCGTTTCACCGTACATTTTTGGGTAAAATGACTGATGTCATTACAAAGTAGAATTGGTGGTGCAAAGAACAAGCCATCATATGGATTTTTAGGTGCAAAATTGAAGGAGTTATTATTGTTTAAAGGTAAGGAGGAAAAAACGAAAATGCAAAAACTGAAAAACCTCGGGTCCTTAAGGGGTTAAGGACCAAGCCCATTTTGACCTAGCCTGTTTTTTCCTCCTCTTCTTCTTAAAATCATTTTTTGCACCACCAATTATACGTAATCATTTAATAACAATCTACTGCAAAACCAAAAAATATATATTTGTGCGGTGAAATAGAAAAAATAAAAAAAAACGCAATTTTGTAATTTTGGGGGCTTCAGTTTCTACACAGTGCAATTTTTCGTAAAAAATGACACCATATCTTTATTCTGTAGGTCCCTACGGTCACAATGATACCCAATTTATGAAGGTTGTTTGATTTTACTACTTTCAAAAGAATTGTAACTAAATGCAGCGAAATTAGTATGCTTGGGGACTGAGCCCATTATGACCCTAAGGACGGGAGCATTTTTTGCAAATCTGACCACTGTCACTTTAAGCAATAATAACTCTGGGATGCTTTTACTTCTAAATTTGATTCCGAGATTGTTTTTTCGTGACATTCTACTTTATGGTAGTGGTAAATTTTTGTCAATACTTGCATCATTTCTTGGTGAAAAATTCCAAAATTTGATGAAAAATTTGAAAATTTTGCATTTTTCTAACTTTGAAGCTCTCTGCTTGTAAGGAAAATAGACATTCCAAATAAATTATATATTGATTCACAAATACAATATGTCTACTTTATATTTGCATCATAAAGTTGACATATTTTTACTTTTGGAAGACAACAGAGGGCTTCAAAGTTCAGCAGCAATTTTCCAATTTTTCACAACATTTTCAAAATCGGAATTTTTCAGGGACCAGTTCAGTTTTGAAGTGGATTTGAAGGGCCTTCAAATGAGAAATACCCCACAAATTACCCAATTATAAAAACTGCAGCCCTCAAAGTATCCAAAATGACATTCAGTAAGTTTGTTAACCCTTTAGGTGTTTCACCGGAATAGCAGCAGAGTGAAGGAGAAAATTCAAAATCTTCATTTTTTACACTCGCATGTTCTTGTAGACCCAGTTTTTGAATTTTTACAAGTGGTTATAGGAGAAAAAGACCCCCAAAATGTGTAACCCAATTTCTCTAGAGTAAGGAAATACCTCATATGTGTATGTCAAGTGTTCGGCGGGCGCAGTAGAGGGCTCAGAAGGGAAGGAGCAACAATGGGATTTTGGAGAGTGAATTTTGCTGAAATGGTTTTTGGGGGGCATGTCACATTTAGGAAGCCCCTATGGTGCCAGAACAACAGAAAACCCCACATGGCATACCATTTTGGAAACTACACCCCTCAAGGCACGTAACAAGGGGTCCAGTGAGCCTTAACACCATGCAGGTGTTTGACGACTTTTCGTTAAAATCGGATGTGTAAATGAAAAAAAGTGCAGTTTTTCCCCCAAATTTACCATTTTTACAAAGAGTTATGGGAGAGAATGCCCCCCAAAATTTGTAACCCCATCTCTTCTGAGTATGGAAATACCCCATGTTAGGACATAAAATGCTCTGCGGGCGAACTACAATGGTCAGAAGAGAAGGAGTGTCATTGAGCTTTTGGAAAGAGAATTTGGAATGGTAGTCAGGGGCCATGTGCGTTTACAAAGCCCCCTGTGGTGCCAGAACAGTGGACCCACCCACATATGACCCCATTTTGGAAACTACACCCCTCACAGAATTTAATAAGGGGTGCAGTGAGTATTTACACCCCACTGGTGTTTGACAGATCTTTGGAACAGTGGACTGTGCAAATGAAAAATAAAATTTTTCATTTTCACGGACCACTGTTCCAAAAATCTGTCAGACACATGTGGGGCGTAAATGCTCACTGTACCCCTTAATACACTACATGAGGGGTGTAGTTTCCAAAATGGGGTCACATGTGGGGGGGGGGGTCCATTGTTCTGGCGCTATGGGGGCTTTGTAAACTCATGTGGCCTTCAATTCCGGACACATTTTCTCTTCAAAATCCCAATGGCGCTCCTTCTCTTCTGAGCATTGTAGTGCGCCCGCCGAGCACTTTACATCCACATATGGGGTTTGTTCTTACTCAGAGGAAATGGGGCTACAAATTTGGGGGGGCTTTTTTCCTATTTTCCCTTGTGAAAATGAAAAATTTTGGGTAACACCAGCATTTTAGTGAAAACATTTTTTTTTTTCATTTTCTCATCCAAATTTAATGAAAATTTGTCTAACACCTGTGGGGTGTTCAGGCTCACTATACCCCTTGTTACGTTCCGTGAGGGGTGTAGTTTCCAAAATGGGGTCACATGTGGGTATTTATGTTTTTGCGTTTATGTCAGAACCACTGTAAAATCAGCCACCCCTGTGCAAATCACCAATTTAGGCTTCAAATGTACATGGTGCGCTCTCACTCCTGAGCCTTGTTGTGCGCCCGCAGAGCATTATGCCAACATATGGGGTATTTCCGTACTCAGGAGAAATTGCGTTACTAATTTTGGGGGGATTTTTTTTACTTTTACTGCTTGTGAAAATAAAAAGTATGGGGCAACACCAGCATGTTAGTGTAAACACTTTTTTTTTTTTTTTACACTAACAGGTTGGTGTAGCCCCCAGCTTTTTCTTTTCATAAGAGGTAAAAGGAGAAAAAGCCCCCCAAAATTTATAGTGCAATTTATCCCGATTACAGAAATACCACATATGTGGCCCTAAACTGTTTCCTTGAAATACGACAGGGCTCCGAAGTGAGAGAGCGCCATGCGCATTTGAGGACTAAATTAGGGATTGCATAGGGGTGGACATAGGGGTATTCTACGCCAGTGATTCCCAAACAGGGTGCCTCCAGCTGTTGCAGTGGCTGTCCAGAAATGCTGGGAGTTGTTGTTTTGCAACAGCTGGAGGCTCCGTTTTGGAAACACTGCCATACAATATGTTTTTCATTTTTATTGGGGGGACAGTGTAAGGGGGTGTATATGTAGTGTTTTACCTTTTATCATGTGTTAGTGTAGTGTTTTTAGGGTACATTCGCACTGGCGTGTTACGGTGAGTTTCCCGCTAGGAGTTTGCGCTGCGGCGAAAAATTTGCCGCAGACCAAAATTGAAGCAGGAAGTTTACTGTAAACCTGCCTGTGTGAATGTACCCTGTAAGTTCACATGGGGGGGCAAACCTTCAGCTGTTTCAAAACCACAACTCCCAGCATGTACTGACAGACCGTTCATGCTGGGAGTTGTACCTTTGCAACAGCTGGAGGCACACTGGTTGGAAAACCTTTAGTTTGGAAAATTCTGAGTTAGGTAACAGAACCTAACTAAAGATTTTCCAACCAGTGTACCTCCAGCTGTTGCAAAACTACAACTCCCAGCATGTACTAATCGACAAAGGGCATGCTGGGAGATGTAGTTATGCAACAGCTGGAGGTTACGCAACTACAACTCCCAGCATGCTGAGACAGCTGTTTGCTGTTTGGGCATGCTGGGATTTGCAGTTTTGCAACCTCTGGAAGACTACAGATTATAGACAACTGCACAGTGATCTCCAAACTGTGACCCTCCAGATGTTGCAAAACTACAAATCCCAGCATGCCCAAACAGCAAAGAGCTGTTTGAGCATGCTAGGAGTTGTAGTTTTGCAAGATCTAGAGGGATCCAGTTTAGAGACACTATATAGTGGTCTCAAACTGCAGTCCTCCAGCTGTTGCAAAACTACATATTCCAGCATGCCCAAACAGCTGGGAGTTGTAGTTTTGCAACATCTGGAGGGCTACAGTCTCAGACTGTAGCCCTCCAGATGTTGCTAGGCAACTTACCGGCTTCCGTAGGATCCAGGGAGCCGTCCTCTTCTGCCGCATGACGTCGCTGCCCGCCAATCACCGTCGCCCGCAGCCTCCGGAGGGGTAAGTGGACCTTCGGCGTTCGGTCCCCTTCAGTTCCCCGTTCTGCCCCACCTATTGTGGGTGGGCAGGAAGGGGAAAACGAAAGTAAACCCCTCCGCCCCCAATCTGCTATTGGTGGTTGCGTCTAGACCACCAATAGCAGGGATAGGAGGGGTGGCCACCTCACTCCTATGCCTTCAGGGGGATCGTAGTTGTCTTAGACAACCGCGATCCCCCTTCTATTCCGGGTCACTATAGACCCGTAATGACCCAGAATCGGCGCAAATCGCAAGTGTGAATTCACTTGCGATTTGCGCCGATCGACGACATGGGGGGGTCTAATGTCCCCCCTGGGCATTTGCACGGGGTGCCTGCTGATAGATATCAGCAGTCACCCCGGTCCGGTCCCAGTGCGGCGGGGACCGAAATTCCCACGGGCGTATGGATACGCCCTTCGTCCTTAAGTACCAAGACGCAAGGTATTCGCCCTTCGTCCCCAACAGGTTAAAATTGTCATCTTCTGACCCCTATAATTTTTTTACAGGGCTATATGAGGGTTCATTTTTTGAGCCGTGGGCTGTAGATTTTATTGGTACCGATTTTTGTTTTGATGGGACTTTTTGATCGCTTTTTATTAGTTTTTTAGGGTATATGAAGTGATCAACCCATGCGGTTTAGTTAACCTTATAACTTAAAGGAAATCTGTCACCAGTGTCACCTGCACTAACCTGTCGGTACCGACAGTGCAGGTGACACTGATGACAACGGTACTTTCCTTGTCCAGTTCCGTGGCGGGGATTTTCGGTAATCTCCATTAGCTCCGCTCCGGGCACCAAGCATGGGGCACGGGCGGACCTTTCTGACGTCACCGCTGCTGTTCTCTCACAGCGGGACCCAACAGGGAGCAGCAGCGGTGACGTCACTAAGCTCCGCCCATGCCCCAAGCTGCTGCTGCTCTCTGCAGGTTCTCGCAGCAGCGGTGACGTCAGTAAGCTTTGCCCGTGCCCCAAGCCGGCTGCAGGGACTGGACCTTACGGAGGAAATGACCAAAGATCCCCGCCACGGAATGGGACAAGGTGAGAACCGTTGTCATCAGTGTCACCTGCCGACAGGTTAGTGTAGGTGACACTGGAGACAGATTTATTTTAATAGTTCAGACATTTACACACGCGGCAGTACCACATATGATTATTTTTAATTTTTATTACATTATTTTATTTAAAAAGTGGGAAAAGGGGGGTGATTTAAACTTTTAATAGGGAATGGGTTAATTAACTTTTTTTTTTTAGCCCTTACAGGGGGCTACAACATGCAATCTTTTGGTTGCTTACACTGATCAATACTATGCAATAGCATAGTGTTGATCAGTGTTCTTGGCACTCTGCGGCTGTAGCCTGCTGAGCAGGCTTGGAGCAGGAGATCGCCAAACGGACAATGAGGAAGCAGGTGAGGACCCTCCGGTCATTCAGTCAGCTGATCGGGACTCGCAATTTCACAGTGGATGTCCCGATCAGCTCCACTGGGCTAACTGGCACCATTAACCCTGCACTTAAGATGCCATGATCAACTTTGATCGGGGCATTTAAAGGGTTAATGCCGGGCATCGGCCTGAGAACGGTTTAAACCCCATAAATGTCACCAGGGCATACAGATACGTCCTTGGTCCCTAAGTACCAGGGCGTCAGGGCGTAACTGTACGCCTTTGGACCTGGACAGGTTAAAGGAGTACTCCGGTGGAAAACAAATGTTTTCAGATCAGCTGGTGCCAGAAAGTTAAACAGATTTGTAAATCATTTAAAAACATTAATCATACCTCAAGGATTTTACCATCGCAAATGGTACACAATGAAAAACAAGTTCACAGAGAGACGTGTCAGCCAGCACTGCTGCAGCTTGATAGCAATAAGACAATCACTGTAGACTGACCACTAAGAACCACTCCTAATCCTTGAGCGTGCAGTGTAAGTTTCAAATCCTCAAAGCAAATGTGAATAACGTGAAGAAAAGAAGACAACTGCACTCACCATCCAGTGAAGAAGGTAACTTTACTGTAGTCCGTTAGGCATACACAGTACAATAGTGACAGGCGTGCATAAAGCAGGAGGCAGAGGTGGTTATGGGCCGGGGGTCGCGTAACTAGTTAGCATGGAGGAGTCTCGTTCGTTATCAGAATTAACCAGACAAATTGCTCCACCAACTAAGAACGGCCATGCACCACCACCCACAGAATTGAGAAAGAGCTATCAATCTGTCAATCCTTTCCGTGTCCGAGCCGGGTGAGGCTGTTTCCACTTGTTTTTTTTTTTTTTTTGTCCTGCGTTTTTAGGGATTAAAAAAACGCCAGAATAAACGCCAGTGCAATCTACGTCATCATGCGTTTTTTCTGGCGTTTTTTCTGGCATTTCTTTTTTCATTTGTGTGGAAATTGCACCTTGGCGTTTTTTTTTTGGTACCCAAAATTTGTTGGGTACCAAAAAAAAAAGGATGCAGCAGTGATGGAAAAATTGTTATTAACCACAATGTATATATTTTATAACCCAATTTTTATAATTTTTTAATAAAGTGTGTGTGTTTCACTTTCTTTTCTCAATTTTTAAGATTTTTTATGTAGTACTACTAGTACCTGTACTATAGATATCGCCTCAGTCCTGACACCCGATGCGATCGTCCATAATATAGCAGAGAAGCGAGCGGGTCTATGCAGCGCTCGCCTCTCAGCACTATACTCTGGCCAGTGATGTCAATAGAAATTCATATCACTCATTCATATTTTCTGCCCAGAGCTGTGATTGGCCGGATGGTTGCAGCCAATCACAGCTCTGAGGAAAAGATGAATGAATGAGTGGCCGGCCCGGAGTATGGTACAGAGCAGGGATGCGAGCGATGTATCCAGCCGCTCCATCTCTGCTATAGACAGGACCATCACACCGGATGTCAGTAGTGATACCCGCTGTGATCTGTTCTTATCTGCAAGTACTACTACTCCCAACATGGAGCACACTCTGCTCCATGCTGGGAGCTGTACTATCTGCATTAATAGACAGATCACAGCGAGTGTAACTTCTGACACCCGCTGCGATCTGTCTATTTAATGCAGGTACTACAGCTCCCAGCATGAGGCAGAGTGTGCTCCATGTTGGGAGTAGTAGTAGCTGCAGTTATGGAAAGATCTCGGCGGATGTCACTCCTCCTGACACCTGCTGTGATCCTCCTGTATAATGTATAGATGCATCGGCCGCTCTTATGGTCCCTTGCACGACCGTATATATACACATGTTCCTATTTCTCACAGAGAGCTGTGATTGGCTGGAACCATCTGGCCAATCACAGCTCTGCTGGAAATATGAATAAGTGTATATATACGTCAGTGCAGGGGACCAGAGAAGAGTGGCCACCGCATCTATACATTATACAGGAAGATCGCAACGCCGATCTGTCTATTAGTACAGGTACTACTACTCACATCATGGAGCAGTGTGTTCCATGCTGGGAGTAGTAGTACTAACTAAAGTAAATGTAAAAAATAAAGCAAAAAAGTGAAAAACACACTCAATACATTTTTATAATTGTCGGCTACATTTTTATTTCCCCACACACATAAATTGATCCGTTTAAAAAGTAATAAAAATTTTTTTTAAATAATATAAATTTCGTTAGATACAATTTTTTCCTTCACTACTGTATATTTAAAAAAAAAATGTATAATGGTACCCTACAAAATTTTATCTCCATCACTTTTTTGGAAACTGCCCACAAAAACACCAAAGTTAAAGCCCACATATCGTTTTTCTTGGCGTTTTCTCACTCCCATAGATTTCTATTGGAGCAAAACGCAACGAATTGGCGAAAAAATGCCGGTTTGAGCGACATACAGCGTTTTTTTCAAAACACCAAGGAGCTGAAAAAATGCCAAAAGGTTTAAAAATACGCCAAGTGGAATTCGAAATTTGCGATTTCTCATTGATTTACAGCTAACATCTGGCCGCAGCATTTTTTGGCCCAAAAATCGCCATGCGGCAGAATTGGCGTTTTTCTTGGCGTTTTGACGGAAAAAAAACAAGTGGAAATTTAGCCTGAGGTTTCCCGTGTTGAAAAACAAATTGTCTTAAAATAATGTAAAATGTATTACACAATTGTAAAATAATTATAAATAAACATAAGATAGAAATTAATTAGAATATTGCACTATTGGACAAAAGAATAAAACATTCACAAATAAAATAAATGGAATATTAAAATGTAAAATGAATTATGCACTATAATTGTACCTATTTACCATTGGGCCCTAATGGTAGAAATATGGTATATGAAACACTGTTGCTGGATCTCAAAGCGCTATTCCTGGATGTATTGTATCTGTAGCTTAGATGTTCTGATAGTCCGGCACAGAATATTACTAATGAGATGGTAACTGTGGTTTGAACATTAAGACAGTCCTATATCCTGTATAGGACTGAAAGTATCCTCCTATACAGTTGTTAAATTGTATCTCACCGATCCTCCGGCCGCTGGTCTCGTGCTGCGACGGACCTAGTAAAAAGTCCTGCGGGCACTGGAGTTGCTCTCTCTAATGCGGGCAGCTGTTAGCTCCGTGTATGCTGTATGGAGTGATCTCCCGTGAGGCAAGTACAGTGGTCCCTCAACATACGATGGTAATTCGTTCCAAACGAGCCATCGTTTGTCGAATCCATCGTATGTTGAGGGATTCGTGCAATGTAAAGTATAGGAAGCTGTACTCACCTGTCCCCGCCGCTCGAGATGGTGTCCCCGCCGCTCCCAATGGTGATCCCGGGCCTCCGCTGGGCTCTTTGCTGTCTTATCCGGTCCTCCGCTGTCTTCTCCGGTCCTCTTCTGTCTTCTCCGGTCCTCTTCTGTCTTCCGCAAGGCCTTACTGGGCCTGCGTAGTGATGTCATTACGCCGCTGCGTACGCCATTCCTATTGGATGGCGTGCACAGCAGCGTATTGACGTCATCGGAGAGGGCCGAGAAGACGCCGGAAGACCAGCGCTGGACCCGGAGGGCACCCCGGAGCATCGTGGAGGGGTAAGTAATACTTACCGCACCACACGGGGAACATTAAGCTACTATACGGCAACAGCTTAAGCATTTGGCGCTGCCGGATAGCACTTAATGCGATGGCCCCGACATAAAAAAGCATCGTATGTCGATGCTGACATCGACATGCGATGGTCTCTGAGAGGCCATCGTATGTCGATTACATCATATATCGGGGCCATCGTAGGTCGGGAGGTCACTGTATAGTTGTTACTCCGGCAGGAGACTCGTGGCTGACTGGCAGCGTTCCCGGACACAGAACATAGGATCAGGTGTGGTAGGCTGGGATGAATGAAGCCGGTACTTCAATACAGATTATAGCCAAGCAGCAGTGCTTCTTTTTAGTGCTATATTCAGACAATATAAATTACTCTAGACGCGTTTCAGGGTATTTGATCCGACCCCTTCCTCAGTAGACGAATTGTATAGAAAACAGCAAGCGGGTTACATTTATATGATCAATCTGCACTTGTTTCATATTAACCCCTTAAGGACTCAGGGTTTTTAAGTTTTTGCACTTTCGTTTTTTCCCCCTCACCTTTTAAAAATCATAACCCTTTAAATTTTCCACCTAAAAATTAATATTATGGCTTATTTTTTGCGTCACCAATTCTACTTTGCAGTGACATTAGTCATTTTACCCAAAAATTCACGGCGAAACGGAAAAAAAATCATTGTGCGACAAAATCGAAGAAAAAAATGCCATTTTGTAACTTTTGGGGGCTTCCGTTTCTATGCAGTGCATATTTCAGTAAAAATAACACCTTATCATTATTCTGTAGGTCCATACGCTTAAAATGATGCCCTACTTATATAGGTTTCATTGTGTCGTACTTCTGGAAAAAATCATAACTACATGCAGGAAAATGTATACGTTTAAAAATGTCCTCTTCTGACCCCTATAACTTTTTATTTTTCCACATACAGGGCAGTATGAGGACTCATTTTTTTTGCGCTGTGATCTGAAGTTTTTATCGATACCATTTTTGTTTTGATCAGACTTTTTGATCACTTTTTATTAATTTTTTAAAGGTATAAAAAGTGACCAAAAATACGCTATTTTGGACTTTGGAATTTTTTTACGTGTACGCCATTGACCGTGTGGTTTAATTAATGATATATTTTTATAGTTCGAACATTTATGCACGCGGCGATACCACATATGTTTATTTTTATTTACACTGTTTTATTTATTTTTTTATGGGAAAAGGGGGGTGATTCAAACTTTTATTAGGGAAGGGGTTTAAATGACCTTTATTAACACTTTATTTTACTTTTTTTTTTGCAGTGTTATAGGTCCCATAGGGACCTATAACACTGCACACACTGATCTTTTACACAGATCACTGGCGTGTATTAACACGCCTGTGATCAGTGTTATCGGCGCTTGACTGCTCCTGCCTGGATCTCAGGCACGGAGCAGTCATTCATCGATCGGACACCGAGGAGGCAGGTAAGGGCCCTCCCGGTATCCTGTAAGCTGTTCGGGACGTCACGAACAGCCCGACTGAGCAGCCGTGTTACTTTCCCTTTCACTTCAGACGTGGCGGTCTGCTTTGATCACTGCGTCTGAAGGGTTAATACAGGGCATCACCGCGATCGGTGATGTCCTGTATTAGCCGCAGGTCCCAGCCGTTGATAGCCGCCGGGACCCGCCGTGACCCTGCGGCATATCGAGGGAGTCGGCGGAGGACGTAAATATACGTCCTTCGTCGTTAAGGGGTTAAAATAAATTGTGTTCAACGTTCAACATAAGAAATGGATTAGAAAGAAATGGATTTTCTGACACAAGGGCAATATACAAAAACCAGGATTTTCTTAATTTTGTTAGAGACATACACACATAAAAAAAAAACAGAATGGCAAAGAATAGCATTTTGTTCAAACCTTGTTCACACTGGTGTATCATGGACCAAAATGCACACAGTGTGAAACTGATTTTCAACCCCCATACATAAAATTCAATACAAGGAAGATAAATACAATAGAACATTAATTTCAAAATGATGGATTATATTAACACACAAAAATAAATAAAATAAAAAGCAAATACAGCATAAAAATAAAGATAATGGCCCTCATATACTATTGCAAACCCGACGTGTTTTGTCGGGTTGTGTGCCAGATTCTGTTGCATTGCGCCAGAAATTCTGTCTGCACCAGATTTTGCACCAGAATTTGTGCCAGAATTAAAAAAAACCTGACTAACTCTCCATTTTGCTAAGAAAACCGAAAAATGGGCGTGGCCACCGGGAAAAGGGGCGTGGTCTCAGAAAAGGGCTGCGTTCCCGACATTTTCACAATTACCCAATTTACTAAGGTTTCAACATAAAATGTGGTTGATTTCAGCGGAGGAAAACCCGACAGATCATAGCATGTGTGAAAAAAGCAAAGTGTAGGTAAAGTGGAAAATGTAGGGAAACCTTAGTAAATACCGTGGAAAGTAAATTGTAGGGAATTAAAACCCACAAAGAAACCTACACAACACTCTTAGTAAATGAGGGCCAATGTGTACACATACACACAATGCATACGTGCACACACATATATTTTAAAAGGTGGATGAAGCATGAAAAAAGTAAATACTAGTTGAATAAAATGGATGAAATAAAAATAACATGACAATAAAATAAAATGGAATAAAATAAGATATGAAATATCAAATAAAAAATAAAAAAAATAATGTAACAAATAAAAATAATGAAACAAATACAAATTGAACATAATAATAGGAAAGTTGAGTGCAGATTAATTGAAGGTCTGGTGTGGGACCGGCCTCCGCCGACCTTTGTACCACCCGGAGGTGGGCGACGATCCCAGACTAGACCTTTCAAAGGAAACCAAACAATTCAAAACTGGAATTAAGCCCCTTGGGCTCCATTGTATTAAATTCATAATTTTTTTTACTCTCGGCTTTGGACATTTTGATCATATAGCTTCCACCTCTCCAATCTTTCCTTATAATCTGTAAACCTATAAATGTTAAACTTGATGGATCCTTTTTGTGGTGTTTTAAAAAAAATGTCCATCTATAGCTTTGATTTCTAAATCTAAAAATTCTATACATGTAGTGCTAATAGTCGAAGTGAAAGAAAAATTGTGCGAATTAGTGTTCAAACTGTGAATAAATGACTGTAAATCAACTAAAGACCCCTTCCAAATCAAAAAAATATAATCAATGTACCGCCTCCAGAGCACCAGGTCCACGCCAAGTTTGGGATTGAAGGTTTCCTCTTCCCACGCCGCCATAAAAAGATTGGCGTAACTTGGCACGAATTTGGTGCCCATGGCAGTACCAGTCTTCTGTAAATAAAAGTCACCCTTAAAGTAAAAATTATTGTGAGTGAGAATAAAGTAGATTGCCTGTGTTATAAAGTCCACCTGTTCTGTTTTAATTTTGCCATCTGTCAAATTTTTTTTACTGCCTTTATACCTAAATCATGTTTAATTATAATATATAATGAAGACACATCAAGCATGGCCATGATATGTTGCTCCGCCCAAGGGAAAGCCTCAACCATGGTCACCACTTGAGAGGTGTCTTTTAAATATGACTTGGTTCGTTGAACAAAGGGCTGCAAAAATTTGTCCATGTATTGGGACAGATTAGAAGTAAGAGAGCCTATCCCTGATACGATTGGTCTACCCGGGGTATTTTTTATATTTTTTTGTGTTTTGGGTAGACAATAGAACACAGGCAATCTACTTTGTGTGCCCAAAATAAACTTAGAGTCGTTTGTGGTGATAATACCCTTACCCAGTGATAAGTTACATAATTCGTGCAATTGTGAAGTATATTCCTCCGTGGGATCCATAGTCAATTTCATGTATGTACAAATGTCTTCCAGTTGTCTCAGACATTCACGGTCATAATCTACGGCACTGTTGTCAAACACAAGGCCCGCGGGCCGAATCCAGCCCGCCAGACCTCGTCATGTGGCCCGCGTAGACGCCGCCGGCCACCAGCCTTCACCAACGTCTGCCCTCTAGCGATCCTCCTTCGGTCCTCCTGGTACTCCGCCTCTATGGTTGTACGCACGGGGCGTCAGTGACGTCCCGTGCGTACAACCATACAGACGCGGGAGGACCAGGAGGACGGCAGGATCATCGCAGGAGGATGCTCTACGGCCAGGGCCTGGTAAGGTGGCGCGTTATCTTCTTCTCTTCAGCGTTCCGGTCACCGCTAGAGCGGTCCTGGCACCTACTGCTATGGTCCATAGGCCATAGCAGTAGATTGTGACCCCGAGCCGGAGGAGCGGTGACCGGATCACAGTGGGGGCAGCACACAGACATACAGCCTCCAGCCATACACTGTATATGGCTGGAGGCTGTATGTCTGTGGGGAGGGAGGGGGGGTGCTGCCAACCTAATGTGGGGGAACTATACTGCCAACTAATGTGGGGGAACATGCTGCCAACTAATATGGGGGAACATGCTGCCTACCTAATGTGGGGGGAACTATGCTGCCTACCTAATTTGGGGGGAACTATACTGCCAACCTAATGTGGCAGTCAGTGACGTCCCGTGCGTACAACCATAGAGACGCTGGAGGACCAGGAGGACGCTCTCCGGCCGGGGCCTGGTAAGTGACCGGCGGCACATTATCTTCTTCTCTTCAGCGTTCCGGTCACCGCTCGACCGGTCCTGGCACCTACTGCTATGGTCCATAGGCCATAGCAGTAGATTGTGACCCTGGGCCAGAAGAGTGGTGACCGGATCACAGTGGGGGCAGCACACAGACATACAGCCTCCAGCCATACACTGTATATGGCTGGAGGCTATATGTCTGTGGAGAGGGAGGGGGGGGTGCTGCCAACCTAATGTGGGGGGAACTGTACTGCCAACTAATGTGGGGGAACATGCTGCGAACTAATATGGGGGAACATGCTGCCTACCTAATGTGGGGGGAACTATACTGCCTATCTAATTTGGGGGGGACTATTCTGCCTACCTAATGTGGGGGGAACTATACTGCCAACCTAATCTGGGGGAACATGCTGCCTACTAATGTGGGGGAACATACTGTCTACCTAATGTGGGGGGAACTATACTGCCTACCTAATGTGGGGGGAACTATACTGCCTACCTAATGTGGGGGGAACTATACTGCCTACCTAATGTGGGGGGAACTATACTGCCAACCTAATGTGGGGGAACTATGCTGCCTACTAATGTGGGGGGAACATGCTGCCTACTAATGTGGGGGGAACATGCTGCCTACCTAATGTGGGGGGAACTATACTGCCTACCTAATGTGGGGGGAACTATACTGCCTATCTAATTTGGGGGGGGACTATTCTGCCTACCTAATGTGGGGAACTATACTGCCAACCTAATCTGGGGGAACATGCTGCCTACTAATGTGGGGGAACATACTGCCTACCTAATGTGGGGGGAACTATACTGCCTACCTAATGTGGGGGGAACTATACTGCCAACCTAATGTGGGGGAACTATGCTGCCTACTAATGTGGGGGGAACATGCTGCCTACTAATGTGGGGGAACATGCTGCCTACCTAATGTGGGGGGAACTATACTGCCAACCTAATGTGGGGGGAACTATACTGCCAACCTAATGTGGGGGGAACTATACTGCCAACCTAATGTGGGGGGAACTATACTGCCAACCTAATGTGGGGGGAACTATACTGCCAACCTAATGTGGGTGGAACTATACTGTCAACCTAATGTGGGGGAACATGCTGCCAACTAATGTGGGGGAACATGCTGCCTACTTAATGTGGGAAGAACTATACTGCCTACCTAATGTGGGGGGAACTATAATGCCAACCTAATGTCGGGGAACATGCTGCCTACTAATGTGGGGGAACATGCTGCCTACCTAATGTGGGGGGAACTATACTGCCTACCTAATGTGGGGGGAACTATACTGCCAACCTAGTGTGGGGGGAACTATACTGCCAACATAATGTGGGGGGAACTATACTGCCAACCTGATGTGGGCAAATATCTAAAAACAGCAAAGGAATAGAGAGGGCGCTACCTAGCGCATTACCACTAAAAACCAGGGTGAACAGAGGTAATTACAATGCTCACCCAGAATGTTACACTCGCCAAGTGTAACAATGGAAAATAACTTGTGTGTAAGTATGCCGGCAGCCGGTCCACCTTCAGAAAGATGCACAAAGAACACAAGGAGCCTCCAAGGAGGTGGCGGACATCAGGAGGCGCTGGACACACTCGGAGGGTAGAATCAACTTTAATCACCCATCATGCAACGCGTTTCTGATGGGTGATTAAAGTTGATTCTACCCTCCGAGTGTGTCCAGCGCCTCCTGATGTCCGCCACCTCCTTGGAGGCTCCTTGTGTTCTTTGTGCATCAACCTGATGTGGAGGGAACTATACTTCCAACCTAATGTGGGGGAACATGCTGCAAACTAATGTGGGGGAACATGCTGCCTACCTAATGTGGGGGGAACTATACTGCCTACCTAATGTGGGGGGAACTATACAGCCAACCTAATGTGGGGGAACATGCTGCCTACTAATGTGGGGGAACATGCTGCCTACCTAATGTGGGGGGAACTACAAGGTACTGTAAATTGCGGTAGGAGGGGTAGTCTTATATGGCGAGTATATCCCAAACTCTACATTTTAACTGTAAAAGTTGGGGGTCGTCTTATACACCCAGTCGTCTTATACGCCGGCATATACGATATGTTGGGGGGGAGGGGTCTTACAGATACAACCGGCCCTTTGAGGGTGACCAAACTGCTGATGCGGCCCCCGATGAATTTGAGTTTGACACCCCTGATCTATGGTGTTCAGTAGAACTATTACCCCCCCCCCCCCCCTTATCTGCATAATGGATTGCATCCTGGTTCTGTTGTAATTATTTTATTGCTTGTTTTTGCTGATAGTTTATATTCCCTTTATTGTACTTTGGTATTTTAATTTCACGCAGATCACTTTCTACAAGTTTTTTAAAGGTGGTGATGTCTGCTCCCATCTCCTGTTTTGGAAAAAACTATGATTTGGGTTTACAATCAGTTTGTATATAACCAGACTCTATCATCTGTCTTTCCACAGGATGTTTTATAAAATGTTTTTTTAAACATAAATTCCTATGAATTTCTCCACCCCTACATACACATCAAATTTCTTCAACGGATGGGTGATTACTTAGATGAATAATTGATATTTTGGGTGTTTCTAATTTGATTTTCCTATTTTCTGTGGAAGTTGGGACAGAATTTCAATTTCTGGTTCTTCTACGTGTGTTCTTTTTCTGGGGGTTGTGTTTAGATGTAACGGTTGATGGATTCCTGCTACTACTATCTGGGTTTTTGGTTTTGGATTTTAACTGTTGGAAATGTCTTGACTGGGGGGGAAATTGTTTTTGATTTTGTATTTGCTGGGTATGAAATTTTTTTGGGGTGTATGGTCTGCGATATGTGTAATAATTTTGGTTCTGATAAGGCCTTCTGTGTGTCCTGTATGGCGAGTTGTGGTTTTGCCAATGTCAATGCCAATGGTGATTGTGATTTTGTGATGGGGGTATATGTGTCACATTCTGATTTTTCCCCAAAAAATGTTGTTTATCTTCCACAAGGGGAAAATACCTGTTTTGAGTAGGGATCCCATAGGGATCTTCATCTACTCTATTTTCAGACTTATTTGAATTGTTTGTTTTCTGCCATACTAATTTCTTGGTTTTTCTATTCATTATTTCCATTTCTAACTTATCCAATTTTTTATATAAAAAATCCTGTTGCTTTAAATATTCAAAATTTTTCTCAAAATTTGCAAGTTCTATCTTCAATTTATTTATTTCTAAAACGTGAATTTGTATCAAATTAATTCTTCTTTCTATTACAAGTTTCACCAGACCTCTTGAGTAATCCTTCAAAGTGTCAATCCATTTTTTATTAAATTCTGGGTCATCCAGATCCCCAGCTGGAGATCTTGACAAAGTCAGACCCTTGGGAATTAAATCTATTTCTAAAAGACGGGAGAGACTTTTCACTTCCCATTGATTTTTTAATCTTTTAACCATAACATTTTCAAATTTTTTTAAATTCTGTATTAATGAAACATTGGTCTGATCACCCATAGAGGTCTGATGAGACTCCTCCCTAGTGAATATATAACTGTCAATAGACTTTTTTTTAACCCCTTAAGGACCCGAGGGTTTTCCATTTTTGCATTTTTGTTTTTTCCTCCTTACGTTTAAAAAAATCATAACTCTTTCAATTTTGCACCTAAAAATCCATATGATGGCTTATTTTTTGCGTCACCAATTCTACTTTGTAATGACAACAGTCATTTTACCCAAAAATCTACTGCAAAACAAAAAAAATAATAATTGTGAGACATTGAAAAAAAAACAACGCCATTTTGTAAATTTGGGGGCTTCCCTTTCTACACAGTATATTTTTCGGTAAAAATTACACATTCTCTTTATTCTGTAGGTCCATACGATTAAAATGATACCCTACTTATGTAGGTTTGATTTTGCCGTACTTCTGGAAAAAATCATAACTATTCTGACCCCTTCAACTTTTTTATTTTTCCGCGTATGGGGCGGTATGAGGGCTAATTTTTTGCGCCGTGATCTAAAGTTTTTAGCGGTACCATTTTTGTATTAATCGGACTTTTTGATCGCTTTTTATTCTTTTTTTTCATGACATAAAAAGTGACCAAAAATACACTATTTTGGACTTTGGAATTTTTTTGCGCGCACGCCATTGACCGTGTGGTTTGATTAATGATCTATTTTTATACAGAAAAGGCACAATGTGCACAGCACCACGATCATATTCCCCTGCTGTCGGTTGATACATTGTACTTTGGGAGTCATGGCCGCAACATTGTTTAACTGCTACTTTGTTTTCGCGGTCGCAGTACCACTAATTCTACACAGTGGAAAATACTATATGGTTGCAATACCGTCGCTTGAACTGGTGTGAACTGTTATACGGTCGCAGTACCGAGATCATATATAAAACACAGACTTGAAAGAACTCCGTCCGGCACCAAGGTATGAGGTAAAAAAGGCTTGTCTTTATTTATCCCACAGCAGGATACATACAGATAAAGATTGCTGACGCATTTCGCCCTTTGCAGTGCTTAATCGTAGACTAATACATCTTATAACAAACACGATTAAAATACTGAGCGGTCCGGTCACATGACCTAACGCATCATCACATTAAAATTGCATGGAAAAACTGGATACCTGGATAATACATGGATCACACCCTATTTTAGGAAAACCTGAGGTGGCTCTCTACGAGCTAATTCACACCATCCTATTTGGCCGTTACTCCTGTGTGCGAATTTATCCTAAATTTATACCGATATGGCTGTAAGCCTGACTAATTTGATAATCCCAAATATTAAGTACAATTAGTATGAAACAGAAGGGCCATGTATAAAACTATATAGCTTATAGGAGTGGTAGAAACGCCAAAGTGACTAATACTATCTGAGATCTAGTTTAAGGCTATACGGTATTTCTGAGATAGTGCCAAACTCACGCTTATTTTAATTTTTTATCTTTATTTTATTTAAATTTTCTGTTATTCTAGATATTAAAGCCTGTAATGATTTTACGGATAGAAATGGATTCTACATATATTCATCACACAGGATAGAGATGTGGGTGAATTTAGGTAGTGCTTAGTACATATTATTTTATTCTTGTATATAAAAGTATTTATCGATCATGGGAAACTAGATTATAACGTTGGCTATAACGATATATACCTATGGTTTTATAGTTACTAATGTATATTCTTCCCAATTTCATGATTATTATATTTATACTTTACTATATTCTTGTTTTATTTATATTTTTATTTTATTTTTAATATTATTATTACATTGTAACTTAAGTTTTTATTTTATTATATTTTTATTTTTATTGTTATTATGATTTTAGTTTTTTTACTATTTACTACTATATCACTTTAATTGTTAGTGTTTCACCAAATATTATGCGCTATAATGGTTATCTTTTATTACCTATTATTTTATTTTAATTTTACTTTTATTATTATTGTTACCTTTTTTAATATAATTATAGCAAGACTCTTCTTTTTATATATTGATGAATAGCATAGTTAATAGGTATTATTTCGTTATATATTATTAATTTATTTCATTATATTTATTTGTAAACGGCAATACTCTAACAGATGCAGACCAATTTTTTACACGTATAATCAATATGAATGGGACGATATATTTCACGGACAGGTAATTATCAAATCTAGTCTCTTATTCAGACCTTGCGGATGTCTTGTTGCTAATAGAAACATCCAAAATGTTTCCCGATTATATAGCCGTCTCCTTAAATCACCTCCCCTGGCTCCTAGTTGTATTTTTTCCACTCCTGTGACCCTCAAAAAGCTATCGTCCCCTGCGTGTACTTCACTAAAGTGTTTAGAAAGCATCGACACACTGGATACATTGTTTTTGATGTCTGCCACATGTTTACGAAACCTTGTTTTTAGGGTGTTGCCTGTACAACCTGTATATTGGATCCTACAGGCAATACAAGTGGCCACATATACAATCGATTTTGAATTACAATTAATGTAATCTTTAATTTTATATTCTTTTCCTGTGCAACATGATATTATTTTGTTTGTTTGTTCTATAAAGTTGCAGGTAATGCATCTAGTGTGTCCACACTTCCAACACCCTGTTGTTATATAATCGGGAAACATTTTGGATGTTTCTATTAGCAACAAGACATCCGCAAGGTCTGAATAAGAGACTAGATTTGATAATTACCTGTCCGTGAAATATATCGTCCCATTCATATTGATTATACGTGTAAAAAATTGGTCTGCATCTGTTAGAGTATTGCCATTTACAAATAAATATAATGAAATAAATTAATAATATATAACAAAATAATACCTATTAACTATGCTATTCATCAATATATGAAAAGAAGAGTCTTGCTATAATTATATTAAAAAAGGTAACAATAATAATAAAAGTAAAATTTAAATAAAATAATAGGTAATAAAAGATAACCATTATAGCGCATAATATTTGGTGAAACACTAACAATTAGAGTGATATAGTAGTAAATAGTAACAAAACTAAAATCATAATAACAATAAAAATACAAATAAAAATATAATAAAATAAAAACTTAAGTTACAATGTAATAATAATATTAAAAATAAAATAAAAATATAAATAAAACAAGAATATAGTAAAGTATATATATAATCATGAAATTGGGAAGAATATACATTAGTAACTATAAAACCATAGGTATATATCGTTATAGCCAATGTTATAATCTAGTTTCCCATGATCGATAAATACTTTTATATACAAGAATAAAATAATATGTACTAAGCACTACCTAAATTCACCCACATCTCTATCCTGTGTGATGAATATATGTAGAATCCATTTCTATCCGTAAAATCATTACAGGCTTTAATATCTAGAATAACAGAAAATTTAAATAAAATAAAAATAAAAAATAAAAATAAGAGTGAGTTTGGCACTATCTCAGAAATACCGTATAGCCTTAAACTAGATCTCAGATAGTATTAGTCACTTTGGCGTTTCTACCACTCCTATAAGCTATATAGTTTTATACATGGCCCTTCTGTTTCATACTAATTGTACTTAATATTTGGGATTATCAAATTAGTCAGGCTTACAGCCATATCGGTATAAATTTAGGATAAATTCGCACACAGGAGTAACGGCCAAATAGGATGGTGTGAATTAGCTCGTAGAGAGCTACCTCAGGTTTTCCTAAAATAGGGTGTGATCCATGTATTATTCAGGTATCCAGTTTTTCCATGCAATTTTAACGTGATGATGCGGTAGGTCATGTGACCGGACCGCTCAGTATTTTAATCGTGTTTGTTATAAGATGTATTAGTCTACGATTAAGCCCTGCAAAGGGCGAAACGCGTCAGACATCTTTATCTGTATGTATCCTGCTGTGGAATAAATAAAGACAAGCCTTTTTTACCTCATACCTTGGTGCCGGACGGAGTTCTTTCAAGCATAAGGAGTTGCCGGAGGCGGTGCCGGCAGTCCGCAGCACAGGTGCAAGAGGTGTCCGGAGCTGGTGAGAGCGGTATCCATATCCCTTTGCCTTAAAAAACACAGACTGTCCATTATGGAATTAGATTTGCTGATTTGCGAGCAAGTTATCTGAATATCTGTATTAGTGCTTCAGTCTATTGACTCTGCTGACTATCTGCTTATTATTGATATTTATGTTTTATTGTAAATATTGGAAAGTATAAGTGCTAGGGCCCAGCACTTTTTCCTTTTTTATACATTATAATAAATTGAACTAATTTTGAATCTAATTTGAAAGAAGGACTTGGAGTGGCTCTATGTTCAGACCGTAACCAATAGCAACCCGGGCTACCCAACAGTAACACCTATACCCGATGTGAAATAAAAAAAAATAGTACTATTTACAAGAAAGAATTGGGGCTCAGGGTAAAGGATGTATGAACACAACTGGCTTGTTATATTAAATGTTGGTATTTATTATATTATCCAATGATAAAAAAAACTATTTAAATTATAAAACATGGTAAGTACTGTGACCCACAGGGCCCTTGTAGAGCCACGGCACTCCCTACAAATAATTAAGTAGTGAATATAATAGATATACAATAATGCTTAATAAAGCATGATAATCCTACTGAGACCAATCAAAATGTATAAAATAACTAAAAAAGTTCAATTAAAACAGATCGTCCTCTTTAAAATGGAGACCCCTTTGTATGGTGGTAACTAATAGCAACCAGTGAAGTTAAAATGTATAGCAAATTGTCCAAAATTAAATAAGTCTTTTAGTGAATAGCTTCATGGGTCAGTATCCAGTTCATAAAGTACATCAATGTCCTGCAGCGCTGTTGTGGATATATGTCACTTAGTGGAAAAGTTGCAAAATAGTTGCCGGCAATTATAACAATTGTAACAGTTAGTAGCAACAGTGTGAGTGGTTTGGCAGATAATGATTACAGTTGTGAGCGGTAAAGTGATACAATTATGCTCACCGCCCCGGGACCGATGTTTGTCAGGATGCTGTTGCTCTTTGGGGATGCTACGATCCCTCCTGCGGCTCTTGGGGATACTGCAATCCATCTTGCAGTCTCTCCTGGATACTTGGCTGCAAAAAACACAGTTGAGTCTCTCACTGCGGGAGAGGACACTACTGGAAGACTCGGCCATCTCCTATGATAGTATTGCCGTGGCTGGCGGTGGGCTCCAGGTATTGTAGCTCCAGCGCTTGTGTTCTGAATAGAGGGCGTGTCCTCGTGGCTTCAAGGAGCGCGTACGTGACTGGCAACTGACCGGGTAGGACACGAATGTTTGTGGGGCTCACAGAGGATAAGTGGGGATGGTCTCAATGGTAGTCTTTGGGAGGCTGGACGCGTTTCAAGTCTATACTCAGACTTTTCTTCAGCAGCTATATAAATTATATATGGTTCCCGTCTCAGACTTAAGCTTATATATAATTAATTCCTCCTCTAACAAATTCGTCACTTCCAGTGTAAATAAATACATAGTAGTAGTATTGGAATGAATGGGATTCGTAATATTAATATTAATAGTGATAATACAACCTAGAAAATGGTTATATTTTGTTTATAATGCAACAAGGTGCATATAGATTAGCTAATAAATATAACGTATAAAATATATGACCTATATACACTGGAAGTTGGACAAATCCTACTTTTAATAATAAATATATATGAAATCAGTGAATATGATAGAAACTGTAAATCTATATATATATATATATAGTGAAAAATACATAAATATACATATATATATAAAGATCTATAAAATATATAGAAAAAAAAATATATAATATATATATATAAAAATGGATATTAAAAATATAAGAAATAGAAATATAATTGTACATCAAGACACATTGTGATAATATACGAAATAGTGTTTAAATTAAGAATATATACTTATAGATATATCTGTAAAAATATGTAAATAATCTGTAAATAATTTAGTAGAAATAAATATTATACAGTATGAAATACAATTTATATGTTGTGAACTATAATGAAATGTATAAAAATGATCGAACTGTCTTGTGTAGATGGGGACTTCTATGTGTATATAATGTATATAAGAGTGAATGTGAATGGTGATGATATCATAAAAATTATGGATTATAACTTTGAATCTATCCAAGTTTCCCCCATTTTTCTTCTCTCTGTCTCTTGTTTTCTTCCTTTTTTTCTTTTCTCTCTTCCTACCTCAGTCATAATCACAATTAAAGCCATAACTACACTTATACACAATTTAACTACAAACACAATTTCTTCAATCTGACAATAACTAATTTATATTACACCACCAATAACTCATCAGTTAAAACCTACCTATATCACACCACCAAAAATACTTCTCTAACTCTTAGAATCAATCACTTAACACATCCATAACTACATTCATACACCTACACCATCTTTTCTCCTTAAGACCTTGAGAACTAGTCACTTCATTTTTTCTATTTTATATATATTTTTATAATTCGGACATTTCCGTACGCAGCGATACCACATATGTTGATTTTTTATTTACACGTTTTTTTAAATTTTTTTTAAATGGGAAAAGGGGGGTGATTCATACTTTTATTAGGGAAGGGGTTAAATGTTCTTTATTCACTTTTTTTTTCACTTAGTTTTTTTTTGCAGTGTTATAGCTCCCATAGGGGGCTATAACACTGCACACACTGATCTTTTACATCGTTCAATGGTTTCTCATAGTAAACCATTGATCGATGATTCTGCCACTTGACTGCTCGTGCCTGGATCTTACGCGGCCTGGAACTTTGAACGCCGCGTCTAAAGGGTTAATCGCGTGTGGCACCACGATCAGTGCCGAGCGCTATTAGCCACGGGTCCTGGCCTTTGTTAGAGGAGAGGCCCGACCGGCTATGACGCGTTATAGAACGGGAGCGGATTCATGAAGTACATGTAAGTCATGGGTCCTGTAGGGGTTAATTTTCAAGATGAGACCAAATATTCATTGTGTGGTTGGAGCATGTTCACACTGAGGATATAATGGCAAAAAATGAGAAGAAAGAATTGTGTGTGCAGCTCACAACCAAAAAATCCGAGGTATATATGGTTAATAAAGTCGATCTTCACCGACTAATAATAAGGAAGAATTTTATGTATGGGGGTTGAAAATCAGTTACACACTGTGTACATTTGGTCCGTGATACACCAGTGTGAACAATTCTATTCTTTGCCATTCTGTTTTTTTTCTATGTGTATATGAAGAAAATCCTGGTTTTGTATATTGCCCTTATGCCAGAAAATCCATTTCTTTCTAATCCATTTCTTATGTTGAACACAATTTATTTTAATATGAAACAAGTGCGGATTGATCATATAAATGTAACCCGCTTGCTGTTTTCTATACAATTCGTCTACTGAGGAAGGGGTCGGATCAAGTACCCTGAAACGCGTCTAGAGTCATTTATATCGTCTTGGCTATGATCTGTAAAGTACCGGCTTCATACATCCCAGCCTACCACACCTGATCCTATGTTCTGTGTCCGGGAACGCTGCCAGTCAGCCACGAGTCTCCTGCCGGAGTAAAAACTAAATTTGCCTCATGGGAGATCGCTCCATACAGCATACACAGAGCTAAAAGCTGCCCGCATTAGAAAGAGCAACTCCAGTGCCCGCAGAACTTTTTACTAGGTCTGTCGCAGCACGAGACCAGTGGCCGGAGGATCGGTGAGATACAAGGATATAGGACTGTCTTAATGTTCAAACAACAGTTACCATCTCATTAGTAATATTCTATGCTGGACTATCAGAACATCTAAGCTACAGATACAATACATCCAGGAATAGCGCTTTGAGATCCAGCAACAGTGTTTCATATACTATATTTCTACCATTAGGGCCCAATGGTAGATAGGTACACTTATAGTGCATAATTCATTTTACATTTTAATATGCCATTTATTTTATTTTTAAATGTGTTATTCTTTTGTCCAATAGTGCAATATTCTAATTAATTTCTGTCTTAATTATTTTACAATTGTGTAATAAATTTTACATTATTTTCAGACAACTTGTTTTTCATTGTGTACCATTTGGGATGGTAACATCCTTGAGGTATAGTTAAAGGGGTACTCCGGTGCTTACACATCTTATCCCCTATCCAAAGGATAGGGCATAAGATGCCTGATCGCAGGAGTCCCGCAGCTGGGGACGCCCGTGATCATGCATGCCCGTGATCATGTTCGCTCCGGGTCTGATTACGGTCGACCGCAGGGCCGGCGGCGTGTGACGTCACGCCTCCGCCCCCGTGTGACATCATGCTCCGCCCCTTAATGCAAGCCTACGAGAGGGGGCGTGACAGCTATCACGCCCCCTCCCGTAGGCTTGCATTGAGGGGCAGAGCGTAACGTCACACCTCGGCGGCCCTGCAGTCGACCGTAATCACGGGCGTCCCCAGCTGCGGGACTCTCGCGATCAGGCATCTTATCCCCTATCCTTTGGATAGGGGATACGTTGTGTAAGCACCGGAGTACCCCTTTAATGTTTTTAAATATTTCTTCCTTATTATTAGTCGGTGAGGATCGACTAATGAGGATCGAATTCTTTCTTCTCATGATTTGTAAATTAGCCCTATATAATCCCACACCTCTCCACTACCTATCATGCATCTGATGAAAGGTAACATGTTCTGAAACGCGTCATGCCAAGCGTTTCCTGAGTTTTATCTCATTACTAGAGATGAGCGAATCGAAGCAGACGAACCCAAATTCGCTACAAATTTCAGGATTTATTCAATTCGTATCAAATGCAAATATAGACACGATTCTATAGCGTGAATCGTTTTATCAAACTTCATTTTACAGCGTTACAGGCTCCTGGACACCCAAAATGGCGGATCCACATGTCAGTACATGGGGCAGGGGATGCTGAGAAGGGAGGTAGGCGGGATGACCCTGAATCACATGCAGGATGCAGCCGATCAACATTCATTGACCCTTGTGATGTCACAGCCCTATATATTCGGCAGCCATTTTGCGGCTGCTCATTTCATGCCACTCACTGCAGAGAGAGAGAGGACGGCTGCGTGTCTGTGTGTTACTGAATTGATCATACCGCAGGGTTCCACTTCCAACTGCTAGTCACATCAGCGTTGTGGACAGAGAGCAGTGCAGTACTTTGCTTGTTGTCACTGAGAAGGATTTTTATGCCAGCCATAAACCTCCCAGTCTCTTTATTCAGCATTTTATCAGCGACAGGACAGATAGCTTTTATCAGGACAGATAGCTTTTCGTTGCCTCATATATATCAACAAGCTGCCTGAACTTCATGAACCGTATCACAGGAGGCAGGAATGATTTTTCAATTCTGTGTATTTTTTCCACAAGAAATCATCTGCTGCTTATACTAGTCTGTAGACGGTATAATAACCAGCAGTTCACACCATTTTTAATACTCTGTGACAGAGTGCAATTATTATATTTTTGTTGTTGTGGTGCTGCACTGTCGTGTCCTGCTGCTGTGCAAAAATACGTTTTTTTCAGCAGGCTGTAGTGCATTTTTCTGCCCTCATATGTGCATACTACATACCTACATCAAAGCAGTCTACTATTTTGTATCTGTAAATCTGTAACAAGTCTAGATACTGGGAAAGTCCATGCAAAAGTAATCACCGGCTGCTTTACGAAAATACGTCTTCAAAGTGTGCTGTAGCACATTTTTTTGCACTCCATATGCCTACATCTAAGTAGTGCACTTTTTTGTACCTGTTAATCTGTCAAGGGCCTACATACTGTGAAAATCCAAGAAATAATACTCACTGGCTGGTGTTTTACAAAAATACTGAGTTTTTAATGCATATTGTAGCGCATTTTTCTGCCCTCATCAGTGCATACGGTATATGTACATCTAAGCAGTGTACCATTTTGTACCTTTTAATCTGTCAAGGGCCTACATACTGTGAAAGGACAGCCAAAAGTAATCACCTGCTGCTGTTCTAGACAAATACTGTTTTAAGAGTTGTGAAGCGTATTGTAATACACTCATATACGCACTAAGTATGTCAGGCAGAGAAGTGCCAGGACGTGCACAGAGGAGTGGCAGAGGCCTAAATCCTTCAGGCAGAGGTCGCAGCAGACTATGGGCGAGTGGCAGCAGGAGTCGCAGCGAGAGGCCTGAGCTCCTGTTATCAGCTAGCGGTCGTGTCTCGACCAGCAACTCATCTGCCGTCGTCGATTGGTTAACACAGTCATCCACTTCATCACAAGTGACATCTGACACCCCCAGTCAAAAGTCGGTGGGTTCCTCAGACACAACCCTCAGTTGGCATGGCCTGGGAGTAGTCCCTGTCCTCCCATTGCCTGTGTCCCATGCTGTTCCCTCTCCTACAGAAGTATCTTATGTCGGCAGAAGGTGAAGAATGGCCAGGGTCCCAATGTTGGCACCACGGCCCTGCGTCAACACATGCTTTGCCACCATAAAGCGGCCTGGGAGAACCATGGCTCCGATGTAGTGGTCCAGCCTGCTGCATCACCCAGTGACCAGCTGCTCCCTCCTTCAGCCAGCCAAGGCTCCACCACCTCAGCCGAAGGGAGCTGTGTGTCATACCCTCCTGTCGCTCCAGATGCTCCTGCTTCTCCCACTTTTAGTCAGCCATTCCGCCAACAATCCATCCGCGAAGCCATGTCCAAGAGACAACAGTATGCGCCCACTCATCCAATGGCGCAGAAGTTGAATGTGCTCCTATCTAAGTTGCTGGTGCTGCAGTCTCTCCCTTTTCAAGTGTGGACTCTGCACCTTTCAGAGAACTGATGACTTGTGCCGAGCCGAGGTGGAGAGTACCAAGCAGTCATTTCTTTGCGAAGAAGGCATTACCAGCCCTGCAGAAGTTTGTGGAAGGGAAGGTGGGCCAGTCCTTGAGCCTGTCGGTGTGTACCAAAGTGCACGGCAGCGCCGACATCTGGAGCTGTAACTACGGTCAGGGACAATTCATGTCCTTTATGGCTCACTGGGTGAATGTGGTTCCTGCACAGCCACAACCCCAACTTAGACAGGTAACGCTGCTTCCTCCACGCTATCAGCCCGTTGGTCCTGTGACAGTGTGCGACTCCGCCTCCTCATCCTCCACCATGTCCTCAGCCTCCACTGCCCGGACAAGTCTCAGTGGCCCTTCAGCATACCATGTGTGCAGGGCACGGCGGTGTCACGCTGTTCTTCACATGGTTTGCCTTGGTGAAAAAAGTCACACAGGCGAGGAACTGCTAAAAGTCATTTGTAAAGAAATCGTAGCATGGCTTACTCCTCGAAATCTGGATATTGGAACCATGGTGACAGACAGAACATCTTGGCTGGGCTGCGACAAGGAAGGTTGAAACATGCGCCCTGCATGGCACACGTGTTAAATCTGGTTGTCAAGCAGTTCCTGAAGTGTTCCCCCCATTTGCAAGACATCCTAAGAATGGAAAGGAAACTTTGCATGCACTTCTGTCTCTCGTACACCGCAAAGCACACCCTCCTTGAGCTGCAGCGTCAGAATGGTATCCCCCAACATAGTCTGATTTGTGACGTTGTCACACATTGGAATTCCACCCTGCATATGTTGGACCGTCTGTACGAACAGAGAAAAGCCACCACTGTTTTCTTCTTGATACAAGCGGATAGGGGTAATCTCGTGTGTAATTTCAATGTGAACCAGTGGCAGTTCATACGCGACACCTGACGTTTGCTCAGGCCCTTTGAGGAAGCCACATTATACGTAAGTCGCAAGGATTACGGAATGAATGACGTCATTCCACTGCTTCATATCCTACAAGTGTTGGAAACTATGGCTGCTCAGGGCAATGGAGACGTTGCGCCTACATCTCACGGCCACATGAGCCCTGTGGGGGCTGAACTGGAGGAGGAGGATGAGGGGCACAGTGGAGCACAGTTTAGGTTTGATGAGATGGGCGGTGTTTCTAGTAATCTGACAGGAGAGCAGGAGCAGGCAGAGGAGCTAGAGGGTTATGAGGAAGGCAAGACAGAGGACCCAGACACACCATGGCAGTATGCAGTGGAGATGGAGGCAGGGAGTCCCTCCGAGTCACTTGCACCAATGGCACGATGCATGCTCACTTGCTTGCGTAGTGACAGCCGAATTGTCACCATTCGGCAGCGGGATGACTTCTGGGTGTCCACCTTATTGGACCCTCGCTACCGGCACAAAATGGGTGCCTTTTTTTCACCCAAAGGTGTAAAGGGGAGGGAGGACAAACTGGCCTACTACAGAGAGATCCTATGTAGTCAGTTGGCTGATGCCTATCAGCGCCATCGCCCATCCACTAGCAGGTCTTACTCGGGGGGCCCTCTGTGCTCACCTTCCACTGCCATGGCTGCTGGGGAGGGGTGGCAGGAACAGTACCAGTTCCATCAGCAGCAGCCTCAGTCTACAGTCACTGATGAGTAGCTTTCTTTGCCCACATAGTGAAGCAACTCATCAGCAGCAGGTAGACATGGAGCAGGACTTAAAGGGGTATTCCAGGCAAAACCTTTTTTATATATATCAACTGGCTCTGGAAAGTTAAAAAGATTTGTAAATTACTTCTACAAAAAAATCTTAATCCTTCCAATAGTTATTAGCTTCTGAAGTTTTCTGTCTAACTGCTCAATGATGATGTTATATCCCGGGAGCTGTGCATGATGGGAGAATATCCCCATAGGAAATGCACAGCTCCCGGGACATGAGTCATTAGAGAGCAGTTAGACAGAAAACAACAGAAGCTAATAACTATTGGAAGGATTAATATTTTTTAATAGAAGTAATTTACAAATCTGTTTAACTTTCCGGAGCCAGTTGATATATATATAAAAAAAAAGCTTTGGCCTGGAATACCCCTTTAACCAGCAGGTGGTGGCATACCTTGACATGCCCATGCCAACACAACTTGAAGATCCGCTGGACTTCTGGGCAGCCAAACTTTGTTTTTGGCAACTTGCAGAGTTTGCCCTGGAAAAGCTGTCCTGCCCGGCCAGTAGTGTGGCATCAGAGCGGGTGTTTAGTGCGGCGGGGGCCATAGTCACCCTAAGTAGAACTCTTCTGTCCACGAAAAATTTTGTGAAGATGAATCAGGCATGGATCAGCCAGGATTTCCACCCACCAATACCAGATGCGTCAAAGTAGATTGACACCAACACTTCACAAATATGGACAGTGCAAAACAGACTGAAGGCACTGCTCCCCAGTTACAAACATTCCAGCCACCTTCATCACTGGGTACTGGTATTGCCATCCACCGCACCACTCTGTCACCAGGTCGCTTTCAGGACTCCTGATGCTGCCACCTCCAGGCTGTTTCATTCAGCCACTATTTTGTCTCCATATGCTTCTGCCAACTCCAGGCTATGCCATTCAGCCACTATATGGTCTCATGCTTCGGCCGACTCCAGGCTGTACCATTCAGACACTATATGGGCTCTTATGCTTTCCCCCATCTCCAGGCTGTGTGTTTCAGCAACTATATGGTTTAGTGATGCTGCTGGGCCTGTGCCAAAAATTTTTTGAGGTTAGCACTAGCTAACATACATCTTGTATACAGATTTCAACATTAACATTTTAATGTTAGTGGTTGTGAAGCCCTCTTGTAAACTGATGCTGATGCCTACTCCAGGCTGTGTGTTTCAGCAACTATATGGTTTAGTGATGCTGCTGGGCCTAGGACATTATCTATATATGTTTATGGCAGCACTAGGTACCATACATTTTCAATGAAAATTTCAAAATTCATCTTTTATTATGAGAGATTGTGAGGACCTATTGTCTCCTCATCTGCCGCCAACTCCAGGCTGTGCCATTCAGACACTATATGGTCTCCATACATTGACTGTGTATTGTAGGAAACATGTGGCTATCCTTGAGTTACTCTCCCAGTATTATTGCCATGTTGATACCAGACCAGTAATAAAAGGAATATTGCCAAGGACTAACAGAAACAGGGAATTGTGGATACTGACCACCAGCTGTTGGAATTGACTGACTATCCCAGGTAATAGATTTACCATTTTGAAGTTCCTCAGTTTGAGTAGGCTTTAAGTCATTCATTACTTGGCATATTGATGCTGCTGGGCTTGGGCCTTACATTTTTGGATGTTTAGCTCAAGTTAAATACATGCTTAATAGAAATTTCAATATTGATCTTTCAGTGTAAGGGATTATGAAACCCTCAGGTGTAGTGCTGATGCCTGCTCCTGACCTCTTCTGTGTCTTTCAGGATTTACTTGGCTTACTGATGCTTCTGGGTTTGGGCCTTACATTTTTGGATGTTTAGCACTAGCTAAATACATGCTTACTAGAAATTTCAACATTGATCTTTCATTGTAAGGGGTTATGAAACCCTCTGGTGTACTGCTGATGCCTGCTCCTGACTGTATGTTTCAGGAACTACTTGGCTTACTCATGCTTCTGGGCTTGGGCCTTACATTTTTGGATGGTAGCACTAGTTAACATGCATCTTCAATAGAGATTTCAACATTCACCTTTTAATTTTACCATGTATGCAGGGCACGTTAGTGTCACGCTCTTCTTCACATGGTTTGCATTGGCGAAAAGTGTTGGAAACAATGGCTGGTCAGGGCAATGGAGTCGTTGCGCCTACATCTTACGGCCACATGAGCCCTGTGGGGGCTTGTTAGATTTGGCCCTTTGTACCCACACGCCGGGGTCCGGGACACTAAAACTTGGGAGTTAAAAGTTCAATTTCAAAATCATTAATTGAAATTTCAAAATCTTTAAATAAAACAATCGTACATTTCAATGGTCTCCTCATACTTCAGCCAACTCCAGGCTGTGTCATTCAGGCAATATATGGTTTACTGATGCTGCTGCTGGACCTGGGAATAAAAATATTGTTATGGTAGGTAGCACTAGCTATCCAAAATCTTCGGTTTACATTTCTGAAGTCATCTTTTAATCTTAGGGATTGTGAAGGCCTAATGTCTACTCATGCTCCTGCCAACTCCTGGCTGTGCCATTTAGCCACTATATGGTCTCCTCATGCTGCAACATCTCCATGCTGTGTAATTCAGCCACTATATGGTCTCCTCATGCTGCCAACACCTCCACGCTGTGTCATTCAGCCCCTATATGGTCTCCTCATGCTTCAGCCTCATCCAAGCTGTGTCATTCAGCCACTTTATGGTCTCCTCATGCTGCCAACACCTTCACGCTGTGTCATTCAGCCACTATATGGTCTCCTCATACTGATGCCACCTCCAGGCTCTGTCATTGTGCCACTCTATGGCAGTGATTCTAAAAGCGATGCCGGTAATCTGCATGTTATTTTGAATAACAGTATAATTTCACTACCCTAACACACTCCATATGCTTGTTAGAACACAGCAAAAAGATTTTTTAACCTGGATGAAAGATGAAGTTAATTTTACCGCTGACTTCTGTTGTTCTATTGCTACTATTGCAGACTACTTGCCGTGCGGAGGACTGAGTCGAGCTGACTGCTTTTTGCACTGTCCATGAACTGTTCCATAGGTGTAACTCGCACCTGTCATGCTCCAAGTCTGGGATATCTTCACCTCCAGAGACTGATGCAGCATCTCCGGTACAAGATGAGGACCTGCTTCTCCTCAAAGATGTTGAAAACCGGATTGAAAGATGTGATGCAGCTCTTGAAATTTTCAACGTGGATCAGGCGTCTCATGACATCAAATAAAAAATGCACCTTAACTCTTTCGAAAAGTTGCTCGCGAAAGAAATGAAATTATGGTGGGAAGTTACCCCAATGGCTTACGCCTGAAGAAAATTCCCACAATTAACATCAGTGAACAGCTAGAAAAGTCATGGAACAATGCTCTGAATGAATGTTCTGCTAAACTGATCAATATTCTGCTTATATCCGAGAAAAATTCCTTGCTACAGGTTAAAGCGTACCCGTCAGATTTTTTTAAAAATGTATCACTCAGTACCTAATCCTGAACATGTAAGTCTAATTTTTATGTGTCTAGCACCTTTATTTATTTTATTACACTTTTAATTTAGCTCATTAGTCTGAATTCCTCTCAAAGGGAGGGAACGTGGCCTCACTGTTCAGGTCGTTACAGACGTTACAAGTAAGCATGACTTCGGATGTTATTATTTTGTTTTGTCACCACTCAGATTGAATGCCTCCCATATTGCAGTATTGGCCAAAGGACTAGGTTTTTCCTCCACCTCTCACTTCAATGTCTACAATACTATCCTGTACGTTAACAAGTTTATCAGAACTCTTACCTTAAAAAAACAAAAACACTTTGATTCAATAGACAATGATCCTTCAGATGGGACTTTATAGTGTGATATCAATGCGGTTCCTAGCCTGTCATTAACCACCTTTTCTTCCTTTCAGGAACAAAATCCTTTTTGTGACCTAAAGTCTCTTGATTTTGAGACATGGCGACAGGATAAATTTGTGTCCAAGTCCCAGTCTTTCAAAACCAAAAATCCTGATTTTATCCGGTCCATTCTAGAAGTCCTCTTCTAGAATGGACACATTTCAGGATTTGGTTATGAAGGAGTTAATTGACTTAAAAACAACAGTGCTAGTTCTAGGGTTGGCAACCTGATGAAATCTGAAAGAATATCTCTCAAGGAACTTAGGGACATTAAAAATAGCACCATACGTGCTGCAGCCAAGGGAGGGGCCATCATCTGCATGGACACTGAGCTGTATTGTATACTTAAAGCCATATTGAGTTATACTAAGACGTATACACCTATTGCTTTCAATCCCACAGCCCTGTTGAGCAAAAATTTGGAGATGCTGTTGAGGGAGGATCTGTCTCTCTGCATCATCTCCCAGAAAAGGTATGATTAAATGTTGGTTAAAAACCCAATAACTCCCATTTTCCACTCATTACCAAAAATACATAAGGGCAGGAATCGGTTCCTTAAATGAGCCCTATGTGTTGATTCCATTCTTCAACCACTTGTCGCCATATGTCCTAGTCACATTAAGGATACGCAACATCTACTGTCCATTATGGACAACATTAAATGGCATCCATCATACTCATGGCTCACTATGGACATTGAGTCCATTTACTCCTCCCTTCCCCATTCCTTATCTTTGAGCAGTTTCAGACATTATGAGGAATTTCTCAGCCTACAATGATGCTTTATGTCAATTCACTGAGAAGCATTGTCCTACATTTTGTCTCAACTTTTTTAGTTTTCAGGAACAATTTCATGTTCAGAGGACAGGAGCTTCAATGGGGGCCAAGTCCTCCCAGTCAATGGCAAATATTTTTGTCCACTGGTGAGAGATGTAATACATTTTTGGGATACCAACCCTTTCTTTTCTTATATTGTTTGGTATGGAAGGTATGTGGATGAAAGAGGACGTCATAAGGAGGAGTCATTTTTAATTAATTATGTTAACAATAACCCTCACAATTTGTTTTTTTACACACTCCTGGCATAAATCTACTACTCCACTTTTGGTAATTCTCTTAGAAGCCAAAGAGGCATGTGTTCACACTACCACATACAGGAAGCCTACTTCGGGCAACACTATCCTCCGGGCCAAGTCATGCCATCCCAACCATACGGTTCTTGCCGTCCCTGTGGGTGAGCTGACTCAAGCCCAGAGGAATTGTTTGCCCGAAGAGGCTTACCAAGCTGAATTGGACATGGTATGTCACCAGTTGCCTGATAGATGTTATCAGCCCTTGTCCCTGAATAGAGCAAAATGCAAAGTTCAGCTTAAATCTTGGAAAGACCTCCTCACTGTTAAACCACAACAATCTTCGCTGCTCCCCTCCACATTTAAGCCGACTTTTGTCCCTACATACAGTTTGGAATTCAATAAGTATCATAGCAAAGTTCTTGCCAGTATTACAAGATCTTGTACTAAACAAATTTTTACAATCAGGGGTTAATTTCTCTAATAGACGGGCTCAGAATCTAGCCAATCTGTTATCTCCTAGTGCCCTTCCATCTCCACATAGTTCTAATGCCCATTCCTCTTGGTTGTCTATGAGAGGATTTTTTAAATGTGATCAAGCGAGGTGCGTTGTATGTGAATACACGGTTAAAACTACCAACAATGTGACTGAATCCAAAACTTTGGAACCATTAGGGTTAAACCCTCAGTTGCTACTAGCACACCTGTTCTATTTAGCCCTATATAATTCCACACCTCTCCACTAGCTATCGTGCATCTGATGAAAGGTCACGACCTGAAACGCGTCATGGCAAGCATTTCCTGAGTTTTATCTCATTACCGATGTTCCTGACACTATTCCATGTCAATGTTTTAACCTGGATGAAAAAAAGGTGAAGTTACTTTTACCGCTGTCTTCTGTTGTTCTATTGCTAGATTTGTAAATTACTTCTATTTCAAAATCTGAATCCTTCCAGTACTTATCAGCAGCTGTATACTACAGAGAAAATTGTCCAGTTTTTCAGTCTAACAACAGTGCTCTCTGCTGTGCACCTCTGTCCGTCTCAGGAACTGACCAGATTAGAAGCCTATCCCCATAGAAAACCTCTCCTGCTTTGGACAGTTCCTGACACTGACAGAGGTGTCAGCAGAGAGCACTGTGGTCAAACTGGAAAGAACTACTCAACTTCCTCTGTAGTATACAGCAGCTATTAAGTACTGGAAGAGTTAATATTTTTAAATAGAAGTAATTTACAGATCTGTTTAACTTTCTGGCCCCTGTTGATTTGAAAGCATTTTTTTTTTACCAGAGTACTCCTTTAATAGCATCCTTTTGTTAGTATGGTCCGTTTAGCAGCAATGGCGGGAGAATAGTGGGAATGTAGACAACAGCCGTGTGAACCCAGCCTTAGAATTCAGAACATAAAGGGGGTGTTGTGTCAGATTATTGGCCCAGAAAGGGGTCCCATGTCACTTCCAATTACACAAAATCAGCTTCTCAGGTTATTGGGAACAGTTGCTCATATGCAAACATCGCACATGCCCGCTCTGCTTAGCAAAAATGACATCACTCGCAGACAGACGGAATCTATGGCAGAGCACCTTCCGCTCTTTGCGTTTCTCCAAAAAAGTGTTTCTCTTGCCCATCTAGTGCTACCGGCACTTAGAGGTGGCAATGTATGGGATTAGGATGTGGGGATAGGGTACAGAAACCTTTAACCATATACCAGGTATAGACCACCTTCGACACTGCAGATGTTTTGGACTAAATCTCCCATGATGCTTTGGCAGCGTCTAGGCTGTAGAAGAATCATGGGATATGTAGTTCAAAACGTGCAGTGCCGAATATTATCTATGCCTGTCCTATACGCTAGATGCATGCACAAGGTGGGTACAAGCAGCACTCCCAGAAGAAGCACTATGAGCAGAATGCTTGATTGCTTCTGCCTGCGAGTGGTCATTTTTTGTGAAGCAGAAATGGATGTGTTAGCGCATGCACAGCTGTTTGCAGTAGCCAGCAAAGCTGATTTTGCATCACATGGGACTGCTTTTCTAATAAAGGACAATAATCTATCACAACAGGGGCAGCACCCTAGTAGTGTTACATTGCAGCTACTATTACAATTATGCCAGTTGTGTCATTTTTCCTGGCCCGTCGAATAGTGTCACTTTCCGTTGACGCAGTCTGCTGTTCCTCTGAAATTAGAGTTACTACACATATGTGTAAGTGTGTGCTAAATGCAGTGTTTAGGTTAAAGGGTTAGCCTATGTATAAAATAGAAACTAATACTGTGGTGCTTAACAACTCTTCCCCTATACAAAGAATGGGGGATAAGTGTCTGATCGTTGGGGGCCTGACCGCTGGGACTCCCCTGTGATCTCCTGCATGATGGGCCGGTCTTCACATGAACAGAGCTGTGTTGACCATTGCACATACCCACCGGTGACTGGTGCCCCTCCATGCATCTCTATGAGAGAGCTCTCAAATGGAGATACATGAAGGGGACATGTTGATCACCGCTTTGTGCTAAGATTGACAGTCTTCTTGCATGGAGTAGAAATCACTCCATGCACTAGGAGAGTGGGGCACCGGTCAGGAGATTGCAAGGGTCCCAGTGGTTGGACCCACACGATCTGACACTCATCCCCAATCATTTAGATAGGAGATAAGTTGTTTAGCCCCACAGTACTCCTTTAACCCCTGAACCTGTACACTGCTGCCCCTTAGAGCAACAGAATAGCTCTGCCATTGCTTGATACTGCCTTCATGTTTTGTCAAACAGAGCAAGGATGGCTGTGTGCCCACGTTGTAACATTTCAGGGGAACAACTGAGACTGACACCAGATTCTCCACAATGTTTTTTTTCCTTGTGATTGGCACAGTAACAAAGCCGCAGGCTCAGGTTTTGATAAACCTCACCAACTTCTGACTTTTAGCAGTCAGAAGTTTTAGGGGTCCTAGCGTTGGACCTGTCATGACTATTTTCTTCTCATCCCTATGGTACAATGTACCCTCCAGGCTTCACAATTTTTTTCCATCTGTCCTCTGTTGCATTTCTTGTAGGACTAAACAACCTTGCAGAGATTCTAGAACAGGGTCTCTACTTCAACCCAGAGGTTTGCCACCACCCCTTTTCCAAAGACACTATTCCACCTGTACTTATCAGAAATCTTAGTCAAACAATAGCCAATTCCTCCTTTTACAACTAGTGAATGTGGCTAGATCCTGTAGTCTAGCTCATTAGAAATTCTCCTCACCTCCCTCCTTGTCACACACACACTTTATTAAGCAGACAAGATTAAGTGAATGAAGACTTTAACGGCATTGTTATCAGGATGGTCGGGAGCTTCCTTTTCTCTATGGTATCTGCAGACACAACCAGTTACTCTCCAGCGGTTGAGTCCTGTGGTTTCTTGCTTCTTAAAAGTGACAATGTCGATATTCTTGTGTTGTCGTTTTTCTTTTACAACTCCCCCCCCCTTTTTTTAACATCCTCGCTTTTTTTTCTGTAACAAACACTGTTACCATTTGTCCATTCATATCTACATACTCTAGACTTAAAGGTATTTTTTTTTTTATTGCTAGTTCTCCCTAGGAGGTAGACTAGTTCATGACTTCTATTTCATGTTCTCCGAAACGTTGATTGAATGACCAAAGCACATTGGTCTATTTTGATCATTATGCTTCTACTTTTGTATTAAGTTCAGTGTTTCCTCTTTTGGCAGATTGCATTCCCACAAATGTTATACTTGTTAGGTTATACGTTCCCTTTAATCATGGCAGAGACCACCCTGATGACATGTGCATACAGCAGCATAAAAGTAATGAGAGGGTTCCCTCTGAAGAGCTTGAATGGAGTCCTAGGAAACCTCAGACTTTTCAGAACAATCAGGGCACTTTTGCTCAAATTAGACCCATAACAAACTCACCTCTAGTGATGAAAATCGTCCCCACTTCTCACCTTTTTTCCAGTTTTCATAAAAAGGCCTGATATATGAAGACCATTCAAGCACCATGAATCAAAAGAGAAGAGTCATTGTGGGAAGCGGTTCCTGAATATACATATTTTGCTAATAGACTTACTGCACTCCTACCTCCTTAAAAATATGCCCACTTCCATCCTGTGTGTTTTTAATTCAGTTGAATCCTTTCTTAATGGGCAGCAAACGAAAGAGATTGAAATGCGGCATTTCATGGACTGGAAGAAATAAATGTAGAGCTCAAACTTTTGGAGTTTTCAACACAATTTTTCTAAAAGAGATCATGTTCTCAGCTTACCCATCCTCTCTCCACTGAGAATGTAACAATCAGCTACGAAGAACATTCATGTTTATGGTGAGATCAAAAGAGAGGACTGTTGGACAAACTGTTCGGGTGGCAGCTAATAAAGTTGCAAGGCAACCTTTTAAAGTGTGATAATCTTTCCCATAGTATGCTGCACTATTTTGGGCAGTATGTTTAATAACAGAGCCTTCAATGCCTAACTGGGAAATAACCTAAACTTCCTGGAACTGTAAAGGAGTATTCTCACAATCCCATGTTAACATATTTCAACGGTGCCTCAACTTGGTACTGAGTAAAGGGTACAAATACTTATGTTCATGCAAGGTCTTAGTTTTTCTTTTTAAAGAAATTAGCAAATACTTTAAACATTTTGTTTTCACTTTATCATCATGGGGAATTGAGAGCAGAATAAAAAGGGGGGGGGGGGGGGGGCTAAAAAAAAATTTTTTTGTACCACAAAACTGCAAGGTAATAAAACTGAAAAGAGTGAAAAGGCCCAAAGCCTTTCTGAATGCATTATATCAATCAGCAAGGCAGACAGAAGGCACCTGGAATTATCTGAATGACTCACAGTTCAGGCAGCAGGAAAGATAAGCTGCGATTGGTTGATATTTCTCAAGACAAAAATCAGACATTTTTTTTCTTAGGATGGGTTCACACCACGTTTTTCAAGTACGTTTCCCGTGTACGCTTTCATTATTGAAAACATATGGAACCGTATTGAAAACCGTATAGACAAATAATTGAAACCCAAATGCATCCAGTTGTGTACGGTTTGCTTGCAATACGGTTTTCTCCAGTACTCAAAACCGTGGTTGACCACGGTTTTGTCTCCGGTTTAAAAACCGTACTGCAACCGCATAAGTTTTTTTTTCTTAACATGGACGTCAATGGGAAACACACATGTATACGGTTTTTACTTTTCACATGCGCATTTGCATCCTAAAGCCCCCACCCAAGACCCCTCATTAAAAATGGACAATTTTCTAAAACTTTTTTTATAAAAACAGAACTGTATGCACTTTTAAAACCAGTATACAGTTTAAAAACGCATACGGTTTACTTTTTCCCATACTGCTCCATCCATTTTTTTGCCATACACTTTTCTTTAGAAAAACAGATTGAAAACAGTATGGCAAAAACGTGATGTGAACCCAGCCTTAGATTGATAAATCTGGAGCAGCTAAAGTCTGTTTGTCTGCACATTCTAATTACAGTCCAACCGGCAGATAATGTAATGATATATTGGGAGAACAGAGCTCAATGGCTATTAGTTTTGGCTACTAATATTTGGCAGGATAGGACAAGAGGAAGGCAGTTGTTTTCCTTGCTGGAGTTGCACATTTTTTCCCCCTGTTATTTACCATTTGCATCTTTTTGAGGATGGGGTCAAACATCTGAGATAAGCCTCACATGAAAAACATTTTACCTCAAAACTAGTTGTTTTGTAATGCTGTAATATTAGGTACACAGATTTTATGTGTTTCACCTGTAAAAAACACAGCCAATAGACAAAACATGCCATTTTGCTACATGGTAATTAAACATGCTACTACTATGTGTAACCTCAGACTAAGGGTAGGGTCACACGTGCTGTACTTTGCTACATACCATCTGCAGCTGCGTAACCCTACCCTAACAGACTTCCAGCATCCATAAGATTTTTAAGTCAATATAACACTGCTGTTAATAAAATTGACATCCAATGGCTAATAGTTAAAGGGGTTATCCAGGAAATATATATATATTATGTATGACTACACAATATATATATATATATATATATATATATTATGTATGAATACACGGCCTCATGAAGCGCCAGTGGGCGTGATACGGTCCGTGGCCAGCGTCTGAGGCTCCCCTCGTTACACCTGCCGCCTCCCCGCCCTGGACACCCGGGACCGAGACCATCTTCAGCCGACAGCCTTCGCTCAAGTGTCACAGTGTGAGTGCCCCGTATCTGCTTTTCTATTACAGTTACTATAATTTACAAATCTCTAACTTTCTGGAGCCAGTTGATATATAAAAAAGGTTTTTCCTGGAATACCCCTTTAAAAATAACTTTTTATACTTCCCCCAGGTTAGGCCAAGGGAAACCTCATGTCAATGATATTAACTAGGAGTACCACCTTTATCTTTTAAAGAAAACTTGGACCACGTGATCAGCCCCTTTACACATAAATAGTACCATGCCTCATCATCACCAGAAAACTATGTATATTCTGTGCACTCTTTTTACCCTATGTGTACTTATTAAGTGTAAGAAAGAAGCAATTGTTTCAAAGATCTTTTATTTATGACATTGCAGTCGCACGTCCTGAAAAAAGAGAACTTACACTGGGTGTATAAAGTCCCCCCCAATATACACAGAGAAAAGGTAAAGGAAATCAGTTTGTCGCAAATACATTCCAAATTGCTGCCACTGTTAAAGGGGTTATTAAGGAATAGAAAAACAGATCTAATTTCTTTCAATAAAATGCACCCCATGTGTCTCCATGTTAAGTGTGGTATTACAACTTTGCTCCATTCACTTTTATGGAACTGAGCTGCTGAACCACACGCAACCTGGAGACAGACAGGGAGCAGTTTTTGAAAGAAAATAGCAGTTTTTCTCTTCCTGGATAACCCTTTTAAAAGGGGTACTCCGGCGCTTAGACATCTTATCCCCAATCCAAAGGATAGGGGATAAGATGCCTGATGGCGGGGGTCCCGCCGCTGGGGATCCCCGTGATCTTGCACGCAGCACCCCAGTTAAAATCAGTCCCCGGAGCATGTTCACTCTGGGTCTGATTACCGGCAATCACGGGGCCGGCGTGTGACGTCACGCTCCGCCCTTCAATGCAAGTCTATGGGAGGGGGCGTGACTGCTCCCATAGGCTTGCATTGAGGGGCAGACCATGACGTCACAGGGGCGGAGGCGTGACGTCAACGCCGCCGGCCATGTGGTCGCCGGTAATCAGACCCAGAGCGAACATGCTCCGGGGACTGATTTTAACTGGGGTGCTGCATGCAAGATCATGGGGGTCCCCAGCGGCGGGACCCCCGCGATCAGGCATCTTATCCCCTATCCTTTGGATAGGGGGTTAAAATGTCTAAGCGCCGGAGAACCCCTTTAAATAGTTGTTAGAGCAAGGAGAGACATTGTACCTTTCCTATATTTCTCTGTGCTTCCATAATGTAGCAAAATGATTTTATTCTCTGGTACAAAGTTTTAAAGAAGAGTTCCCAAGACCTTAAAGAGCTGAGGGCTACGACACCTCCTCACTCCACCTCCCATGTTTGTTCCTGCTTGATTGCCAGTCAGCTTGAAGCCAAAGCTTGTTTTTCAGATCTCTCATCTGGACACAACTTGTATTAGGGCCGCACGATATGAGAAATATGTGCAATTGCCATCATGGAGGTAAATATTTCGATTTGCGATATAATAAACAAATCGTGAAATCCCCCCCCCCATTTCATGTTCAATACCCTTCTTTCCTATAGCCACCACCCACCCACTGGAAGTATGTGATGTCCCTTAACAATGCCGGATGTAAATGTACGGCCTGTTGAGGTGGTACTTAACGCACCAGGACGTACATTTACGTCCTATACTTAACCACGAGCATCAGAGCGATGCTCAGGTCATCCGCGGCTGGTCCTGGCTGCTGATAGCAGCCAGGAACCCGCCGGTAATGGCCGACATCCACAATTAACCCCTCAGATGCCTTGATCAATATAAATCACGGCATCTGCAGCACCTTAGCCCAGTAAATGTACAAAGTCCCATTTTCCCCATTTCACCCCCAAAAAGTGAACAAAAAAAATTAAAAATAAATGTACCGTATATACTCGAGTATAGGCCGAGTTTTTCAGCACGATTTTTCGTGCTGAAAACACCCCCCTCGGCTTATACTCGAGTGAAATCCCCCACCCGCAGTGGTCTTCAACCTGCGGACCTCCAGAGGTTTCAAAACTACAACTCCCAGCAAGCCCGGGCAGCCATCGGCTGTCCGGGCTTGCTGGGAGTTGTAGTTTTGAAACCTCCGGAGGTCCGCAGGTTGAAGACCACTGCGGCCTTCAACATCATCCAGCCCCCCTCTCACCCCCTTTAGTTCTGAGTACTCACCTCCGCTCGGCGCTGGTCCGGTCCTGCAGGGCTGTCCGGAGAGGAGGTGGTCCGGTGGGATAGTGGTTCCGGGCTGCTATCTTCACCGGGGAGGCCTCTTCTAAGCGCTTCGGGCCCGGCCTCAGAATAGTCACGTTGCCGTGACAACGACGCAGAGGTGCGTTCATTGCCAACGTAATTCTGCGTCATTGTCAAGGCAACGGCTCTATTCCGGGCCGGAAGCGCGGAGAAGAGGCGCCCCCGGTGAAGATAGCAGCCCGGACCACCTCCTCTCCGGACAGCCCTGCAGGACCAGCGCCGAGCGGAGGTGAGTACTCAGAACTAAAGGGGGTGAGAGGGGGGCTGGATGATGTTGAAGGCCGCAGTGGTCTTCAACCTGCGGACCTCCGGAGGTTTCAAAACTACAACTCCCAGCAAGCCCGGACAGCCGATGGCTGCCCGGGCTTGCTGGGAGTTGTAGTTTTGAAACCTCTGGAGGTCCGCAGGTTGAAGACCACTGAGGGCGAATGATGAGAAGAGGATGATGAAGGGGGGGGTGTGGGGGTGATGAAGGGGGGGGGGGGGTGTGGGATGATAAGGGGATGATGAAGGGGGGATGTGTGGGATGATAAGGGGATGATGAAGGGGGGATGTGCGGGATGATAAGGGGATGATGAAGGGGGGATGTGTGGGATGATAAGGGGATGATGAAGGGGGGATGTGTGGGATGATAAGGGGATGATGAAGGGGGGATGTGTGGGATGATGACAAGGGGATGATGATGAGGATGTTAATGACGGGTCTGGATGATGACAGGGGGGGATGAGGTATTTCCCACCCTAGGCTTATACTCGAGTCAATAACTTTTCCTGGGATTTTGGGTTGAAATTAGGGGTCTCGGCTTATACTCGGGTCGGCTTATACTAGAGTATATACGGTAATAAAACATATTTGGTATCCCCGCGTGTGTAAATATCCCGAACTATTAAAATATGTTAATGATACCGTACAGTGAATGTTAAAAAAAATAAATAAATAAGAGTCCAAAATTGCTGCTTTTTAAAAAACATTTTACTCCCCCAAAAAATTGATAAAAAAAAATGTATTAAGTTTTATATATGCAAATATGGTATCAATAAAAAGTGCAGATCACGATGCAAAAAGAGCCCTCATACCGCCGCATATACGGTAAAATGAAAAAAAGTTATAGGCCTTCAAAATAAAGGGATTTTAAACGTACTAATTTGGTTAAAAAGTTTGCGATTTTTTTTTAAGCTTAAGCGCAACAGTAATAGAAAAGTATGTTATCATGGGTATCATTTTAATCGTATTGACTCAAAGAATAAAGAACACATGTCATTTTTACCGTAAATTGTACGGCGTGAAAACGAAACCTTCCAAAATTAGCAAAATTGCGGTTTTCTTTTTCATTTCCCCACACAAATAGTATTTTTTTTAGTGGAAGCACACTAACTGACTGTTGAGTCACCGGCAGATCCACAGCGCAAAATACACTGCGGATCCGTGTCGTATGACCCTACCCTTAAAAATGAGAAGCTCCCACCACCTTTTTTTCCCCCTGTACCTACCTATTGCTCATCTATCCCTAACGCGGCACAGATTCAGTGCGCGCAGCCACCAGACTGTATATGCCGGGGGCGGGCACGGCCGGCACATTAGGCCAGGGAGCCAATGCGCGCCGCCCCGACGTTCACAGCACTTGCTGCCGTGTGTCTGACATGCAGGGAGAGAGAGCGCAGGCTGACTGATTTCGGACTGATGCCGGGATCAGTCCAAATTCAGCTGTGACGTCACCCACTCTGCAAGCCCGCCACTAGGAGGGAGACCCCTAATGGCCGTAATTTCAAAGGGGAAATTAAACTAATTTGCAGACAGAAAAAAAAAAACAGAAGTATATTAGAGATATGTTGTATTGCATAAGTACATACATTAATTAAAAATTATGATAGTGCCCATTTAAACTTTCATTTTATTTAATTTTATTTTCAATTTTTAGGGTAGTGTTTTTCAGTTTGTCTCCAGTTGTTGCAATACTACTGGAGACAAAACACTTTTTTTTTTTACACTTTAATAGTCCCCCATAGTCCCCATAGCAATACCATGATTGCTAATACTGATCTGTTCTATGTATAGGACATAGAACAGATCAGTATTATCGGTCATCTTCTGCTCTGGTCTGCTCGATCACAGACCAGAGCAGGAGACGCCGGGAGCCGCACGGAGGAAGGAGAGGGGACCTCCGTGCGGCGTTATGAATGATCGGATCCCCGCAGCAGCGCTGCGGGCGATCCGATCATTCAAATCGCGCACTGCCGCAGATGCCGGGATCTGTATTGATCCCGGCACCTGAGGGGTTAATGGCGGTCGCCCGCGAGATCGCGGGCGTCAGCCATTGCCGGCGGGTCCATGGCTGCGATCAGCAGCCGGGATCAGCCGTGCATGACACGGGCATTGCTCCGATGCCCGCGGTTATGCTTAGGACGTAAATGTACGTCCTGGTGCGTTAAGTACCACCGCACCAGGACGTACATTTACGTCCTGCATCCTTAAGGGGTTAATACAGTCTATAATCAGGAGCCAGAAGTTCTGTCTGAAAGCATTTTTGGATTTTGTCCATCTCAGTGATAGGGCCAAACAGATTCTTCTGGCCCAATTTCTCTAATTCCCCATTGTGGATCCATAAATATTTCCTTAGGAGAAGATTCCTATTCTAAAACTTAATTGGAATAGTAAACTTGCTAGTATACATCTGGAAAAGCTGCAGCCGAAGTCTAAGGTCTAGCTATCCCTAACCCCTGGCTATACTTTTTGGCAGCACAAGTCCAACAATTTATGGGTGGGGCATTTGTGGTAAATTGGTGATGTACTGGTCGGGTGAAAAACCGCCATATATCTTTTAGAAATTGTGGTCTATTCTAGACCTCCCGATGGATTTCCAATTGTGGCCTTAATGTGCAAGTTATGAAAGAAACCAAAATCTCTCATATACTTTGAGGGGCCTACAAAATTTACATCTCTATGGAATAACCTGAGTTTGTCTAAGTTGAGTGATCTTTGGGTTGTCTATTTGTGTGCCTAGGTGGGTTGAAAGACTGTCTTATTTAATTTTGATTTTTCCCAACTACAGCATAGCATCTTTATGCTCAATTTTACTTTCTATAGGTATTTGCAGCTGCATCATACAGATGAAGGCCAATCTTGGTCAGTTCCCTTGTCCATGCAGTCTTATTTTATAATTGAAAACCTTCTTAGTCCTATTGCTACTCAATTTTAATCTCCAAGCACTCCACTTCCAAGGGATTTTTAGCCAGCACAAGTGGATTCTAACACATGTATTTACTTAAACTTGTTCAAGCAGTTTTATTTCAGAACACCACGTTTCAAAACCTGGACTGGCCTCTATCAGGTTCATATGAATGGAGATTACTATTAGGCTAGTATTCCACTGAGATTTTTTTTCCCACCAGCAAAAACGCCAGGAAAACTGCTACGAATTTTCCTTGCATGCTGGCAGTTTTTCTGGCATTTTTTATGGTGTGTGGAAATAGCCAGTTTTGTCCCCTGTGGCAGTTTTCTCACTGCCTTCAGGGTACCACTCTGTGGGTAGGATGCGGAGCGCCCGGTCCACAGAGTGTAGGGAGATGAGGATTGATGTATAGCATCACTACTCACCTCCCCGGCACTATAGTATACAGGGGTGCATAGTGTACCCGTGTATACTATACAGGAGCAGAGAATCCTGTCATTATACTGACAGGACTCCCTGCTCCTATAGCCTTTTGGGCAGTATACAGTAATCTATAGATAGCTGTATAGTGTATAAAGAAGACGAGGTCCACTTACCTTCCTCACTGAAGACGAGGTCCACTTACCTTCCTCACTCCCTATCCCCGCCAAGTCCTTGTAGCTCCGCCCCTAGTGATGATGTGATTAGGGGCGGAGCTGCAGAAGGGAACCAGGCTAGTAAATCTGAAGCTCTGTTCATATTGTCAGTTTTGTATTATGTGAACAGACCCTTCTGGCAGTGTCTACCCAGACAGGGAGACTCCAGCTGTTACTATAGATAGCTGTATATAGTGTATACAGAAGACTAAGTCTGCTTTTTTCCCTCGAGTCCCGGGCAGGTCCGTGTAGCTCCGCCCCCTAGTGATGACGCTTATTATAGGGCGGAGCTACAGAAGGGAACCAGGCTAGTAAATCTGAAGCTCTGTTCACATTGTCAGTTTTGTATTATGTGAACAGACCCTTCTGGCAGTGTCTACCCAGACAGGGAGACTCCAGCTGTTGCAAAACTACAACTCCCAGCATGCCTGGGCATGCTGGGAGTTGTAGTTTTGCACCAATTAGTGGCTCTGTTTTGGTATACATTGCATTATGGGTGCTCTCCCCAGCAGACCGCGCCAAAAATGTCAACCAATTTTTTGTGTTTTTTTTCTTTTTGTTTCAGATCCGTGTATGCAGAGGATTACGGCGTCTTAATTTTTTTTTCTTTTAATAAAATGGTTAACGAGGGCTGTGGGGGAGTGTTTTATAAAATAATTGTTCCAATGTGTTTTTTTTATTGAATTTTCAGGCTTAGTAGTGGAAGCCGGTGTTATTGACAGAATCCATTACTAAGCCGGGGCTTAGCGCTAGCCCCAAAAACAGCTAGCGCTAACCGCCAATTATTACCCTGGTACCCACCGCCACAGGGGTGCCGGTACAAATGGGCCCTAAGCGTTAAAAATGGTGCTCCTTGGCCTAGGCGGTAACAGGCTGTCGTTATTTAGGCCAGGGAGGGCCATTAACAATGGTCCTCGCCCACCATGGTAACGTCAGGCTGTTTCTGTTTGGTTGGTCTTGTGCTGAGAATGAAAATACGGGGAACCCTATGCTTTTTTTTTTCTTTCATTTAAATAAAATAAACGTATAGGGTTCCCTGTATTTTCATTCTCAGCACAATACCAACCAAATGGCAACAGCCTGACGTTACCAGGGTTAGCGAGGACCATTGCTACTGGCCCTCCCAGCCTACATAACGACAGCCTGTTACCGCCTAGGCCCAGGAGCACCATTTTTGACGCTTCGGGACAGTTTGTACCGGCTCTTCCTGGCACCCCTGTGGCGGTGGGTACCGGGGTAATAATTGACAGTTAGCGCTAGCTGTTTTTGGGGCTAGTGCTAAGCCCTGGCTTAGTAATGGATTCCGTCAATAAGACCAGCTTCCACTAAGCCTGAAAATTCAATAAAAAAATAAAAAATAAAAAAAACACAACACATTGGAAAAATGTTATTTTAAAAAAACTCCACCTACAGCCCTCGTTAACCATTATTAAAAAGAAAAAAAAAAAAACAGGGAGCCACCATTTGTGCAAAACTACAACTCCCAGCATGCCCAGCCAGCCTTTGGCTCTCTGGGCATGCTGGGAGTTGTAGTTTAGCAACAGCTGGAGTCTCCCAGTCTGGGTAGACACTGCCAGAAGGGTCTGTTCACATTATACAAAACGGACAATGTGAACAGAGCTTCAGATTTACTAGCCAGGTTCCCTTTTGTAGCTCCGCCCCCTAATGATGTCATCACTAGGGGCGGAGCTACACGGACCTGCCCGGGACTCGAGGGAAGAAAGCAGACTTAGTCTTCTGTATACACTATATACAGCTATCTATAGATAGCTGTATATAGTGTATACCACCCAAAGGGTTAACCTACAGCAGTGTAAGTTAACTCTTTCCTTGCTGGGCTTGCGCATAGCACACAGCTCAGCAAGGGGATAGGTGAGCCAGCAATGTGTATACTGTATACACATTGCAGGCTCACTAAGTTCTTGCTGGGCAGTAGATATACTATGTATACCTACGGCTCCGTATCAGCTGTTCTCCCGACTCTGTAGCCCTGAGAACAGCTGATCCCGACATTCACATCAGGTGTCAGGAGGAGTGACATGCACTGTGATCTGTTCCTTACTGCAGGCACACTCTGCTCCATGCTGGGAGTTGTAGTACCTGCATTAATACACAGATCGCAGTGAGTGTAATTTCTGACACATGATGCGATCTGTCTATTAATGCAGGTACTACAGCTCCCAGCATGGAGCAGAGTGTACTCCATGTTGGGAGTAGTAGTACTTGTAGTTAAGGAAAGATCACAGCGGGCATCACTACTGACACCTGCTGCGATCCTCCTGTATAATGTATAGATGCGGCTGCACTTCTATGGTCCCCTGCACTGCCGTATATATACAAATATTCCCAGAGCTTTGATAGGCTGGAACCATCTGGCCAATCACAGATCTCTGCGGGAAATATGAATAGGTGTATATATACGTCAGTGCAGGGGACCATAGAAGAGCGGCCGCCGCATCTATACATTATACAGGAAGATCGCAACGGACGATCTGTCAATTAGTACAGGTACTACTACTCCCATCATGGAACTGTGTGTTCCATGCTGGGAGTGGTAGTACTACCTAAAAAAATGTAAAACAAAAAGTGAAAAAAAAAAAAAAAACACATACACACTACATTTTTAGTATTGTCGGCTACATTTTTAGTGCTTTACCCGCACAGATAAATTGATCCCTGTTTAAAAATGAATAAAGATTTTGTAATAAAAAAAAAAATGCCGTTAGATACAATTTTTTCCATCACTACTATATCTTATTTTTTTTAGGGTACCCTACAAAATTTTAATAAAAAAGGTATCTCCATAATTTTTTGGGATCGCTGAAGTACAAAAAAGAATAAAAACCGCTTGCAAAAACGCAAAATTTTAAACCAACATAGCATTTCAGGGCAAAAAATGCCAAACTAGGTTTTGTCGGGCGTTTTGAAAATCCAGCCTCTGAGCCCGAAATTGCTGAAAAACGCCAAAAGGATAAAAAAAAAAAACGCCAAACTGAAAAACGCCAAGTGAATCTGGCATTTTGCAGTTTACTATTGACTTGCAGCCAACATCTGGACATGGGAAAATTGCGGGAAAATTGGCGTTTTAATGGCATTTTTGCACAAAAAAAAACCTCAGTGGAGTTCCAGCCTTAGACCTGAAGGGCAAAAGGATCGGCTGCACCTGGATTGTACCTTGTATGCATTCATCAGTGTTGTGCCTGCTCACTGCACAACTAAGCGGGTAAGCGCTTCCAGTAGTTTTATGTGCATATGAGTGACGGATGATTGCACTATGGAGCGCTTTTGTATTTGTGCTACCGAATTTTGACAATAAAAGGTATGCTAGGAACCAGATTTTGATCCTCTTTAGAATAATCACTGGCCTCAGCCCTAACTGCTACATTTTGTTGATAGAACACCCTGTTTCTGCATAAAATTGGATTAAATCCTGACTCTAGATGTCTGCGTTGTAAGATAGATGGTGTCCACTTAAGGCATCTTTAGGTGGGAATGGACTGCTCTTGGTCACTTATGGAGAGATGCTGGATTTTATATCAGGCTAGAAAGCTCATAAAATAATTTTTGTAATAGATTTTGTGTCTCTGGACTAGAAAAGGGGGGGGGTAAGGGTATGGGATTGTTTTTTGTTTGTGTATGTTGTTTTCTTTTCTGAAAAAGGTCACTAAAAGTCATTGGATTTTTTATTCAAATAAAAACAGCTTACATATACCTTCCTGGCTCCCCATTGTAAGAGCGCCCATCCACAGGCTGGTGAATCTTGAAAGACAAAATCTTCTTCCCAGCAATATGTACATGACATCACAGCATCTCTCTGTCAATCACTGGCCGCAGCAGCGTCCCACCTCAGTGATTAGGGAAGCAGCACTGTAAGCTACTTCACGGAAGATGCTACACTCTGCAGCTCTGGGAGAAGAACACTGGCCTGTAAAGGGAGGACCCTGACACCAGAGACTTACAGTGAGTCAGGAAGGTATGTGTATAGGCTGCTTTTATTTATTTTAATAGTAAGCCTCTGGTCCCGGCTTCACCGCAGGCCTTATAAGTATTGGTTTAGACCAGAGGTGATGGCGGGACGTTTGTCAATAAGATGGACACAAAAATGTGTCTATATTACATTTGTCTGAAACTGGTCCCATACTCATTTTTCCAGTGGAGAGAATATGCATGCAGGACATCCTTGCAGTAAGAAGAGTGGAAGCCTAACAAACTCAGCTAAGGCTACTGTCATACACTAGTGACTTTAGTGTGTCTTGTTTTTCTTTTATCTAAAAACCACAAGCTTTGCTGGCAACATTTCTAACTATTTTGAGAAGACTTTTCCTTCGTGGTTTGGTCACTCCATCTTCACTACTTACTTGGAGACTCATCACTGACTGTTTACTTACCATTATTGCTTGAACCTGTAACAGAGAAAACAAAAGAATTGAGTTACAAAAGCAGAAAATTTATGGCACAGGAATCTATAGCCTGTACATCTAATATAGTAAAGTTACAGGACACTGCAACAGTGTATTACAATTACATTTTTGACTTGCAGGTTCTATTAGCATTATAAGCAATTTCTACTGACAGAGAAAACAAGGAACATACTGCATTTATTTTTTTGTTTTAGGACCTTTTGTTAATACATAGTTGGTGCTAGAGAAGTCTAGGAGCAGCTGATGAGACTCTAAACATACAAGTGCCTATAAGAACAGGGGGAAATCTGAGGTCTACAGCAAATAAATTCAGCTCCAGACCCCACAAGTTCACATGTAGTATTTAGTTAGTATTTTTAGCCAGAACCAGGAATAAAACCAATGCAGAGAAAAAAAAGTATAATAGAAGGATTTGCACATTTTCCTGTGTTATTGCTAAAATTCTGACCAAAACGTGATCTGGATCAAAATAGTAACCAAAATGCTACATGTAAATCTGATGCATGATTTAAATGGAGGTTCACAAAAACAACATTTATCCCCTTCCTGCTGTACCAATTTTTGGCAGCACTTATTCTCCTCGCATTCTTTTTTTTAAAAATCTTTTCATTGACTTTTAAAGGTTTGTTTTTTTGCAGGACGAGTTGTATATCTTTAATGATACCATTTACTATATGTATTGTACTAAACTTTTTTTTTTGTTTTACTGTGGTCCTATTACTCTTATTACACCCCAAGTCATACAGGATGTAATAGCAGTCGCCATGTTAACTGCACAGCACCCCTTGAGGTCTTCTCTAAGGAGGCTCCTTCAGGTTAGATGGCCAATATCAGAGACCCCTCCAAACCCACCTACTGCCAGCTAAAAAAAAAAAAAAAAAGTGTGTTTGATTTACACATAGCAACCAATCACAGCTCTGGTTTCATTTTCGTAGAGCTCGATAAGATATGAAACATGAGCGGTGATTGGTTGCTATGGGAAAATTAGAAATTTTTTGATAAATCTATGCCAATGTTTTGGGGAAAAAAAAGACAGGCCACAAACACTGCATTATGTAGAACAAAATAAAATGTTCAGTGTTTTTGTGGCCCTATTTCAGATGTGGGGGATAAAAACATGTCAGAAAAACATTACAAATCATTTTGCTTCATTTGAAAGAGCCTTACTTAAAATAAAATGTTCAGCAGAAACAAGAAGGGCTTTACAACAAAACTACATATTAGCCACAAACCTATAGGATTTGGTTTGCACAGAAAAACAACAACAACATAGATTTACAGCTCCACAAAAGCAGAGAGGTTCTCCTTTGGTAAAAAGATCAAGAATTAGGGTCTATTCACACGGCAGAATTTCCGTGCTTGTTGCTAGCTACATGTCTGTTTTATTCAGTCCCAATACCACAGATGTATAAAATCAAGCACCTACCAATGCAGACTGCCCTTACAAACAGTTGTGAAAAAATGAGTTAGTGTTTTAGACTGATGGCAGTAAAAAGATACATACCTACCACCGCTCCCCCAGTGCCTCCGGTAACCAGCTCAGACCTCCACCGTGATCCTCCTCCTGGTTGGAGAGTCATACTGCACTCCGCCAATCACCGGAACCCAGCAAAGTCCCGCCTCGGCCGGCCATAGGCTGAGCAGTAGTGTGACGTTTTTGGCCCTGGCACCAGGAAGAAGACCAGTGAGTGCGGTATGACTCACCAACCACCGGCAACCAGGAAGAGTATTGCGGTGGAGTTAACGGAGGAGCGGCAGCAGGCAGGTATGTATCTCATTGCCGCGATCTGTACTGATGCACTGATCGCGGATGTCGGCCATTACCGGCGGGTCCCCGGATGCTGATAGCAGCCGGAACCTGCCGTGTATGACACAAGCACTGCTTCGATGCTCGTGGTCATACACAGGGCGCTCCCCTATCCCAGCCGCATCCGGCCCACGTGTAATGCATTTCAATGAGCCGACCGGAGTCAAACGCTGACTCCGGTCGGCTCATTTTTGCCCCATATACGGTTCTCTAAAGGACCCAATACCGTGGTAGACCAGTTTTAGGTCCGGTGGGAAAACTTCATACGAAAAAAAAACGAGCCGACAGGAGTCACCCCCCCAGCTGCATACGGTCACGCCTTGCTTAAAACGTAGCGTGAACCCAGCCTTACAGCAGGCACGCTTCTGCAATGGTCGGAACGAACTTACACCTACCCTAGCCTCTTATCTGGAAACTAAGGGGGAGACTTATCAAAACCTGTCCAGAGGAAAAGTTGCCTAGTTGCCCATAGCAACCAGATTGCTTGTTTCACTTTTAACAAGGCCTCGGCAAAATGAAAGAAGCAATCGGATTGGTTGCTATGGGCGACTTTCTTTGCACAGGTTTTGATAAATCTCCTAAGTGTTCACTCCACTGGATCAATTGCAAAGGCTTAATAGGGTTCTATAAAAGGTTACGCATTTTTTAGTTTACACAGACAGGCACAATAGCATGCAACAGGGAATTACTGCAGAGTATTACGTGTAGTATTACATGGCCAATCCTCCTAGTGAGACTAAAAGAAATAAACTTAAAAAAAATTAAACCTAAATAAATAAACACAGCTTGTCCTGCAAATAAACAACCTTCTCATTTTCAAGTGCCACTATCTATATATTTTTTTTATAGTATCTTTTTTGGATCTTCTGTGAAGGCAGCTGCAAAAAGATCAATATTAGTAAATAACACAAACTGTTCAATATTGAACAAAGAAATTTGGTGTGTCGGGATGGGGAGTAATTAACACTTACCTTCAGTCCACAGCAACAAAAGCATCTGTGTGTTACACTGGTCATAGGAAAAAACCATATCAGCATTAGGTGGAATTTACCATACGTTACACTTACCAGGCATCTGCTCCATCATTCTTCAATTGCAAATTGGCTGCAGCTTTGGAGGAACAGCAACCAGGGCCAGTGTCTTCTGTGTCCAGGATAGTCCATCCCACGCAGGGTCAAATTTTAATCCGAATCACCCTTCAGTTACAACACCATAACACCCAGAGAGTATGTACAACTTACATTGTGCAGATTCGGGGAAATTCAGACTTCTTATACGGTTTCTTATCCAAGTAGTGAAAACAATTTTCGTTACTACTGTTTGAACACAATAACCCAACCCAATTAAGGGATAATTCCACCTAACACAAATATTCACACACAAGAGGCTTTAGCCTATGGTTCAGCGATGTAATGAGAATTTTCATTCTGCGTCTTCCTACAATGATGTCACCAGCTCCAAACATAGTTTTAATTGTGTGCATTATTGTACGGTTAATGTCAGGCGTCATTCATTGCATTGCAATGAATAAAACCAATGTGAAAATCTAAAGCCTTTCTGCAACAAATAGGGAATACTATATGTTTTAAAAGTCTGCTACATTCCTACAATCTGCAGTAGACTTTCTACACTAAGTACATGGGGTTTCTTAAAACCTCATTGACTAAAATTGCACTGTATTTTATTGTGGAATTTTGCTACCAAAATCTCACAACAAAGTACGCAACGTATGAATCCAGACTAATAAAATAGCTAATGCACATGGCATATTATTTTTCTATTTAATTCTATTACATCTCTGTTCAGCTTGTATAATATGGCCAGGTGCGTTAGCTCCTTCTCCTAAACTGCCATCAGCATCTTCATAAAATTCCCAAAGGTACCACCAGGGCTGTGGAGTCTGAGTCGGAAGAAATTTTGGGTACCTGGAGTCGGCAAACAATGCACCGACTCAGACTCATACTAAATTTAGATTGGAATAAAAAAAATGTAAAAAAAGTAAGTTTAAATGTCCCAATTCACAAAAAGTTATAATTAATGACTTCTCTACTTTAAGAATGAAGACCAATGCATGCAGTGCCTCACGTAACCGCAAAACAAACACGTTAAGTGACCATGAAGAAGCTTTTCATATGAGTCACTATATGGCACGCAACGCACAATTTGGAGCAGCAATACTTCTACTTTCCATAGTGTTGTGTTTTGCTGTTACAGGGAACCCATGGGTAACCTAGCCTCTCACTGATAAGGGATTAAGTAAATATGTTTTTTGCAGGACTAGAGACAATTGTATAAGTGAAGGGAATGGAGGGTCAATAGTTTAAGACTGAAGCTGTAAACCATTAGCCTGTATCCATTCAGCTAAGGCTATAAAAATGTGTAAACTCGATAGTTAGCTTAAAGGGGTACTCTGCCCCTAGACATCTTATCCCCTATCCAAAGGATAGGGGATAAGATGACAGATCATCGGGGTCCCGCTGCTGGGGACCCCCGGGATTGCCGCTGCGGCACCGCGATATCCTTACTGCACAGAGCGAGTTCACTCTGTGCGTAATGACGGGTGATACAGGGGCCGGAGTATCTTTATGTCACGGCTAAGCCCATCATGATGTAATGGCCTGCCCCCTCAATACAAGTCTATTGGAGGGGGCGTGGGGCGGTCATCACACCCCCTGCCATAGACTTACATTAAGGGGGCGGGCCGTGATGTAATGAGGGGCGGAGCCATGACATCACGCTGCTTCTTCCCCTGTATCGCCCGTCATTACGCACAGAGCGAACTCGCTGTGTAGTAATGAAAGCGCGGTGCCGCAGCGGTGATCCCGGGGATAGGATAGGGGATAAGATGTCTAGGGGCAGAGTGCCCCTTTAAACATGACTATGGGATTCTACTAGGGAAATCATGTTTTATAATAAATGCCCCTTCCTGGATCCTCCCACTGCCCTATCTTCAGCAGCAGATCAGCACACAAACTGTTCAATACAGTAGACTGTTGGCTTCCCCAGCCAGTAGTCTTGTGGTAATGACATGTATGTTGCCTTTCTTTCCTTTAAGGAATGTATAAAATACATTCGCATTCGGAGTCGGAAGAACAGAAAACTCCGGAGTCGGAAAATTTATCTACTGACTCAACAGCCCTGGGTACCACTACATTTTCAGTCTGGCCAGCTTCTTACAAGGGACACAACACTTTAGCTCATGAATTACCTCAAAAGTCATTTTCATATGCACAGTAAGCATTTTTGACGGATTTTATTTTAAAGAAAAGTCAACAACTACAAATAAAAAAAAATAAAAAAAAAAAGAAGCTGCAAGTTGAATGGCAGCATCGATTTCCTCGATATGATCCCACATTCACCATCACGTTTCTTGCCATCCTGGATCAGCCACATCTGCCGATGATGCATCATGTCAGGTCCGGACCCCATCCATTAACAGCTGTGCTTATGTCTGATGTCCTGTGAGAAAGCCAATAAACCAGAAGTTTTTGGTTGGCAGTCAGGAATTGTGACTGTGCTTTTTTGCAGTGAAAACGAGGAATGTCTCATTTTTCACTTGCCATACACTAATAATTCATCTTGAGGTTAATCATTTTCCAGATACCACTAAAATTTTCAAGAGGTTATAGCTCCCTGGGACAGCTGCCAAGACTATAAAACCAGCCACAGATTTGCAGTGAACGCTTTAGAAACTTACAGCACCATTAATATGGCAAAAGAGGATGAAGGGGCTACAATTTGTGAAAACAGCCCTATTCCTATTGCATCAAAAATCAATGAAGATAAAAGTGAAAACTGTTGGCTGCACCACTTAGTACAGTTATTTTAGTTAAAGGAGATCTTCAGTATAAAAACCTATCCTAAAGGATAAGTGTCAGATCGCGGGGTCTGACCACTGGGTCCCCGGCTCTTCTCCTGAATGGCCCCCTCAATGCAGCTCTATAGGAGAGCCGAAGCATTGCATTCAGCAATCTTCGGCTGTCCCATAGAGCTGCACTTAGGGGGCATGTTTGCCGCCAATTCATTCAGTTGTCAAAACGCTAATTGGACGCAGAGCCGGGTCAGACTCCCCGCAATCTGAACCTTATCCCCTATTCCTAGGATATGGGATAAGTTTTTATTTTTTTTATTCAAACAAAAAAAGTTTATTGGAGAGTAAAGTACAAGTGAAACAAGGCCCAACTGAGCCATAACATATCAAAGCACATGTTACATAAATGGAATAGTATCAAAACATAACGCGCATGGGATAAGTTTTTATATCATGAGTACGTCGTTAAATCGCACCTCCAATTCTAAACAAGGAATGTGCACTAAAATTATTGTACCAAGTTATTTTCACTTTTCATTTTGCAGCTAAAACACTGCCTGGGCTCCTGGACTGGCCATAGTATGTGTTGGTAGCTGCTCATAACCAAGTATTAAAAGGGGGTTTATAACAAGTACTATTTTTAACTGTAACAAATTAACAAATATTGTTCTTCTGATGCAAACTGCTCTGGCGTCTTCAGTGCCCCACTTTATGTCTAGTGTACATTAAAGGGTACGTCTCATTCAAAAAACTTTTGATATATTATAGATTAATGTATGCAGAATAACTTTACAATTGCATGTTATTAAAAAATATGCTTCTTTCTATTTAACCCCTTAAGGACCGGGGTTTTTCCGTTTTTGCATTTTAGTTTTTTGCTCCTTGCCTTTAAAAAATCATAACTTTCAATTTTGCACCTAAAAATCCATATGATTGCTTATTTTTTGCGGCACCAATTCTACTTTGTAATGACGTCCGTCAATTTGCCCAAAAATCTACGGTGAAATGGAAAAAAAAAATTATTGTGCGACAAAATTGAAAAAAAAAACACGCCGTTTTGTAACCTTTGGGGGCTTCCGTTTCTACACAGTACATTTTTCTGTAAAAATGAAACCTTATCTTTATTCTGTAGGTCCATACGATTAAAATGATACCCTACTTATATAGGTTTGATTTTGTCGTACTTAAGGAAAAAATCATAACTACATGCAAGAAAAATAATACGTTTAAAATTGTCATCTTCTGACTCCTATAACTTTTTTATTTTTCCATGTATGGGGCGGTATGAGGGCTCATTATTGGCGCCGTGATCTGAAGTTTTTCACGGTACCATTTTTGCATTGATAGGACTTAAAGATCATTTTTAAATGATATAAAAAGTGACCAAAAATGCACTATTTTGGACTTAGGAATTTTTTTGCGCATACGCCATTGACCGAGCGGTTTAATTAACGATATATTTTTATAATTCGGACATTTCTGCACGCGGTGATACCATACATTTTTATTTACACTGTTTTTTTTTATTGGAAAAGGGGGGTGATTCAAACTTTTAATAGGGGAGGGGTTAAATGATATTCATTCACTTTTTTTTTTGCAGTGTTATAGCTCCCATAGGGAGCTATAACACTGCACACACTGATCTTTTACATTGATCAATGGTTTCTCATAGGAAACCAGTGATCGATGATTCTGCCGCTTGACTGCTCATGCCTGGATCTCAGGCACTGAGCAGTCATTCGGCGATCGGACAGCGAGGAGGCAGGTCGGGGCCCTCCCGCTGTCCTGTAAGCTGTTCGGGATGCCGCGATTTCGCCGCGGCTATCCCGAACAGCCCACTGAGTTAACCGGCAGCTTTTACTTTCGCTTTTAGCCGTGCGGCTCAGCTCTGAGCGCGCGGCTAAAGAGTTAATAGCGCGCGGCGCCGCGATCGGCAATGCGTGCTATTAGCGGCGAGTCCCGGCTTCACTAGGACGCCAGGCCCGCTGTGATATGATGCGGGGTTACCGTGTAACCCTGCGTTATATCACGGGAGCAGGACCAAGGACGTACCTGTACGTCCTTGGTCCTTAAGGGGTTCATTTTCCACTTTGAAGAAATGACCACTAGGGGTCTCCCTACCAGTCCTGGCAGCAAGCATTTCAGACTCATGCTGGAGTCCTAAACACTATGAGCTGCCAGTCTGCTTTGTTCACAAAGGAGAACACTCAGAGCTGCCAGCCTGCTTTGTTCACAGCCTGTTTGGCTGTGAACAAAGCAGGCTGGCAGCTCTTGAGTGTTTAGGACTCCAGCATGAGTCAGAAATGCTTGCTGACAGGACTGATCGGGAAAAATACAATAGAAAGAAGCATATTTTTCATTAACATGCTATTGGAAAGTTATTCAACATTCATTAATCTAAAATATATCAAAAGTTTATTTGATGAGAGGTACCCTTTAACAGTGCATTCCAGTGTGCCACCACACTGTTGGCAGAAGCCTTCCGTGTCGCAGAACCATCCCGTCCCACAGCAGCAGCCGCTGCTGTTATTATGGCACTTCGGCCCATGCTGCCCCATCTTGTAATGGCAGCCGACATCACAACCATTTTAAAGAACCAGAGAGCAGTGGTGTCTGCAGGGACTCATAAATGAGACCCCTGACACAGCACTCAATGAGTGGAGCAAGAGGACATCACTTGTCAGGAGACAAGCAGGGATTGCCGAGCCTGCCAAAGCCGGATAGACACAGGCCAGGTGTGTGACAATGGAGTGATGAAGGGGGTTAAGGGGGACTCTGGGGGGAAAAAAGTTTTCAAATCAACTGGTGCAAGAAAGTTAAACATATTTGTAAATCACTTCTATTTAAAAATCTTAACCCTTCTAGTACTAATCAGCTGCTTCATAATACAGAAAAGTTATTTCCAGCCTGATAGCAGTGCTCTCTACTGACACCTCTGTCCGTGTCAGGAACTGTCCAGAGCAGGAGAGGTTTTCTATGGGGAGATTCTAATCTGGACAGTTCCTGACACGGACAGGGGGTGTCAGCAGAGAGCACTGTTGTCAGACAGAAAAGAAATTCACAAAAGTCTGTTTTATACAGCAGCTAACAAGTACTGGAAGGATCAAGATTTTTTTTTAGAAGTAATTTACAAATCCGTTTTTTTTTCAGGCACCAGTTTTTGAAAACATTTGTTTTCGACTTGTTTCCACCGGAGTTCTCCTTTAATAAAATGGCACAAGGGTTGATGAAGTGGCACGGGGTAGGAGCAACCAAATTTGCAATGCCGATACTGGCATCAGATCGTACGTCCAACACGATACATGCAATTGGTGGCACACCAAATTATATCTAAAAAAAAGGGGGGGGGTCACCAACATTAAAAGTTTGGAAAGCTTTGTTGTAACAGAAGGGTTCTTCCTGCTGTATCCTCAAGCTGAGAATTTAACCATGTCTAAGGGAGGGGTTATAGTATTTTGGGGGAGCTATAGCTGGCCAAGTTCTCAGCCATAGTGTACCACAGGAACGGGAAGTCTAATACAGGATGTACACAAGATAGGAAGTGGAGCAACAAAAAGAGCAGACAGCCTGCATCAGAAGGAAAGTATGGAAGACCACCGAAAGACAGTAAAAATAAAATAAAAAAACCTTTAACAACTATGTTAATTTACTTTAAAAATATATCTATTCAACAGGCATATGACGGGAATGTGTGGAATTTTTTACATGTCCTAAAATAGTTGTTCCAAGCATCTTCACTTTTAATAAGATGCTGACAGGTTGCCTACTCCTAAGCATCTGTATCCTGCATGAGACTCAGTATTTTAGGATGTAATTTGATTCTACTATGTTCCATTCCGTACTGGAGACGGGATCCATGGAAAGCACTGATTCTTAAAGGGGTACTCTGCCCCTAGACATCTTATCTCCTATCCAAAGCATAGGGGATAAGATGTCTGATAGCAGGGGTCCTGCCGCTGGGAACCCCCGAAATCTCACCTGCAGCACACGTCATCTGGTGCATGGAGCAAGCTTTGCTCTGTGCCTGACGACTGGTGGTGCAGGGGCCGGAGAATCGTGACATCATGAGGGGGCTGGGCAGTGATGTCACGATCCTGCGGCCCCTGCACCACCAGTCATGACCAATCAGCTCATCAGATTCCCCGAAAACATGTTGCCTCTCGGAGTGCCCTAGAATTACCCTGCATCGCTAGTCATCAGGCACGGAGTGAAGCTTGCTCTGTGCATCAGATGACAGGGGTGCTGCAGGAGAGATCACAGGAGTTACCAGTGGTGGGACCCCTGCAATCAGATATCTTATCCCCTATCCTTTGGATAGGGAATAAGATGTCTAGGGGCGGAGTACCCTTTAATGCTTAGTTAGAAGCAGCCACTAGCACAGGGGTCAACTGGTCAATGCAGCGATAGCTGCAAATTTAAAAGTCAAAGTAATTAAGAAAGAAATATAGTGCGCATTCCTGCACTATAATGATTTTTTGTATAGAATTGTGAGTAAACTTTAAAAGGGAATCTGTCAGTTCCCTTGCCCCCTTCACCAGTTAGCCACCCCCCTCTGTCACTGGTCACTTATCTACGACCCTGATTGCCTAGTCTGTACTGTAATCCCTGCCTCTCCCTATAATCTAACAGCCAAGTGAAACACCCAGTGGCTCCTAAGCCAAAATTTGCTTTAAAGCATGCTCCTGTATACTTCTATCTATAATTGTTGGATGTGCTAACCAATTTTTGCTTTTTCTTTTGTATGTGGAGGGTGTGGCTGCACTCCACCCATCTCCCTGAGTGTTTTAAAGAAAGGAATAGCGGGGATCCTAGATGCCCAGAAATTTGTAGGCTTAGTGCTAGCCCAGGAAAGGCAAATCTTTAGTGTAGGCTCCTTCTGTCTCTCTCTCTGCTGCTGTAATGTTTCGACTTGGATAAAACACGGCAACTTTCTTGCCAAGACATTGCAACAAATTCCGCTTAAGTGCAATACTATACACCTATAAAAACTTACAAACGACGGACACCAAAATTGGTATACAATACTTTAGTGATATCAAGAAAAAACAACAGAATAGCCCTCACAATTAAAATAACCCACCCTTAAAATACCCCCCCCAAAGGAAGAAGAACAGATGGGGAAGCACTGCCAACAATAATCCCCTATTACAACAGCCAATCTAGAAGGTGTAACATATACTCAAAATCCAGCAAGGGTGGGTTGCTTTAATTGGGAGAGCTATTCTGTTGTATTTTGATATCAATAAAGTATTGTATACCATTTTTGGTGTCCATCGTTTGTAGGTTTATATGGTTTTGGTTTGCACCTTGTGTTAGCTGGATTGTAGGATTTGGCAATACTATACACAGCCTGCAGACAGGTTGGGTGCTTTTTCTATTACTGTCCAGCCCCTTTAAACTGAGTAGTGTGATCCCGAAGTCATGTTTCTTCCCATAAGATCCTTAGTTCTTGATAAAAGACAGAAATTCAAGAGACCAGTTTTTTGAGTCAGCTACCATGGACACACAGAGGTCTCCATAGGAGCTGCAGATAAAAAAATAAAAAAAATAACAGTTTGTTCACGCTACAGAATTTTCATAAACTGAAATCCTTATTCCCAGCGCATTCCGAGGAAAGAATGAACATGTTCATTTTTTCACTGGTGTCTGGGATCTGGAAATAACATTGTGTTTATGGTGCAGCAGAATCCAATTAAATGCAATCGGATGCAGCTGCACCGTATTTTCCCCAGCGGAGCTCTGGAGCGGCGTTCTGCTCAGAAAATAGATCGTGTGAATGGGCCCTAACAGTTTATAAAAACAATAAAAATGTTGGCTGTTATAATGGCCCTTTTTTTCAGGAAAATTACATTAAAGGGGTTCTCCGGTGCTTAAACATCTTATCCCCTATCCAAAGGATAGGGGGATAAGATGCCTGATCGCGGTAGTCCCGCCGCTGGGGACCCCCGGGATCATGCACGCGGCACCCAGTTTGTTATCAGTCCCCGGAGCGTGTTCGCTCTGGATCTGATTACGGGCGACTACAGGGCGGGCGGCGTGACGTCACGCCTGTGTCGGCGTGTGACGTCATGCTCCGCCCCACAATGCAAGCCTACGGAAGGGGGCCTGATATATATCACGTCCCCTCCCCTAGGCTTGCATTGAGGGGGCGAAGCGTGACGTCACACGCCGCCTGCCCTGCTTTTTTCTGCTGACTTGTCATCTGCAGCCCCAAGCCAGGTCATGTTCTTCATCCCCCAAAGGACCTTGTGAACTCTGCTCGACAACCTCTCCTTCTCAGGTCTCCACATGCAGATGAGGTTACCTTATTTACCTTCAACCCTCCCTTCCCCACCCCTTTACACTTTTAAGAGTAAAGGTTAAAAGGGAACTTGTCACCTGTTCCATGCTGCCCAAACCACAAGCAACATGAGAGAGGCAGCAGGATGCAAAGACAATATGATTTTTTTTTTTAGCACTCCAAGAAATCAGTTTTAAAAAGCTGCCCGGACCCTAAGTAGTCATGGAAGGCAGTCCCTGCGGCAGCTTCCCACTGGCTCTGAGAGACACATCTCTTCCTATACACCGGGAAATACTGCTCACACAAGGCCTTCAAGGCAGGGAGCAGCTGCAGGGAACCACCCCAATGACTACTTGCTTTTTTTTTTTTTTTTTTTATGTGTTTATATCATTGTGTGCTGGCATCCTGTTGCTGTTTCCGTTTCATGCTGCCCGTGGTCTGGGCAGTGAGCAACAGGTGACAGGTTACCTTTAAAAGGTGTGACCTCTATTAGGTTGCTACTTTCCTTTTTCAAAAAGCGTTTAAAAAAAGGCAAACGGACATCTGATTGGGATCTGAAAAACCATTCAATTTAACATAAAGTGATTGTAATACCCTGACTATGCATTAGCATATAGATTGGTTGCTATAAGCAACTTTTCCTCTGCACAGGTTTTGATAAATCTCCCCCAAATTGAATAGGCGGATGGAAGAGCTGGGAGATGAAGACATTAGTATTGCTAAAAAGAGCAATGGGAATGCCACCATTTCTATTTTCCCAGAATAACCATACATACATTTTGGAGCATTTCTATTGGACAGCTGCAGCGAATGGGGTAAGAAGCACTGATAGAAAGAAGGCCACCTGCACTATAAGAATGTATATTCAGGTTAGTACAGGTGACCCTCCTGTCAGTTTTCCTTTAAAGGTGTTGCCTTAGTATATTCTAGTGGTTCTCCTCTCCCTATCTCCCCAGTCCCCTGATTTACAGGTGACATCTTCTCTAACCGGAGTGGTTTACTTTTCTTTACTATTTGGCCTAGACCGCCATTAAGATTTCTCCCATACAAGACTTCTCCACAGAACCAGCCAAACAAACATTTTTGGCTCCTTTCTGCATTACAATACCCACCTATTTACAATTTAGTCACACACTGTAATAGTACCCGCTTTGCGTCCCCATAAAATTGTTAGGCCCCCTTTGTGCCCCCGTATATAGTTGTAGGCCACCCTACTGTCCCGAGAAAGAAAAAGCACCTTGTGTAATTCTGTGAGGTATCGGTCCCCAGGTACCCTTGTGAGGTGTAGTGCTCACCTGAGATGACCCTTGGGTTCATGCATATACCCCTTTGTATGGGGTACAGACGTGGGATCTCTAGCTGCAGCCTGCAAATTTTCGGACCGGTTTCCTTGTGGCAGCGAGAAGTCCGGTAATGAAGAGAACTTTAAGATCAGGAAAAAATCCTTTGCACTGGTGCTGCTCTCAGGTGATCACTTTCAGGCATCAGTCCAGTATTATGTATCAAATGTTATTTATTGGCACATTAAAATCAATAAAATTTAACAGACAGTGAGGCAAAATGCGTTTTGGGAGTAAGTTCTCCCTTTTTCAATTGCAAGAAAGAGCTGTCTAATGATTAACATGCAAAGGCTCTTTTAAATACAGTTGTTACTGGCGCCAAAATACAAGGGTTGAAGGTCAAGGTGAAATCGTGCCAGTCAGGACAGGTGGTTTAAAAGCTCTTTTTCATGGCATTTACACATAATAAAACACATATACAGACATTTCAATAAAAGAGAAATGAAATATATATATTATAATAAGAATTAAGAATATAGAGCAGCTGGTATAAAGTCGCTCTGTAAAGCCAAACGAGGCTGGGTTATTTGGGACTGAGGTCAATTCTTGGATGTGTAGTATGTTTTGAAACGCCCGCTTTTTCATTAATGAAAATCACAGGGCTTATTCATCAGAGGACAGTATCCGTAGACAGACATCTGGTTACAGTGTGACACTATATATACCAAAGAAAGATTAATCCTAAGATTCAATCACTGTTAGGCTAACATCCTTGACGGCGCGAATATGCGGCCATGTATGCATATACAGTTAAATCTCCCTCACTTTGTATGATTCAGGTAGTTTCAATACATACTACACATCCAACCCTTGACCTCAGTCCCAAATAACCCAGCCTCGTTTGGCTTTACAGAGCGACCTTATACCAGCTGCTCTATATTCTTAATTCTTATTATAATATATATTATATTTATATATATTTATATATATATATTTATATATATATATATATATATATATATATATATATATTTCATTTCTCTTTCATTGAAATGTCTGTATACGCTTTTTATTATACATGTCTAAATGCCCTGAAAAAAAGCTTTTAAACCATCTGTCCTGACTGGCACGATTTCACCTTGACCTTCGACCCTTGTATTTTGGCACCAGTAACCACTGTATTTAAAAGAGCCTTTGCATGTTAACCATAAGACAGCTCTTTCTTGCAATTGAAAAAGGGAGAACTTACTCCCAAAACGAGTTTTACCTCACTGTCATATTTTATTGATTTTAATGTGTCAATAAAAAACATTTGATACATAAAACTGGTCTGATGCCTGAAAGTGATCGCCTGAGAGCAGCGCCAGTGCAAAGGAATTTTTCCTGATCTTCAAGTCCTCTGGTCTGGGAACCTATTACTATGGCTCATAGCAGTAGGTCCCCAGTCTGCAGGGGCAGTGGAGCAACAAAGCTGATGGTAGTTACTGCCCACAGCAGCCCAGTGCCCACGCTTCCCCTTTGCTGTCCTCCTGCTCCGTTCCTCGGTGCAGTAACGTCAGCCTACCATTTCTTTCAAAGTGGTCCAGACCAGTAACCAGTGGCTGCCATTACTGATTTTTTTTTCTCAAGTACCCCCTGGAGAGCTGCTAAGTACCCCTGGGGGTACTTGTACCCCAGGTTGAGAACCACTGTTCTACACTAAACTGAAAACAAGCCTCCTTGCTTGTTTTACTGCTAGACATATCACTTTGCACAACTAAATGGATTTGTCACATTACAAAACACAAGATTGCCCAATATTAGCAACACAAACAATTAAAAACAACCCCATATTGGAAAAAAACAACCCCATATTGGAAAGTACTGAATGCAAACACTTACCAAGGACACTGTTCCAGAACTCAAATTAAAGTGAGGAACACTTGTTTTTGGCCCACTTCTTTCTTGTGAAGAGTTTCTATGGCAGACACTGCTGTCGCATAGTTTGGCATGCGAAGAGTGGCTATGCCTCTTTCAATATTTTTCAGATTCACAGAGATCACTTTGTAGTCACAGAAAAAGTCTAAAATTTCAGCAGCAGTGACAGAAGAAGGTAAGTTCCGCACAAAGAGTAAAGTTACTGCACTTTTCACTGATGCAACTTTCTCGCAGGGTGGTTCCTCTTTGCAAACTTTCTCATCTTTCGGTTTTTCCCCTGTATTGTCTGGATTGTCCTGAATCAAAGGAGTTTCCTGTACAATATCCGAATCTGCCATGGTTTCAGATTCTTTATTTGAAGGCAGCACATTTTCTGAATCCAACTGTTCCTCTACCTCATTGGACTCCAGTGCAGAAGACTCTCCATTGGCTGGCACTGGTGGGGTCTTCACACTGGGATCCAAATCAGGTAATGAATCTGAAGTAAGATCAGGCTCGACACTGGGAGGCGGATTGGTTAATGAATCTGAAGTAAGATCAGGTTCGACACTGGGAGCTGGATTGGGTAATGAATCTGAAGTAAAATCAGGCTCGACACTGGGAGCCAGATTAGGTAATGAATCTGAAGTAAAATCAGGCTCGACACTGGGAGCCAGATCAGGTAATGAATCTGAAGTAAAGTCAGGTTCGACACTGGGAGCCAGATCAGGTAATGAATCTGAAGTAAAATCAGGCTCGACACTGGGAGCCAGATCAGGTAATGAATCTGAAGTAAAATCGGGCACATCATCTGCTTCAGTAACAATGGCTTCTTCGGATTTGTTAGCCTCCTGTAAAGCCTTCATTTGTTCCTCAGTAATGCGGCTCAAAAGGATTTTGATCCCTAGATGTGTTTGGCCATTTTCTTTTTCGGCTTTAGATGCCTCCTTTTCATCTGCAAATTTTACCAGTGCTTCCCCAAGCCCGACTCCTTTATTGTCAAGTAATAGAACAATGGCATCTTCTTTTACAGTTTGCCCAGTGAAGAATTTCTGGACATCAGCTTTAGTAACATCAAAGGCAAAATTTCGCAGATACAAGTACCTCTTTTCCTTTGAGGATCGACTTTGAGACTTCTCCTTAGGTGTGTAAACCTTACAGACTCTGACTTTCATACGCTCGATCAACCCATACATATCCCTTTTAGAAATGGGTATTATTGTTACAGGGTGGCCCATGAAAAGTGCCCCGTCCAAGCTGAGGGCTCTTTTATAATCCCTTTCTGTAGTAAACATGGCAAAACCTTCTCTTGTCCTTTTACCCTCTTTGTCAATTAGGAAGATAATCTGAGAGTCCTTCATGTCAAGGTCAAAGAAAAACTTCTTAATATCTTTTCTCTCAGCTCTGTAGCTCAAATTAATAATATGCACATAGAAATCCCGCACATAAGGTGATCTACGCCTCAATCTTCTGTATGGTGACCTGGATCTGTACCTGGATCTAGATCTGCACCTGGATCTACACCTGGATCTGCACCTAGATCTACACCTGGATCTGCACCTAGATCTGCACCTAGATCTGCTGCGTCGTCTATCACGGCTAGAATAATGGTGAGGAGACCGCGACTTATTAACAACAGGTTCTCCACCATTTTTGACCCATTCAACCTCATTAGAAAGCTTGAGTGTCACTGGCGAACCGCAAAGGGGCAGGCTGTGAAGTTTCAGCCCTTCGCTGGCATCATGACTTCTTCCAAACTTGACAATGGCATTCCCATTCCTTACTCCATTAGTAAATCTCAAAAACACCACATCTTCCACAAGGAGTCCCTTGAAAAACTCTCTTATTTCTACCTTTGTGGTTTTCACTGGCATCCCATGTATGTATATATATGAAAATGAAGACGAAGGTCTATTGTCAGGACTTCTTCGATTAACCTCTGGGTTGTATGATGCGCCCATTGATGGCTTCAGACCTATCTGGTATACCTCCAATGCACGTCTCATTTCCTCTTCGGTGCTGTATGTTAAACGGATGTATGAATCCCTAAGAATATGGCCAGACAGGTTTAAGGCACACCGAGCCTCTTCATATGTTCCAAACACAATATAGGCCTCACCAAATTTTCCACCTGTGATATACACACCACCTCTAGGAATACTCAATCCAGAAAAGAATTGCCGAATATCAACTGAATTTGCTACAGCAGGAAGACCCTGCAGACGGATGATCAGCGACATTTTCAGGCAAAAGCAATTATATCTGCAGATAGGGGGAAAAAAAAAAAGTTCTGTAATTTTCTGGTAAAATGAAAAGAGAATTGACACATACAACTGACAAAATATACATTTTACATAATATAAAAATTCCCCAAAAATTATACATTTCTAAATAAGGCTTAAAATGGGTTATTAATCTGTTCAATAGAATCTGGAATCCCTGGTTTGACTCCCCTATTCTACAGATATGTCCTATTACGTTTCTTGTAGTGGTACCTTTTTAATTATTTTCTTTGCATATTCTCTTCATGCTGACCATTGTTTGCTGGTTGCAGAATACTGTTTTCTAATTGTTCTGCTTTTATATTTTTTCCTGAGCTAGGGTTTACGGTGTCTGTTTGTGGTGACACATTTGCTTTGCAATGACTCATTGGTTTTCAATAAACTTGATACGTTTGATACTTAAAGGGTTATTGACCACTTCAGGACTCATGACGTAACGTTACGTCATGACACCCTGGGTCTTAAGGACCCATGACGTACATGTATGTCATGGGCAATTCCGGTCCCCGCCATGTGCTGGGCGGGGATCGGACCCGGGATGCCTGCTGAAATCATTCAGTGCATCCCGTGCAAACGCCCAGGGGGGTCATCAGACCCTCCCATGTCGGCGATTGTGGCAAATCGCAAGTAAATTCACATGCGCGATTCCGGGTCAGTGGCCACCCCCTCCTATCCCTGCTATTGGTTGTATAATCGCGACGACCAATAGCAGATCGGGGGCGGGGTACTTTAGGTTTCCCCGCTCTGCCCACCCACAATAGGCGGGGCAGGACAGGGAAACCGTCAGGGACAGATGACAAAGGTCACTTACCGATCTGCGGAGGCTGCAGGCGACGGTGATCGGTGGGCGGCAATGTCGTGCGGCTGGCTCCCTGGATCCTACAGAAGCCGGTGAGTTGCCTAGCAACATCTGGAGGGCTACAGTTTGAGACCACTAAACAGTGATCTCTATACTGTAGCCCTCCAGATATTGCAAAACTACAACTACCAGCATGCCCAGACAGCTGGAGGGCTACAATTTAGAGATCACTGTACAGTGATCTCCAAACTGTAGCCCTCTAGATTTTGCAACTCTACAACTCCTAGCGTATTGTATGGCAGTGTTTCCAAAACGGAGCCTCCAGCTGTTGGAAAACAACAACTCCCAGCATTTCCGGACAGCCACTGACTGTTCAGGCATGCTGGGAGTTTAGCAACAGCTGGAGGCACCCTGTTCGGGAATCACTGGCGTAGAATACCCCTATGCAATCCCTAATTTAGTCCTCAAATGCGCATGGTGATCTCTCACTTCAGAGCCCTGTCGTCTTTCAAGGAAACAGTTTAGGGCCACATATGGGGTATTTCCGTACTCTGGAGAAGTTGCACTACAAATTTTGTTTTTTTTTCTCCTTTTACCCCTTATGAAAAGGAAAGGTTGGGGCTACACCAGCTTGTTAGTGTAAAAAAAAAATTTTTTTTTTTTGTATTGTCCCATACTTTTTATTTTTACAAGCGGTAAAAGGAAAATAAAAAATAAAATAAAAAATAAAAAAAAACACACCAAAAATTGTAAAACAATTTCCCCAGAGTACGGAAATACCCCATATGTCGGCGTAAAATGCTCTGCGGGCGCACAACAAGGCTCAAGCGTGAGAGTGCACTATGTACATTTGAGCCCTAAATTGATGATTTGCACAGGGGTGGCTGATTTTACAGCGTTTCTGACAAACGCAAAAAAAGAGATACTCCCATGTGACCTCATTTTGGAAACTACACCCCTTACATGTAATGTAATAAGGGTACAGTGAGCATTTACGCCCCACATGTCTGACAGATTTTTGGAACAGTGATCCGTGAAAATGAAAAATTAAATTTTTCATTTGCACAGCCCACTGTTCCAAATATCTGTCAAACACCAGTGGGGTGTAAATACTGACCGCACCCCTTATTCAATTTTGTGTGGGGTGTAGTTTCCAAAATAGGGTCACATGTGGGGGTCCACTGTTCTACTAGCAAGGGGGGCTTTGTAAACGCACATGGCCCCTGACTTCCATTCCAAACAAAAACATTTTCCCAAAGCTCAATGGCGCTCCTCCTCTACTGAGCATTGTAGTGCGCCAGCAGAGCACTTGATGTCCACACATGGGGTATTTCCATACTCAGAAGAGATGGGGTTACAAATTTTGGGGGACATTATCCCTTGTAAAAATTAAAAATTTGAGGGAAAACTAGCACTTTAGTGGAAGAAAAAAAAATCATTTACACATCCAACTTTAACGAAAAGTCATCAAACACCTGTGGGGTGTTACGGCTCACTGGACCCCTTGTTATGTGCCTTGAGGGGTGTAGTTTCCAAAATAGTATACCATGTGTTTTTTTTTTTTTTTTGCTGTCCTGGCACCATATGGGCTTCCTAAATGGGACATGCCCCCCAAAAACCATTTCAGCAAAATTTGCTTTTCAAAAGCCAAATGAGACTCCTTCACTTCTGAACATTGTTGTTCGCCCACAGAGCATTTTACGTCCACACATGGGGGTATTTCCATACTCAGAAGGACCCAGCCAATTTTCACTGTAGGACCCGGCCAATTTTTGCACATCTGACCACTTCCACTTTAAGCGTTAATAACTCTGGGATGCTTTTACCTTTAATTCTGATTTCGAGATTGTTTTTTTTCGTGACATATTCTACTTTATGTTAGTGGTAAAAAAAAAATTTATTTTGCATTTTTTTTACTTTGAAGCTCTCCGATTATAAAGGAAAATGAATATTCTGAATAAATTATATATTGATTCATATATACAATATGTCTTCTTTATGTTGGCATCATAAAGTTGACATGTTTTTACTTTTGGAAGACATCAGAGGGCTTCAAATTATAGCAGCAATTTTCAAATTTTTCACAAAATTTTCAAAATCGAAAATTTTCAGGGTCCAGTTCAGTTTTTAAGTGGATTTGAAGGGCTTTCATTTTAGAAATACCCCCCATTATAAAAATTGCACCCCTCAAAGTATTCAAAATGACATTCAAAAGGTTTGTTAACCCTTTAGGTGTTTCACATGAATAGCAGCAAATTGAAGGAGAAAATTCAAAATCTTCATTTTTTTACACTCGCATGTAAAAGGAGAGATCTTCCTAAAATGTGTTACCCAATTTCTCTCGAGTAAGAAAATACCTCATATGTGCATGTCAAGTGTTCGGCGGGCGCAGTAGAGGACTCAGAAGGGAAGGAGCGACAGTGGGATTTTGTAGAGTGAGTTTTTCTTGTGGTTTTTGGGGGGCATGTCCCATTTAGGAAGCCCCTATGGTGCCAGGACAGCAAAAAATAAATATAAAATAAAAACACATGGCATACTATTTTGGAAACTACACCCCTCAAAGCACGTAACAAGGGGTCCTGTGAGCCTTAACAGGTGTTTGGCGACTTTTCGCTAAAGTTGGATGTGTAAATGATTTATTTTTTTCCCCCACTAAAATTCTAGTTTTCCCTCAAATAATTTTTTTTTTTACAAGGGATAATAATAGGACAAAATGCACCCCAAAATTTGTAACCCTATTTCTTCTGAGTATAGAAATACCCCATGTGTGGACGTCAAGTGCTCTGCTGGCGAACTACAATGCTCAGAAGAGAAGGAGCGCCATTGAGCTTTTTGAAAGAATTTGTTTGGAATGGAAATCAGGGGCCATGTGCGTTTACAAAGCCCCCCGTGGTGCCAGAACAGTGGACCCCCCCCCCCCCACATGTGACCCCATTTTGGAAACGACACCCCTCACAATTTAACCCCTTAACAACGCAGGACGTATATTTACATCCTGCGCCAGCTACCGCATCACATCGCGTCAGTCCCAGCGCTCATCAACGGCCGGGACCCACGGCTAATACCACACATCGCGGCAATGTGCAGTATTAACCCTTTAGAAGCGGCGGTCAAAGCTGACCGCCGCAACTAAAGTGAAAGTATCCCGGCTAGTCAGTCGGGCTGTTCGGGACCACAGCGGTGAAATTGCGGCGTCCCGAACAGCTTACAGGACACTGGGAGGGCCCTTACCTGCCTCCTCGGTGTCCGATCGACGAATGACTGCACCGTGCCTGAGATCCAGGCAGGAGCAGTCAAGCGCCGATAACACTGATCACAGGCGTGTTAATACACGCCAATGATCAGCATAGGAGATCAGTGTGTGCAGTGTTACAGGTCCCTATGGGACCTATAACACTGCAAAATAAAAGTTTAAAAAAGTGTTAATAAAGGTCATTTAACCCCTTCCCTAATAAAAGTTTGAATCGCCCCCTTTTCCCATAAAATAAAACAGTGTACATAAAAAAAGAAGTAAACATATGTGGTATCGCGCAAAAAAGATTCCAAAGTCCCAAAAAGCTTATTTTTGGTCACTTTATACCATTAAAAATTAATAAAAAGTGATCAAAAAGTCCGATCAAAACAAAAATCGTACAGAAAAAAACATCAGATCATGATGCAAAAAAATGAGTCCTCATACCGCCCTGTACATGGAAAAATAAAAAAGTCATAGGGGTCAGAAGATGACATTTTGAAACGTATACATTTTCCTGCATGTAGTTATGATTTTTTCCAGAAGTGCGACAAAATCAAACCTATATAAGTAGGGTATCATTTTAACCGTATGGACCTACAGAATAATGATAAGGTGTCATTTTTACCGAAATATGCACCGTGTAGAAACGGAAGCCCCCAAAATTAACAAAATGGCGTCTTTTCTTCGCACAATGATTTTTTTTTCCCCGTTTCGCTGTGAATTTTTGGGTAAAATGACTTATGTGCAAAGTAGAATTGGTGACATTAAGGGGTTAATAAGGGGTGCAGTGAGTGAGTACACCCCACTGGCGTTTGACAGATCTTTGGAACAGTGGGCTGTGCAAATGAAAAGTTAAATTTGTGGGGGTAAATGCTCACTGTACCCCTTATTACATTATGTGAGGGGTGTAGTTTCCAAAATGGGGTCACATGTGGGGGGGGGGGGGTCCATTGTTCTGGCACTATGGGAGCTTTGTAAACACACGTGGCCTTCAATTCCGGACAAATTTTCTCTTCAAAATCCCAATGGCGCTCCTTCTCTTCTGAGCATTGTAGTTCGCCCACAGAGCACTTTACATCCACATATGGGGTATGTTCTTACTCAGAAGAAATGGGATTACAAATTTTGGGGTCTTTTTCCTATTTTCCCTTGTGTAAATGAAAAATTTAGGGTAACACCAGCATTTTAGTGAGAATTTTTTTTTCTTCTTCGTTTTCCCATCCAACTTTAATGAAAATTCGTCAAACACCTGTGTGGTGTTGAGGCTCACTATACCCCTTGTTACATCCCGTGAGGGGTGTAGTTTCCAAAATGGGGTCTCTTTTTTTTGCGTTTATGTCAGAACATCTGTAAAATCAGCCACCCCTTTGCAAATCACCAATTTAGGCCTCAAATGTACATGGTGCGCTCTCACTCCTGAGCCTTGTTGTTTGTCCGCAGAGCATTTTACGTCCACATATGGGGTATTTCCACATTCAGGAGAAATTGTGTTACAAATTTAGGGGGTCTTTTTTTTTGCTTTTACCGCTTGTGAAAACCGAAAGTATGGGGAAACACCAGCCTGTTAGTGTAAATTTTTTTTTTTTTTACACTAAGGCTGGTGTAGGCCCCAACTTTTCCTTTTCATAAGGGGTAAAAGGAGAAAAAGTTGTAGTGCAATTTCTCCCGAATAGACAATACCCCATATGTGGCCCTAAACTGTTTCCTTGAAATACGACAGGGCTCTGAAGTGAGAGAGCTCCATGCGCATTTGAGGACTACATAGGGATTGCATAGGGGTGGACATAGGGGTATTCTACGACAGTGATTCCCAAACAGGGTGCCTCCAGCTGTTGCTAAACTCCCAGAATGCCTGGACAGTCAGTGGCTGTCCGGAAATGCTGGGAGTTGTTTTGCAACAACTTGAGGCTCCATTTTGGAAACACTGCCATACAATACATTTTTCATTTTTATTGGGGGGGGGGGAGAACATTAAGGGGGTGTATATGTTGTGTTTTACCCTTTATTATGCGTTAGTGTAGTGTAGTATTTTTATGGTACATTCGCACTGGCGGGATACGGTGAGTTACTGTAAACCTGTCCGTGCGAGTGTACCCTGTACTAGGGATCGACTGATTATCGGTATGGCCGATAATCACGATTTTGGGCATTATCGGTATCGGCAATTACCTTGCCGATAATGCCCCGCCCCCCGCACCACCCCCACCGCACCGCGACCGCCCCCCCATAGTGCTGGGCGGTATACCGGTATGGATTTTTGCCCATACCGCTATACCGGTCGGGCCTCTCCCACACCGGTCGAGTCCATAAAAAAAATTGAACTTACCCGTAATGGGGGTGGTCCGGGCCATCCATCCTTCCTGTAGTGTCCGGCGGCATTCCGGGTGGAGGGTGAACCGGTCCGGGCTGTCCTTCTCCGGGGGTCATCTTCTGCACTCCGGGCAGGCTCCGGCCTAGTACGCTGCATAGACGCCGCGACCTCAGGTGTGTCGCTGCGCACGGGCGTCACTGCGCAGCAGCGTCTATGCAGCGTACTAGGAGTGGAGAAGAGGACCCCGGAGAAGAAGTAGCCCGGACCGGTTCACCCTCCACCCGGAATGCCGCCGGACACTACAGGAAGGAAGGATGGCCCGGACCACCCTGACAGGTAGGGGGAGAGAAGCGGGTGGTGGCCTATGGCACCGCAAAAGCCACTGCAGTGCATTGATTTAAAGCGCCCGCTTTAAATCAATGCTCTGCAGCGGTGTCGGGGGGGATAAATAGCCGATAACTTATACCGGAATATCGGTATAAGTTATCGGCTATCGGCCCTAACCTCCACTGATTAACGGTATCGGCCCTAAAAAAAACGATATCGGTCGATCCCTACCATGTACATTCACATGGGGGGGGGGGGGGGGCAAACCTCCAGCTGTTTCAAAATTACAACTCCCAGACCGTGCATGCTGGGTGTTGTACTTTTGCAACAGCTGGAGGCATATTGGTTGGAAAACCTTCAGTTAGGTTCTGTTACCTAACTCAGTATTTTCCAACCAGTGTGCCTCCAGCTGTTGCAAAACTACAACTCCCAGCATGTACTGATCGCCGAAGGGCATGCTGGGAGATGTTGTAGTTGCGTACCTCCAGCTGCTGCATAACAACTCCCAGCATGCCAAGACAGCTGTTTGGGCATGCTAGGTTTTGCAACATCTGGAGGTCTAAAATTTAGAGACCACTGCATGGTGATCTCCAAACTGTGGACCTCCAGATGTTGCAAAACTACAAATCCCAGCATGCCCACACAGCAAACTGCTGTGTGGGCATGCTGGGAGTTGTAGTTTTGCAAGATAGAGAGGGCTACAGTTTGGAGATCACCATGCAGTGGTCTCTAAATTTTAGACCTCCAGATGTTGTAAAACTAAAACTGCCAGTATGCCCAAACAGCTGTCAGGGCACGCTGGTAGTTGTAGTTTTGCAACATCTGGAGGGCTACAGTAGAGGGACCACCAGGGAGCCATCCTCTTCTGCCACATGACATGCCGCCCGCCGATCAGTCGCCCGCAGCCTCCGCAGATCGGTAAGTGACCTTCGGCTTCGGTCCTTGTAGGTTTCCCCGTCCTGCCCCGCCTATTGTGGGTGGACAGAATGGGGAAAACAAAAGTAAATCCCCCGCCCCTGATCTGCTATTGGTTGACGTGTCTATACGACCAACAGCAGGGATAGGAGGGGTGGCACCCCTGCCACCTCACGCCTATCCCGTCAGGGGGATCGTGGGTGCCTTGGAAAACTGCAATCCCCCTTATATTCCGGGTCACCATAGACGCGTAATGACCCGGAATCGCAAGTGAATTCACTTGCGATTTGCGCCGACGTAGGGGGTGTCAGATGACCCCCTCGGCATTTGCGCGGAGTGCCTGCTGATAGATATGTGGCAGGGACCGAAATTCCCACGCCCGTACATGTAAGTCATTGGTCCTTAAGTACCAGGGTCCCATGATGTACCGGTACAACATTAGTCCTGAAGAGGTTAAAGGGGTACTCCCGTGGAATTTTTTTTTATTTTTTAAATCAACTGGTGCCAGAAAGTTAAAACAGATTTGTAAATGACTTCTATTACAAAAATCTTAATCCTTCCAGTACTTTCTAGGGGCTATATACTACAGAAGAAATGCTTTTCTTTTTGGATTTCTCTGATGTAATGACCACAGTGCTCTCTGCTGACCTCTGCTGTCCATTTTTTTGGAACTGTCCAGAGCTGGAGAAAATCCCCATAGCAAACATATGCCACTCTGGACAGTTCCTAAAATGGACAGCATGGGAGCACCCCTTTAAGCCCTACAAAACTGGTATGATGAGCTATCCTTGGATTAGACCATCAATATTAGATCAGCGGGGTGTTCTGTTATTGTGTGAATGTGCCAACACTGCAGTATCCTACACTGTTGCTACTAATACTATGGCGTTGCAAGGGCGCGCAGCGGTAGACATTGAAGAGGCTCACACAAGCACTCCGGCCCTTTTTAACCGCTGATCAGCAGGGGTGCCATGAGTCGGACCCCCGCTAGTGTAATATTAATGGACTGTGCTGAGGAAAGGTCACCAATTTTATAAGGCTGTATAACCCCTTCTTGACAAAAAGTTAAATATATATATATATATATATATATATATATATATATATATATATATAGACATTTATTAAAATACTGTGCAGTGTTGAAGTTAACCAGTTGCCCATAGCAACCAAACAGATCGCTTCTTTCATTTTTATAAAGGCCTCTGAAAAACAAAAAGCAATCTGATTGGTTGCTATGGACACCTCTTCCTCTGCCCAGGTTTTGAGAATTTTTTTCTACCCCATAGGGCTTTCACATCAGAATCAAACGAACATAAATGATGATTGCATTGTCAACATATCACATGATTAAAAAAAAAAATAATAATAATAATTAAAACAACACAATGTACAATAGACGTTATCTTTTTCTATACACTCACAGCAAGCATTTTCCATTTCGGATCCTGCTTCAAATTGCAGTAGCTGAGGGCTGCAGCTAATAGACAAAATGTGGCTATTACCCTTTTGATTGCTGCTGTCACAGCTGCCAGCAACATCTAAAGGGTCCTTTAACCCCTTAAAGGGGTACTCCGGTGCTTAGACATCTTATCCCCTATCCAAAGGATAGGGGATAAGATGCCTGATCGCGGGGGTCCTGGCGCTGGGGACCCCCGGGATCTTGCACGCGGCACCCCGTTTGTAATCAGTCCCCGGAGCGTGTTCGCTCCGGGTCTGATTACCGACGACCACAAGGCCGGCGGCGTGTGACGTCACGCTCCGCCCCTCAATGCAAGCCTATGGGAGGGGGCGTGACAGCTATCACGCCCCCTCCTGTAGGCTTGCATTGGAGGGGCGGAGCATGACGTCACACGCCGCCGGCCTTGTGGTCATCGGTAATCAGACCCGGAGCGAACAGGCTCCGGGGACTGATTACAAACGGGGTGCCGCGTGCAAGATCCGGGGGGGGGGCAGGGGTCCCAGCGGCGGGACTCCCGCGATCAGGCATCCTATCCTTTGGATAGGGGATAAGATGTCTAAGCACCGGAGAACCCCTGTAAGGACAATTTTATTTTTAAGTTTTCGTTTTTTCCTCCTCGCCTTCAAAAATCATAACTCGTATTTTCATCACAGACTAGTGTGAGGGCTTGTTTTTTGCCTGACCAGTAGTATGTTGTAACGGCATCACTCACTTTACCATAAAATGTATGGCGCAACCAAAAAAAAACAAAAACTATTTGTGTGGGGAAATTAAAAAGAAAACCGCAATTTTGCTAATTTTGGAAGGTTTCGTTTTCAAGCCGTACAATTTACAGTAAAAATTTGAATTGTGACCAATTGTACTTTGTAACGAAACCTCTCATTTTACCATAAAATGTGCTGTGAACCCAAAAAAAAATTTTTTTAGGGAGGAAATTTTAATGAAAACCTAAATTTTGCACATTTTGGAGGGTTTTGTTTTCACACTGTACACTTTACGGTAAAAAGGACACGTGTTCTTTATTCTGTGGGTCAATACGATTAAAATGATACCCATGGCTAGATACTTTTATATTTTTGTACCGCTTAAAAAAAAAAAATCTAAAACTTTTTGTACAAAATTAGTAATCTAAAATCGCCCTATTTTGACCACCTATAACTTTTTCATTTTTCCGTATATAGGGCGGTATGAGGGCTCATTTTTTGCTCCGTCATCTGTACTTTTTTTTTTAGATACCACATTTGCATATCTAAATCTTTTATATCATTTTTTATTAACTTATTTTTGAATAAAATGTGACAAAAAAAGCAGCATTTTTGGACTTACATTTTTTTACGTTTACGCCATTCACCTTACGGGATCATTAACATTATATTTTGATAGTTTGGACATTTACGCACGATACCAAATATGTTTTTTTTCAAAAATTACGCTTTTTAGGGGTAAAATGGGAAAAATGGACAATTTTCATTTTTATTGGGGGAGGGGGGGGGGATGAATTTTCACTTGTTTTACTTTTTATTTTGACATTTTTCAAATATTTTTTTTATTTTTACACTTTTTATGTCCCCATAGGGACTTTGTCTAAACTACTTGCAGGAAAATTTATACGTTTAAAATGGTCATCTTCTGACCCCTATAACTTTATTTTTCCGCATATGGGGCGGTATGAGGGCACATTTTTTGCACCGAGATCTGAAGTTTTTAGCGGTACCATTTTTTGCATTGATAGGACTTATTGATCGCTTTTTATTCATTATTTTTATGATATAAAAAGTGACCAAAAATACACTATTTAGGACTTGAATTTTTTTGCAGTTTAATGGATATTTTTTTTATAATTCGGACATTTCCGCACGCGGCGATACCACATGTTTATTTTTATTAAGGATGCGTTCCCACAGGGCGTATACGCAGCGTATTTGACGCTGCGCAAATGTTACGGCAGCAGCGGGAAATACGCTGCGTATCCCTTGCTCACTATACACACAGGGCTTTCCGGCGGCAGCCCTATGTGTGTAGTGAGTTTTGGAGGCGGGGCCGTGTGCCGGCGTATCTGTGATGTGCAGCTCCGCCTCCAGAACTCACTACACACATAGGGCTGCCACCGGAAAGCCCTGTGTGTATAGAGAGCAAGGAATACGCAGCGTATTTCCCGCTGCTGCCATAAATTTTGCGCAGCGTCAAATACGTTGCGTATGCCCTGTGGGAACGCACCCTTACACTTTTTTTTTTATGGGAAAAGGGGGGGGGGGGGTGATTCAAACTTTTATTAGGGAAGGGGTTAAATGATCTTTATTCACTTTTTGTTTTGCAGTGTTATAGCTCCCATAGGGACCTATAACACTGCACACACTGATCTTTTACATTGATCGATGATTCTGCCGCTTGACTGCTCAGGCCTGGATCTCAGGCACTGAGCAGTCATTTAGCGATCGAACAGCGAGGAGTCAGGTAGGGACCCTCCAGCTGTCATGTAAGCTGTTCGGGATGCCGCGGCTATGGCATGGTTTCACTTTCATTTTAGATGCGGCGTTCAAAGTTGAAAGGGTTAATAGTGCGCGGCACCGCGATCAATGCACGCTATTAGCCACGGGTCCCGGCCGTTGTTAGAGGCTGGGCCCGACCCGCCGTGGCCCCGCGTTATAGATCGGGAGCGGACTCAGGACGTACAGGTATGCCTACGCCCTGGGTCCTTAACAGGTTAAGGTATTAATAATGATTTTACAATTTAAATACAATATTATTCTGGTGATCCTCAACAAGGCTGGAAGTACACATGCAGATTTTGTGAAATTGATAAGGTTTCTAGAGTCAAAGCCAGGAGTGGATACAAAAAAGGAAGGAGAAGTTTTAAGGAAATACTGATTATTTCTTCACCTTTGTAACCATTCCTGCATTTAGATAGAGAAACTGCATGTGAGATTGCACCCTTAGGGTGTATTCACACATACAGTATCCTGTGCATATCCGATGCTGTGTTCAATTAGTTAGTTTACATTGAAATTTGCAGCTTCAAATTTGCGCAGGATACTGTACATGTGACTACAAGGAACATTATTTCAGCATACACAAGTTACTCTTGTATCACTGCAACGATCTCTCTGTCCAATTTTTTTTTACCTACAGCAGACAAAAAGTCAGTGAAGAACTGTTTGTGCCCCTTAGGCTGCATTCACATCTCTTTTGCAATACGGTTCCCATATCCGGTTTCGGTGTAAAAATCTTATGGAACCGTATGTATAGACATGTCATTGAAAACTGTATGCAAAACGTAGCATCCGGTTGTGTACGTTTTGCATCATTTACGGTTGTAGCCGTTTTTTTCCCCCCATAAACAAAACCGTAGTATACTACGGTTTTATGTCCGGGTGAAAAACCGGATACAACCCATATACATTTTTTTTAAATGGTGATCAATGGGATCCGTACTGAACCGTATGTGTATGCACAGTGCACGCCGAAAGTTCTTCTCACAACTAGAACAAGAAGAACTTTAAAGGACAAACAAAACAATATCCGTTTTTTTTCTTCAAAAAACGTATTAAACTGTATGCAACCGGACATCCATTTTCAAACCGTTATCGGTTGAAAACTGTACAGAGGTATATAAGGTTCGGTCCGGTTTTGAGACATACGTTTCTTTACAAAAAACCTGATACGGGAACCGTATTGCAAAAACAAGATGTGAATGCAGCCTTAAGTTCCATCGGTCATGCCATGGACACACAGGTGATTGAGACACTGTAGCGGGGTGTGCATCTGTGTGTCCATAAAATGCCCAGGACGATTAACAATGGCAGCTCCTATATCGATCAGACAAACAAAGGTAACAAACCAAGAAATTCCATACCTGTATGATACTTGAAGATGTGTGCTGGTTATAACGATTGGATTACTACCTGCAAATATAAAAAGAGGAAAGATGAATCACAATAGCATTATTATATGCATATACAGTATCTCACATAAGTGACTACACCACTCCCATTTTTGGAAATATTTTATTATAACTTCATGTGACAACACAAAGAATGACCCTTTGCTACAATGTAAAGTAGTGAGTGCACAGCCTGTATAACAGTGATTAACCTGTATGTCCCGAGTCCGCTCCCGTTCTATAACGGCGTGACCACGGCGTGATCCCGGCGTGACCCCGCGTCATAGCGGGTCGGGCCCAGCCTCTAACAACGGCCGGGACCCCTGGCTAATAGCGCGCGGCATTGATCGCGGTGCCGCACGCTATTAACCCTTTAGACGCTGTGTTCAAAGTCTAAAATGAAAGTGAAACCATGCCGGTTAGCTCAGGGAGCTGCTCGGGATCGCTGCGGCGAAATTGCGGCATCCTACCTGCCTCCTCGCTGTCCGATCGCCGAATGACTGCTCAGTGCCTGAGATCCAGGCATGAGCAGTCAAGCGGCAGAATCATTGATCACTGGTTTCCTATGAGAAACCACTGATCAATGTAAAAGATCAGTGTGTGCAGTGTTATAGGTCCGGGCATGCTGGGTGTTATCGTTTTGCAACATCTGGAGGTCCGCAGGTTGTAGACCACTGTTAGAGGAAGTTGTACTCACCTGTCCCCGCCGCTCCGGACCGTCAACGCTGCCCGGGACGTTGCCTTCCATCGCTGTCGCCGCGTCCCCGGGGTGTCCCCGACGCTCCGGCAAGGCCTCTGCTTCCCCGTCATCCGCGCTCTCTGTCGTCGCCATCACGTCGTTACGCACGCTGCTCCTATTGAAATCGGGATGGCGTGCGCAGCGACGTGATGACGACGATGGAGAGCGGCAACGATGAAGAGGATTCATAAGAGGACACGCCGGAGCCCCGAGGACAGGTAATTGATCATCAGCGGAGCACACGGGGCACCGTAAAAGGCTATCTGGTGGCAGCTGAAGCAGTCTGCACTGCCGGATAGCAGTTTATGCGATGGCCCCGACAAACAAAAGCATCGTATGTTGATGCTGCCTTCAACATGCGATGGCCTCTGAGAGACCATCGCATGTTGAAATTATCGTCGGGGCCATCGTAGGTCGAGGGGTCACTGTACATGATAAACTAGTGACCACTGCACAAAGTCATCTAAATCTGATCAGTTCGTTGTCATAAAAATTAAACAGTCTAAATGAAAAGTCGAAGGAAAAGTTGCACGGAACCAGCCTGCGACTTCTCCTGCGACAAATTTAGATGAAAAAAAAAGCGGTCTAGATTGTTTGATAAATTCCCCTCATAGAATCATTCACATGTACTGTATCCTGCACATATTTGAAATTTTTTTTTTTAAGTGAAAGAAGCAATCTGATTGGTTACTATGGGCAACTACACCATTCTTCCTCTACACAGGTTTTGATAGATCAACTTAGGGTAGTTTACATGAAAAATTTGGAGCTTCAAATCCTATGCAAATATGCGCAGGATGCTGTATGTGTGAATAGACCCATAGGGGGAGACTTATCAAAACCTGTGCAGAGGAAAAGTTGCTGAGTTGCCCATAGCAACCAATCAGATCGCTTCATTTTTAACAAGGCCTCTGCAAAATGAAAAAAGCGATCTGATTGGTTGCTATGGGCAACTCCGCTACTTTTCCTCTACACAGGTTTTGATAAGTTTCCCCCATAGGGTACATTCACATAGGTGAACATTTAGGTGGAGATTTATCAAAATCTGTCCAGAGAAAAAGTTGCCCAGTTGCCCATAGCAACCAATAAGATTGTTCTTTTCATTTTGCAGAGGCCTTGTTAAAAATTAAAGCAGTGATCTGATTGGTTGCCATGGGAAACTTCTGCACAGGTTTTGATAAATCTCCCCCTTAAAGAGTTCCCCACTGCGGGTTTGAGTCACGACAGGTTTTTTTCCAACAGAAAATCCGTAGCAAACCCCATTCAAGTCAACATAATGTGCTGTGGAAAGTCCACACGTGAATATTTGGCAACAGATTTTCTGCTGCTCATTTTGCTATACAGGCATGATGGGAGTTGTAGTTTTGCAACATCTGGAAGGCTGCATTTGGAGACCACCATCCTAAGACAACAATCCTAACAAGGCCATGAAACCCTCCACCACACTGATTTCATTTAGGCCCCTTTCACACTACAGGTATCATCCTGTAAAAACCTTAATTATTACTCCTGGCAAAAAGGCCTGAAAACAGCCATCAAAAAAATCCCATTCATGTCAATGGGATTTTTTGAACATCCTTTTTGCATCAGGCATGTCCGTTTTTACTAATGTCAGTTATTTTTGCTGGGACAAATGACGGTGCATGCACTCATTTTTGGTGCGGCAAAAATAATGGGGAAAAAACGTCCATTAAAATTTAACACTGAAGTCTATGGTAAACGGATGTTAAAAAAAAAATCATCAGTTATCATCCGCTCTTGTCCGTTTTTTTAACAACCGTTTTTTTTGTACTGAGCATGCTCAGTACAGCTTTACAAAAATAGGGTTGAAAACCCGATATATATATATATATATATATGCTCGCGCACACGCGCACACACACACACACACACACACACACACTTGGGGGCTTCAGCACGTCCTCTCCGGGATCCCCTCCATCGCCGTCGCTCTCCATCGTCGTCATTACGTCGCCGTGCACGCTGTCCCGTCATGCAATAGGAGCGGCGTGCGTAGTGACGTGATGACGGCAACGTGAGAGCGACGTTCCCAGGCAGCAGAGACGTTCTGGAGCTGCGGGGACATCACAGGGATGCGGCGACAGCGATGGAGGGCGACATCCAGGGCAGCGGTGACGGTCTGGAGCGGCGGGGACAGGTGAGTATAACTTCCGATACTTTACATTGCACGGATCCCTCAACATACGATGGTTTCAACAAACGATGGTTCATTTGGAACGGATTACCATCGTATGTTGAGGGACCACTATATATGAAAAAAACGGATGTAACTGGTATTAACAAATATCATCAGGTTTAAAAAAAAAAAAAGAAAATATTAAAAATAACGGATGATGGTCATCAGTTATCATCAGTTATAGCATCAGTTTTTTCCCCCCATCCGTTATTGTAAAATAACGGCAGTAGAAAAGCAGGATGATACCTGTAGTGTGAAAGGGGCCAACTGGTTTTGCTTGTCATGGCAACTACTATATAAGTCCCCTTTCACACTACAGGTTTTATCCTGCTTTTTTACTGCCATTATTTTACAATAACGGATGAAAAAGAAAAAATTTAATTAAAAAAAGATGCAACAACTGGTAATAACCAATGATAACTGATGACCATCATCCGTTATTTTTAATGTTTTTTTTCCCTTAAGAAATGATGTTGTTCCTCCTTTATCATCTGTTACCAGTTACATCTGTTTTTTTTTTCTTTCAACCCCTTTTTTTGTAAAGCTGTACTGAGCATGCTCAGTACAAATAACAGAAAACTTTTTTTTTTTTTTTGGACATCTGGTTCCCATAGACTCCAACGTAGAATTTTAACGTCCGATTTTTCACCATTTTTTTTTATTTTTTTTTTTTTTGCCGTTTGCCGGACAAAAATTTGTGCATGCACCGTCTTTTGTTCCGGCAAAAATAACTAACATTAGTAAAAACGGACATGCCTGACGCAAAAGGATGGTCAAAAAATCCCATTGACGTGAATGGGATTTTTTAACTGACAATTCCAGGAGTAGTAACGGAGGTTTTTTACAGGTTGCTTGCTACCTGTAGTGTGAAAGGGGCCTAACTCAGGGTTTCCCCAACCAGGGTACCTCCAGCTGTTGCAAAACTACAAGTCCCAGCATGCCCGGACAGCCGAAGGCTGTCCGGGCATGCTGGGACTTGTAGTTTTGTAATAGCTGGAGGCACCCTGGTTGGGAAACCCTGATATAATTTATGGTTCTCCAGCTGTTGCAAAACTACAACGCCCTACATACTGGGAGTTGTAGTTTCACACATACTGGAAGCAGACGGGAGAAATACACGGATTTAGATAAATCTCCATTTACATGGCGCCCAGCCACGAGACTGTGCCCACATCTAGCCCTGGTAACCATCAGGCTGGAGCCATAGTCCCCCTGTGGAACTTCTCCCTATCACACCTTAATCTTGAGACTGAAGCTAAAAGAGGAGAGAACAGGTTACCGGCTATAATACTCACCATAGGGTTCACGGACCTGGCTCGGTACATCCGCCCTCCTCCGCTATTCTGACCAACGTCGTCTGAGAAGAAAATGGCGCCGCATCCAGCGTTCTGATAACTGCGCATGCGCGGTGCATTCACTGCGCACTCCGCTTTACCTCACCGTCGCTCAGGCCTCAAACACTGCGCAGAAAACTGGCGGATTACCCCCTCCCCCTCGATATCCCACAGTAATGCCACGGCCGACCAACAAAACAACTGTGCCAACCCACAAACCGTCTGCTTGTCTGATCAGCGGCGATATAGTCGGAGCCAATAGCTGCTCGGTGACGTCACTAGCGCTTCGACGGCGAAAATTCTAGGCGTTCCAAGGTCTGGAAGGTTAAGTGTAACTGCTCACGTGATCGCCGTGACGTCAGCGCGCTAGCTTTCACCAGACAGGGGGAAGTTCGCGGACGGCTGCCGCCATTTTGTAGCGCGTGTGATTGAGTGTCGGGGCTGCTGCGCTCGTCTGTGTCCGGTCCTGGGAGCGTGAGATTCGGTAAATAAGAGTTCAGTTGGGAGAGTACGGGTGCCGGGAGGGGTGTGCTGTGTGAAGGGGCCTCATGGGTGTGTTTATTGTGGGATCGGCTACTGCTGCGTTGGTGGTGTGCCTGCTGGGACTTGTAGTGCGCCGACATGTGGAATATCGCTTACGTGTTACGCTTTCCTTGGTCTCTGGGGGATGAACATCTTGGCGCCAAAACCGGAATATACTTTACTGTGTGAATGAGATTACTTTATTTTTTTTGCAAAAACAGCGCCACTTTTGCCCTTGACTAACTTCTGGTATTACAGCTCAGCCATATTGTTCTCTTACGGAACTAGGTTGTAATACCAAACGCAGCCTGCAGAGATTTATTAAAACCTGTTGCCCATAGCAACCAATCAGATTGCTGCTTTCATTTTTAAAAAGACCTGAAGAATAAGAAGCTACCTGGTTGCTGTGAGCTGTGGGGGGGGGGGGGGGGGGGGGGGTGTCCGACCGCTGGGGCCCCCTGCGATCTCTCTGTACGGGGGCCAGGCTCTCCGGCCAGATAGCGGGTGTCTACCCCCGCACGTAGCGGTGGCCGACACGCCCCCTCAATACATCTCTATGGCAGAGCCGGAGATTGCAGAAGGCAGCGCTTCGGCTCTGCGATAGAGTTGTATTGAGGGAGTGTGTCAGCCGCCGCTTCGTGCGGGGGTCGACACCCGCTATCTGGCCGGAGAGGCTGGCCCCTGTACAGAGAGATCGCAGCGGACCCCCTGTGATCTCAAACTTATCCCCCTATCCTTAGGATAGGGGATAAGTTGTTCATCACTGGACTACCCCTTTAATGTGGATTTAAGCTTCTTATCCCATTATCATTATTTCCTATAGCCTTTGCTAAGCTGTCTATCGTCCTATAGCTATACAATTTATGGCCCAACTTGATGTCCATTCTCCACATATGTTTTAGCCCCTGCATATTATGTGAGATAGAACCTGTGTTTTCCCCTTGTGAGCTCAGAAATGCTTATGACTTGATAAAGGGAGGAATCCCGAAAGCTTCTACAAAAAAAGTCTCTACAAAATCTTGTTAGTCTAATAAAAAAGGTATTACAAGATACTGCAACTACAGATGATCTTGCTTTTTGCATCACTGGACTAATACGGCTACTCCTAAAAATAAATATATATATATATGTGTGTGTGTACTTTTGTTGCTAGAGATATATATATATATATATATATATATATATATATATAAATATAAATATAAATATATGTATATGTGTGTGTGTGTGTGTGCATACACAGTGGTCCCTCAACATACGGTGGCAATCCGTTCCAAATGAACCATCGTTTGTTGAAACCATTGTATGTTGAGGGATCCGTGCAATGTAAGTATAGGACCGTGGTCTACAACTTGCGGACCTCCAGATGTTGCAAAACTACAACAGCTGTCCGGGCATGCTGGGTGTTGTAGTTTTGCAACATCTGGAGGTCCGCAGGTTGTAGACCACTGTTAGAGGAAGTTGTACTCACCTGTCCCCGACGCTCCGCCAAGGCCTCTGCTTTCCCAGCATCCGCGCTCTCCGTCGCCGCCATCACGTCGCTACGCATGTCGCTCCTATTGGATGATGGGACGGCGTGCGCAGCGACGTTATGCAGGGGATCCCGAAGAGGATGCGCCAGAGCCCCAAGGACAGATAAGTGATCGTCAGCGGACCACACGGGGCACCATAACCGGCTCTTTGGTGGCAGCTGAAGCAGTTAGCGCTGCCGGATAGCCGTTTATGTGATGGCCCCGACATACAAAAGCATCGTATGTTGATGCTGCCTTCAACATACGATGGCCTCTGAGAGGCCATCGTATGTCGGGGCCATCATAGGTCGAGGGGTCACTGTGTGTGTGTGTGTGTGTGTGTATTTAGGGATCATCATATTATCGGCCGATATTCCTGATTTTTTACATTATCGGCAATTACCTTGCCGATAATGCCCTGAGACCGCCGCTGCCCCATTGCCTCCCTGATTTTATAATTACCTGTTCCCGGGGTCCGCGGTACTTCTCGCTCCTGCAGCGTCCTGCGCTATTGCTGTCTGCTGCCCTGCGCAATGCCGAGTGACGTCCTCAACGCAACATCACCGTCAGTGCGCACAATTTCAGCAAGCTCAGGACGCCGCCGGTCACAGAACGCTTCAAGACACCGTTTTCTTCACTACATCGGTGGAGGTAGAAGTAGCGCGGACCCCGGGAGCAAGTAATTATAAAACTGGGGATGGGGGAGGCAATGAGGCGGTGGTGGTGGTTGGACTTGGGAGGACCCCAGGATAGGCAGGGGCAGAGAAGCGGGCGGCGGCGCCGGTCTCTGGCCCTGCAAAAGCTGCTGCACTTCATTGAATTAAAGCGCCCGATTTAAATCATTTATCTGCAGCGGCTTCCCGGGGGGGGGGGGGGGTCAGGGGTTTATGGTGGGGGGGGGGAGTTGGGAATAGCCGATAATTTATACCGGAATATATATATATGAAAATGTATTGACTTATATTTCCCAGCAGATTCTTTGTTGTCCATGTCAACCAATCACAGCTTAGCTTTCACTTCTCATATTGCTCTGAACCAGTGTTTCCCATCCAGGGTGCCTACAAGTGTTGCAAAACTACAACTCCCAGCATGCCTGGACAGCCAAAGGCACCCTGGATGGGAAATAATAATCTGAACAAATGAACCCTGGCTTCTGTGGACAACAGAGATACTTACTGTAAGGCTGGGTTTCGACTGCTTTATTTATTTTTTCTCTTTAGTTTTTTTGTAGATGCGTTTTAGACGCTTGAAAAGGAAATTGATGTAAACCTTATCGGATGCTATTAAACCATTGGTCTGCAAACTGGACCTCCAATTGTTGCAAAACTAGAACTCCCAGCATGCCCTGCAACTGTGGTGTGGAATAGGCTTGTAAAGCCGCCCTAAGGCTTCACAAGCCTTATTTTAGGCCAGTGTTTTCCAAACAGGATGCCTCCTGCTGCTGCAAAACTACAACTCCCAGCATGCCCGGACAGCCTTTGACTGTCCGGGCATGCTGAGATTTGTAGTTTTGCAACAGCTGGAGGCTCCCTGGTTGGAAAACACTGTTTTAGGCAAATAAAAAAAAAAAAAAAGCTGCTTAACATAAATGGCTTTGTAATCCCTTTCAGCATTTGTCAGGGGAAGGCGGGGTCTGCTATACTCTGTGGTCGCACCACTTCGCTCTGGCTATATCTCTCTGACTGAAAGCGCACAAGAAGTACACATTTCCATCGCTGGCATGCGAGACCTGTGTGTCAATCGACAGTGTGACATAGCCAGCAAGAGGCGCTGCAGATACCAACGGTCCAGATGACTCCTAGATGGGATTGCAAAGCTGTTTATTGTAAGTATACTAGGGATCTACCGATATAGTTTTTTTAGGGCCGATAATCAGTGGAGGTTAGGGCCGATAGCTGATAACTTATACCGATATTCCGGAATAAGTTATCGGCTATTTATCCCCCCGCGACACCGCTGCAGATCATTGATTTAAAGCGGGCGCTTTAAATCCATGCACTGCAGTGGCTTTTGCGGTGCCATAGACCGCTGCCGCCACCCACTTCTCTCCCCCTACCTGTCCGGGGTTCCTGAGTCCTATAACCGCCACCCCCTACCACCGCTCCGCACCCCCCACCGCCCCGGCCCTATTGCCTCCCCCATCCCCGGGGGCCACTCTACATCTGGCTCCGGTGGTGTCCTCCAGAGCTGTCACTGTGCGCACTGACGGTGATGTCACGTCGCGCACGTCTCGTCATTGCGCACAGCAGGACGCAGCAGGAGCCAGAAGTAGCGTGGGCCCCGGGAACAGGTAATAATAAAACCGGGGATGGGGGAGGCAATGGGGGCGGTGCGGTGGGGTCGGAGATGGCCGAAGGCAACGCTTCGGCTCTGCCATAGAGTTGTATTGAGGGGCCGCCGCTTCGTGCTGAGGTCGACACGCCCCCTTCCCGCGGGCTGTCGGGGCTCCGTACAAGAGATCGCAGGGTGCCCCAGAGGTCGGACCCCCCGCGATCTGCAACTTATCCCCTATCCTTAGGATAGGGGATAAGTTATTCACCACTGGGTCACCACTGGACTACTCCTTTAAGGACCAAGCCCATTTTAACCTTAACCCCTTAAGGACGGACCCATTTTTTTACCTCAATGACCAGGCTCTTTTTTTTTATTTTTATTTGACATGTTTCTCTTTAAATGGTAATAACTTTAGAACGCTTTCAGGGGTGTGGAAATTTTTATAAAAAAACTACTTGTCCACGGGACTAAAATGGAGCAAAATCTACTTGCCCTTCATGACGATCCACTTGTCCGACCAATTTTCGCTTTTGGTGGTTTTTCTTTTCTGCGCCATTTACCTTGTGGTTGAGGTAACATGTTAGTTTTATACTTTTGGCGCCTGGTTACAGCGATACCAGATTTGTATCGTTTACGTCATGTTTTACTAATTCTGGACTTTTTCAAATTTTTTGAATTGCCATTTTTTAACCCCTGTAGCTTTATTTTTTTTCCCGCATACCAGGCTGTATGAGTGCGTTATAATTTACATTATAGTTTTATAGTACACGTCATTACGGACGTGGCAATACCGATTTAGCTATATGATTTGTGTTTTTGATCTTTTTTGGGTCATAATACAAGGCTTTTATTGGGAAAGGGGCATTTTTTTTTAAATTTTTTAAATTTTTTAAATTTTTTTTTTTACACTTCATACTCTTATTGAAGAACTTTTTATCAACCCCTTAAGGACCAAGGACGTACCTGTATGTCCTTGGTCCTGCTCCCGTGATATAACGCGGGATTACACGGTAACCCCGCATCATATCTCATGGGGCCCGGCGTCATAGTGAGGCCGGGACCCACCGCTGATAGCGCGCAGCGCCGATCGCTATTAACCCATTAGCCGCGCGCTCAGAGCTGAGCCGCGCGGCTAAGAGCGAAAGTGAAACCATGCCGGTTAACTCAGTGGGCTGTTCTCAGACCATTCTAGCTGCAAAAAAGGCAGCATCATAGCTTTAGGCCATGGTTAATAAAGCATTACTGTGATTTTAATAAACTTTAGACCTGTCAAATGTTTAGATAAGTGCTGAGACTACCTTCTACCTCATTATATAGCACAGCTTGCAGCTTAGTCTGACTTATTGCAAAAGATGAGTTCCATAGGGGTCTCCCTCCTAGTGGCCGGTTTTCAAATGTAAAATTCACCCTGAAAATGAAAAAATAATGAAAATATATTACAGATATGTTGTAGTACATAAGTACTACAACAGATCAAAAAATAAAGTTGGTGACAGTGGCCATTTAAGGACGCAGGGCGTACCTGTCCGCCCGGCCCCATTGTTTAAAACGGTGACCCCGCATCAAACCGGGTCGGTCCCAGCTGCTAATGATAGCCGCGTTCAAAACGAAAGTAAAAGCTTCCTGGCAGCTCAGTCGGGCGGATCAGGACTATCGCGATAAAATCGCAATGTCCTGATCAGCCAGGACATGAGCGGAGATCCCCTCGCCTGTCTCCGTCGCGTCCGATCGGTGTTTGATTTCTCCAAGCCTGAGCTACAGGCTTGAGCAGTCGAGCCCCTAGAACGCTGATCCATGCAAAGCTATGGCTTTGCAGGGATCAGGGTAAAAGATCAGTGTGTGCAATCTCGGCAATCTCCGACGTGCGCGACCCATAGAAGTGTATAGAGGGGGCGTGTCGGCCACAGCTTCGGCTGTGGTCAAAAACGCTCTGCTCCTGCATTGAGCAGGAGTGAGCCGGCTCCCCATACAGGAGATCGCAGGGGGCCCCAGCTGTCAGACCCCCTGCGATCTAACACTTATCCCCTATGCTTAGGATAGGGGATAAGTTGTTTTTTCCCACCCATACCGGAGTTCTCCTTTAATAAGTCATTTAACCCCTTCCCTAATAAGTTTGAATCACCCCCTTTTCCATAAAAAAAAAAAACTGTGTAAACAAACATAAACATATGTGGTATCGCTACATGCGTAAATGTCCGAACTATATAAATATATAGTTAACTAAACCACATGGTCAATTGCGTACGCGCAAGAAAATTCCAAAGTCCAAAATAGCGTATTTTTTGGTCACTTTTTATATCATAAAAAATTAATAAAAAGCCATAAAAAAAAATCAGATCAATACAAAAATGGTAGCGATAAAAACTTCAGGACACGGCGCAAAAAATGAGCCCTCATACCGGCCCGTACGCAGAAAAATAAAAAAGTTATAGGGTTCAGAAGATGACAATTTTAAATGTATAAATTTTCCTGCATGTAGTTATGATTTTTTTCAGAAGTACGACAAAATCAAACCTATATAAGTAGGGTATCATTTTAACCGTATGGATCTACAGCATAAAGATAAGGTTTTTACCAAAAAATGCACTGCGTAGAAACGGAAGCCCCCAAAAGTTACAAAATGGTATTTTTTCTTCAATTTTGTCGCACAATTAATTTTTTTTCCGTTTCGCCATGGATTTTTTTGTAAAATGACTGTCACTGCAAAGTAGAATTGGTGGCACAATAAATAAGCCATCATATTGAATTTTATGTGCAAAATTGAAAGCGTTATTATTTTTAGAAGGTGATGAGGAAAAATGGAAAAACGCTGAGTCCTTAAAGGGAACCAATCATCAGATTTTACCCTATATAACGCTTGGCAAAGCGTTATTTAGGGTAAAATCTTTATTTTCACCATTCCCGGGGAATGCTTCTGCCCCCAGGGATGGTGAAGATATGAAGTTATAAACTAGTCACCGCCGCCGCCGTAAGTAGTCACCTGGGCGGGGAGCTCTTCTCACCTACTCCCGTTCTTCGGCCAGCAGCGACGCCCCCTCCGCTTGATTGATGGGCCGCGTCATCACTCTGCTCTGTCTATTCAGTGAGCTGAACAATGACGCGGCCCATCAATCAAGCGGAGGGGGCGTCGCTGCCGGCCGAAGAACGGGAGTAGATGAGAAGAGCTCCCCGCCCAGGTGACTACTTACGGCGGTGACTAATTTATAACTTCACCATCCCTGGGGCAGGAACGTCCCCCAGGGATGGTGAGGACAACAATTTTACCCTATATAACGCTTTGCCAAGCATTATATAGGGTAAAATCTGATTGGTTCCCTTTAAGGGGTTAAATGGTGAGTAAAACTTTACCTTACTACCACAGTGCCCATGTCAAAAACTGTCTGTAATGCCTGCGTTAACATACCCTTATTCTGATATAAGGGATCGCGCTGAGTAAGCTTGTAAGTTGTCGTTTTTCCTGTCATCATTCCAGAATTTATTATTTCTTTTATTTTTTACAGTTAAAATCCAATAGAGCTCCTGGATCATAACAGGTAAGAGGGCAGTGAGACTGCCAAAGACTTAGGGCGACGTCTATTAAGGTATTTAGAGCCTTACCTAAGCAATTTGCACTTTTCACTTTGCAGTGGCCCTAGTATGTGAGCAAATTTTAAGTCTCATAAGTCTCAGCTGCAACTTTTTTGTTTTGCTTATGTGCTCCAAATTTACCTGTTATAGTATGATAAATATGTAGCACATAAGCAAAACTAAAGTAAAAAAAAATGCCTTCAGAACTTGTTTACCAAAGGAAACAATTATACATTTCCCCCTTAGTGGTTGCTGTCTGAATGTTTCATGGGAACCTGTCTTCAGGAAAATGGTGCCCTATTAGGATTAGAGAAATTGTGTAGTGTAGGGATGTAAACTTTTATATTGATAGATTTTTTATTTAATACAGTCATGGCTGTAAATGTTGGCACCCCTGAAATGTTTGTAGAAAATTAAGTATTTCTCACAGAAAAGGATTGCAGTACTATACACAGTTTTATTCCCTTTGTGTGTATTGGCACTAAACCAAAAAGGAGGGGAAAAAAACAAATTGGACATAATGCCACACCAAACTCCAAAAATGAGATGGACAAAATTATTGGCACTCTTTCAAAATTATGGAAAATTAAGATTGTTTCAAGCATGTGATGCTCCTTTAAACTCACCTGGGGCAAGTAACAGGTGTGGGCAACATACAAATCACACCTGAAAGCAGATAAAAAGGACAGAAGTTCACTTAGTCTTTGCATTGTGTGTCTGTGTGTGCCACACTAAGCATGGACAACAGAAAGAGAAGAGAACGGTCTGAATACTTGAGAACCAAAATTGTGCAAAAATATCAACACACTCAAGGTTTCAAGTCCATCTTCAGAGATCTAGATTTTCCCTTGTCCACAGTGCGCAACATTATCAAGAAGTTTGCAACCCATGGCACTGTTGCTAATCTCCCAGGGCATGGATGAAAGACAAGAATTGATGAAAGGTGTCAACACAGGATAAGCAGCCCCAAACAAGTTCCAAAGATATTCAAGCTGTCCTGCAGGCTCAGGGAGCATCAGTGTCAGCGTGAACAATGAAATGAAACGCTATGGCAGGAGGACCCCATTGCTGACACAGACATAATAAAGCAAGACTACATTTTGCCAAAATGAACATGAGTAAGCCAAAATCCTTCTGAGAAAATGTCTTGTGGACAGATGAGACCAAGATAGAGCTTTTTTGGTAAAGCACATCATTCTACTGTTTACAGAGAATGGAATGAGGCCTACAAAATAAAGAACACAGCACCTACAGTGAAATATGGTGGATGTTCAATTATGTTTTGGGATTGATTTGCTTCCTCTGGCACTGGGTGCCTTGAATGTGTGCAAGGCATCATAACATCTGAGGATTACCAACGGTTTTTGGGTTGCTCTGTACAGCCCAGTGTCAGAAAGCTGGGTTTGTGTTCGAGATCTTGGGTCTTCTAGCAGGACAATGACCCCAAACATATGTCAAAAAGCACCCAGAAATGGATGGCAACAAAGCGCTGGAGAGTTCTGAAGTGGCCAGCAATGAGTCCAGATCTAAATCCCATTGAAAAACTTTGGGGAGATCTTAAAATTGCTGTTGGAAAAAGGAGCCCTTCCAATAAGAGACCTGGAGCAGTTTGCAAAGGAAGAGTGGTCCAACATTCCGGCTGAGAGGTGTAAGAAGCTTATTGATGGTTATAGGAAGCGTCTGGTTTCAGTTATTTTTTTCCAAAGGGTGTGCAACTAAATATTAAGTTAAGGGTCCCAATAATTTTCAAAATTTTGGGAGTTTGGTGTGACATTATGTCCAATTAGCTTTTTTTCCTCCCTTTTTTTTAGTTTAGTTCCAATACATACAAAGGGAATAAATGTGTATAGCAAAACATTTTACTGCAATCCTTTTCCTATGAGAAATACTTCATTTTCTTGAAAAATTTCAGGGGTGCCAACTAGAGATGAGCGAACTTATAGTAAATTTGATTCATCACGAACTTCTCGGCTCGGCAGTTGCTGACTTTTCCTGCATAAATTAGTTCAGCTTTCAGGTCCTCCGGTGGGCTGGAAAAGGTGGATACAGTCCTAGGAAAGAGTCTCCTAGGACTGTATCCACCTTTTCCAGCCCACGGGAGCACCTGAAAGCTGAACTAATTTATGCAGGAAAGTCAACTGCCGAGCCGAGAAGTTCGCGACAAATCAAATTTAATGTAAGTTCGCTCATCTCTAGTGCCAACAATTATGGCCTTGACTGTATGTAGCACTGCAATGTACTTTGTGCTGTATACAGCTTCTCTAGAGCTAAATGTGTTTTTAAAACTAAAATGAACTTATTAATAAACTTTGTACAGTAGCTGACCCAACATGTTTCTCCACTTCTGGGTTAATTACTGCACAGAATGATCTTACTTTAGCCTATATGTAAGCAAGTGACTTACCTGGTGGGGGCTGGCTGGGTAGCCCAGTATATAGCCCCTTTTTCCTGGCTGATGGAGAGAAGGGAACTGGCTTAGCTATTGAACTTAGCCACACAACTAGCTCCCTTCATGTGCAATCAGTTCCAAATCTTGCACAGTTTTCTTGATGGTATGTGATGAGGTTATATAGGTTTGTGTGCTGTTGTCTTGGATATGTTACCTTTTCTCAGATGTTTGTGCTAGACAGGAAAAAAGTTATAAACTGCACATGTCAAATGTTTTCTAATTTATGCATGTAGTTTCACAATATATTTAAATTTTTTTGTTGTGCATTTCTGTTTTCAGGTGACATTCTTTCAGACCCTAGAAATGGCTGTAGTGATCCGCTTACAGGGTCTTCCTGTTGTTGCTGGTTCGGCTGATATTCGCCGTTTCTTTTCTGGGTTGCAAATTCCTGATGGAGGAGTGCATATTATAGGTGGAAATCTTGGCGAAGCATTCATCATATTCTCAACGGATGAAGATGCCAGGCGAGCTATGAGTCGGACCGGAGGTGTCATTAAGGCCTCAAATATTCAGCTTTTCCTTAGTAGCAAAGCAGAAATGCAGAATACTCTAGAAATGAGCCGTAAAACGAACAAGAATCCAAAGCACCCAGCTGTACCACCTTCTGGTGATAAAAATAGATCAGCAATGATGAAGAGAGGAGCAACTCAAAATAAAAGCGAAAAGAATTATGATTTTGATATGAAAAGCATTGGGTCTAAACATAGTGACACACATTCACAAAAGTATGACAAAAAGGAGGTAAACGGCTCCGATGATGACTTCTACCGATATCTGTTTGGGCTACCGTATGGTGCAAATGAAGATGATGTCAGGAATTTTTTTAAAGGCCTAAATGTAGTTGATATGATTTTTCTGTTGCGAACAAATGGTCAAAAGAATGGGAATTGCTTTGTGAAATTTGGAAGCATTAAGGATGCTGAAGAAGCTATGAAATTCAACAACGAATATATCGGTCATAGGTTTATATCTATATCGAAAACAACTGAAGAGAAGTGGGTGAAGGCTGGAGGCACAGTTGGCGAAGTTCATGTTAAACAGGCCAAGAGAAGAGAGCGGTCTAGATCGCCGCTAAACCAACAGCTTTATGTGCATCTGAAAAACCTATCATTTGGAGTGGAGAAAGGAGATTTAAGGCTTTTTTTTGGAGCACCTGATATAGCTGACTCAGAGATCAAATTTCTGCTTGACAAGAATAACCACAGGACAAGGGAAGGCTTCGTCATGTTAAAAAGTGAGCGTCAATTTGAGAAATGTCTTCATTTACACAAAAGCATGTTAAAGGGCCGGCCAGTGTTTATCTCTCCTATTGCTCGCAAGGCTATGTTAGATTTAATAGAATCGTATGAAACACAGATACAGCCTGAGGGTGCCTATGAAAATCCAAGCGAAGAGTCCTCTAATCTAAAGACATGTATATATGTAAGGAATTTTCCCTTTGATGTGAATAAAGCTGAAGTTCAGAAGTTCTTCAGTGGATTTCCCTTGCATGAAGCGGATATATTCTTGCTTTTTGATAATAAAGGAGTTGGATTGGGAGAAGCTCTAGTAAGGTTTCCATCTGAAGAAGAAGCTATTCATGCTGAAGGCTTGAATCGTCAACTGTTTTTGGGCACAGAAGTTCTTTTGAGACGTATTTCTGATGAACAGATGAGAGATTTTGGTGCTTTTGTTGATACTCCAGGTGAAACACATGCGGAGTATCCACCACTGGGCGATGATGAAAGATCTTATATGATGTCTGAATATAACCGTAGAGATTATAGAGGGTCTCCAGAAAGACTACGTGACTCCTGCTCAATGGATTTTGTTGGCAGAGATGAGTCTTTTGGCAGGCGTGACATGGAAAGCTCTCAGTTTGACTACAATCGATCTTTATCTCCCCGCCAAAACTTTGATGGTGGGGCAGCAGGAGCAATAATCCGCATGGTAAACCTACCATACACCATAACTGTTGAAGAAATTCTAGACTTTTTTTATGGTTATAACCTCATTCGTAATTCTATAGATATAAAATTTAATAGGCAAGGTATGGCCACCGGACAAGCTACGGTCTGCTTTTATAACTATGATGAAGCAGTGGCTGCCTTGAATGAGCTCAATGAAAGACCAATCGGAAAACGTAAAATCATCCTGAATTTGAATAGGCTCTAAAATGTCTACATGGACTTGGTTTTAAGTTCCTTTTTTACCACTATATTTGCATGGTCCTATGAAGTTTAAGTGGTTGGAAAGTTTTTGTTGTAAAAGTCTGGACTTTTTTGTTTTTCTAAAGTTTCAAACATCTGATTATAAGAAGATATACAAAAAGATTTTTTTGTTTATAACACATTCCACATTTTGTCTTTAGTTGTTTGTTCGTCTCGGATTAAAATGTTGACCTGTAACCAACAAGTATGTCTGAAAATTTCTTTAGCGAGTAAGTAGTGAATACACTATTTTGATAAGCAGAGGAAACCTTATTGGTTCAGGAGGCGTCCATTTATCTTCAGTCTAGGCACGTTTATGTTGGACCGGAAATGTCTTTGTTTTGCAAAGGCTTCAATATTTTTCCCAAAATAAATTTTGTTGGTTACATTATTGTGGTGCAGGATTAAGGGTACAGTACATTCAGTGTTGAGGTGTAAAACGGATGAAACGATGCACGTTGGGTAGTGTTGGTAGCAGATCTGTAGTGACGTTGTGCCGCTTAGTAATGGGTGCCAGTTCCTGGAGGCCTTTTTTCTTTGCTTCTCTCTGTTCTGCATTCTGGATTAACTGCTTGCTGTTAATGCCTTTTTGTGTTGTTTTTTTTCCTGTGTTAAGTTTGTGATTTTGCATTTTGAGCAATCCTCATTGCCTTTCTTTGATTCGGTCTGTTCTGTCTTCCACGTTATTCAGCTGCAGGATTCGGAATATGGGAATTTTACGTAGTTTATGAAATCTAGCAAAAATGACTGCTGCGTGACTCGTATTGTCATAAAATATTTTAACTAAAGGCGCCTGTGAATGATCCACAGTTAACCATACAGAAAACAAACTCCTGATCAGTGTTCCATGTGTTTTTATCCAGCTTTTCTATCGAGTGGAAAGCCTGCACTGGAGAAAACTTTTTAGGTAGCAGGAAATGTTTTTTGTTTGAGTGGACTCTATTTTTGTTAGTATGGTATATTTTGAATATGAAGCAGGAATTTACTGGGTGTTATAAAGACTGCATTGCTACTTTACCAAAGCTGTCATGGGTTTGTTGTTGACATGGCTAGAATTGTCATTTGTGCAGCAGGTGCTGTCAGCTTTGTAGTGTTTGTGAGCCAAGATATTGAACCTGTCTTCCAAAAAAGGCATTTTGGAATATTTGTCCAATCCTATTCAGATGTTAAGTTGCATCGGATAAGGATGCTGCAAGGCCTGCAATGGTGCATTTGTCCTAATTTACATGCCTATTTCTAAGTTTTGTTAGCTACATCTTTCTAAAGTTGACAAGTTGGGTCAATGATTTGGTATTAATACAGGTAAATAGAATTTGCTCCAATCGAACATGGTAACTTCAGTGGTGACATGGTCCTTTTAGTGAAAGATGATCCGCAAGTGTGGTGATTTTTTTTTTTTTTTTTTTTTTTTTTTTTTTTTTTTTTAAACAACTTTCCCAGAAATTATGCAGTTGGTTAACAGGACTGAACATGGCATTGGGCCCAAAATAGGCAGTTGTGTACAACTGTATTTTGGATGGATAATGGCAACCGATTTTCCATCCTTTTGTTGCTGTCCATTGCAAGTTATGCTGGTAACCTATGGTCTACAAACAGATGAAGCATCAGGATTGGCGTAAATGAAAGTTTTGTTTTTTTGTTTTTCCGGGATGCCCACTGTAGTAAAGGGTTTGTTTGCAGTTTTGGTACAAGTAGCTCAAAGTTAGGTTGGGAAGGACTTAACTACGAAGGCCCCCATCTCTGCATAATTTGTTGCACATCTAAAATTGTCATGAAAAGGCTTCAAGAATACAGGTCGTTTTTACCATAGAGCTTAAGCAAGCTCAATCATTGTATGGTTTTGGATTAAATAGGTCTTCTAAACCCCTGACTTGGTTGCTATGGGTAAGATGGACCAGGCCCACTGGGAGACATTCGGTGGTATGGAATTTCTACAGTATGCTTTAATCCTTCATCAGTCTGTTCTCACAAATCGCTCACTTATGGAATGAGGTGGAGATCATTATTTGAAAAACTAGTCAAATAGATCAATTAACTAATACAGTTATCATATTGATAGTCTGTTATCTATGACAGTTATAATGCAGAAAGTGCATTTTGTCCTCTAGTACCTTCACCAGAAGGTTAGCTTTTGTCTTATTAAAGTCCAGACAGATGGATCAAAGCAATAAGTTATACTGTCTGATCAGTTAAGATTCTCATTACATACATATACAGTTTTTGATTTTTCATTACTTTTGAGGCTTGGCCTTTCTGAAACTGTAGGTATTTTTCTCAATCAATTAAAAGGTAATCTTCTCTGTGTACCTATTCTGGATAAAATGAAATGCTTAACCAACGGGATTGCAAGCGGTCTTTGTTCTCTTACTTCAACTGGAGGTTTGGGAAGAAATTTTTTTCATCCCCAATTGGGAAATGAAGCACCACATGTAAGACAGGATCCAGGAACTGTATGTCCACTAAGTGTTTTATGCTACACTATGAGAGACAAGGAACTAGGGCAAAAGGTTAAAAATAGGTACAGTACTTTTGGAAATCTGTTCTGGAGGATGACAGTGTCCCAGAAGAGCTGTGAGAATAGCTGACATGGTACGACGCAGTTCAATACCACAGTTAGCATGGCCTACCAATGACAAGGGCACAATGGACACCTAACAGTCTTTTTTTTTTTTTTTTTTTTTTTTTTTTTAAATCCTCTTTTTGCATTCTTGATTTGTACTTGTGGTACAAAACACACTTTTGCTGCAGGTCTATATTTATTTAAAATTGTTTAATTCTACAGCCTCTTGCAATCTCCTCCTTTTTCACAGTGAATTCCATCTGGAGCAGCCTAACAGGCTCAGTCTTAGCCTTTGTCTCTTTTCTTGAAAAAAAGGTGTTGCTGTATGACACACCTCGAAAGAAAGTGCACCAGTAGTCAACATCTTTCCTTACTTTTAAGTAGGGTTACCTCAAACTTCTAATGATTTAACCTTAAAGAAGATATCCCATGCAGCAAAGAAAAAAAAAATACCTAGCCATTCCATAGTATATTCACCTATCACCTCTCTGACATGTGTGTCATTTTTTTTCCGGCCCCCATTCAACGGCTATTCAGCTCATAAATTCCAGTTACTTCCTGGTTATGGTGGCTATGCCTGTGATCTCAAAGACTACATTTCCCTGCATGCACTGCTCACATTTCCTGCTCTCAGCTGCCTGAGCAGAGAACTTGTTACCACCCCTAACTTATGTTAGTCACTCCCACATAACACTGAGCTCCTATCATATCCCTATACAGCAGGGTGGCCACGAGGAAACAAAATGTAATCTCAGTGCTCAGAGAGAGGGACCCTGGAGTTGAAGCTGCAGTTTTACACTGTAAAATCACTCCCTCCCCCTCCTCCTCTCAATGAAACAGCTTTACACTGACACAATCACCTCCCCCCTCCTCTGCCCTGCACTCCTCTCTCCCCAGTGCTCAGTGTGACAATTCTACTCTCCCTCCCCTCCATGCTCAGTGTGACAGGTCTATGCTGGCAGCTCCCTCCCCTCCCCCCTCTCCTCCGTTATCAGTGTAAAAACATTAGCAAGGAGAGGGGAGAGAACTATGATCTGAATCTGCCTGCATATAGGCAGTGCTGCTCAGCCAATCACTGCAGAACAGAGGGAGGACAGTGTGAATATTCATCAGATGGGAGGGGCTAAGGCCCGAGCTCAGGGAGCTCTCTGCAGCACAGGGGTTTTCTGGGTAATTGTCACGTCACGGCCCCTGGATGCTGCTGATAACAGCCTGAAAGTCATGAAAACCTGGAACAGCTGAATTTCCTGTCAGACAGAAGAATGCAGATAAAGCTGGTTTCTAAGCAGCACTGGTAATGGAAGTGATTTACAAACCTGTATAACTTTACCTTCTGCACTAAAAGCTGAACAATTGTTTACTGTGAGACTTGTCCTTTAAGCAGTTGTTTCCGTTTTACGTATCTAGTCAAAGTAGGGAGACAGAGGTTTCTATAATGGTATCATTTTATGTTTGGCATGTGTGTGCACGGGAGGGTTCACCCATAAGGGTGCAGTCACACGTAAGAGTATCCATAGCATATTCCACACTGGATGTGCAGATGCTATTCACTAGAGCGAGCTCCCTGCTGCGGCTGAGTAGCCCTGTGTCTTCATGTAGAAGATCTACAGCGGGAAATCCACTGCTACTAGCAGACGTGCGCACACACAACTGACCTCACTAGAGGGCTCACTCAAGTGACTGGCATTGGCGCATTCGCAGTGTGAAATACGTGTAATCCTGCCCTATGTGTATTGATTTGAGAGAGATCCTTAAAATGTCAAGCGGTAAGAAATGTATCCCCTATACCCAGGTTCTCTCATTGGGGCCCTGGCTCTGCTCTGTTAGAGCTTGTTTCAAACCAGATATACAAAACAAACTACCCAAGGGCAGTAGGAAGGCAGCAATAGTGTGTATTTTAAGCGATACCAGTATGATCTAAATCTCAGTAGCCACTGCAGGGCTGCATAACAAATAAGTGGAGACTGTTCTATCATAAGTTGCACTTATATTGGATCATCTGGTTATCAGTTTTAACCACATATTCTCTTGTTTGGATCTTTGTATTTTTAAACAATCACAAGTAAAAGTTAAGTTTTAGGGGTAGCTTCATAGGGGGTTTCATACCCCGCGTTAAGGCCCAGGGGTTTAGTAATTTTTGTTTCAAACCCACCGCGTCACCTAGTTGAAACATAGACTCCCCATTTATCTCTATAGGAGAGGCGAAGACGTGTGTTTGGACCAGCTGATGTGCTGTGTGGAGCTGAGCTGGGGCCCCATACAGGAGATCCTGCAGCTAGGAAAGAAGTTTCTTACCGCTGGACATCTTCTTTAACCCCTTAAGGACTGAGGGTTTTTCGTGTTTTTGCCCTTTCGTTTTTTCCTCCTCCACCTTTTAAAAATCATAACCCTTTCAATTTTGCACCTAAAAATCCATCTGAATGCTTATTTTTTGCGCCACCAATTCTTCTTTGCAGGGACATCAGTCGTTTTACCCAAAAATCTACAGCGAAACGGGAAAAAAAATCATTGTGCGACGAAATTGAAGAAAAAATGCCATTTTGTAACTTTTTGGGGGCTTCCGTTTCTATGCCGTACATTTTTCAGTAAAAATGACACCTGATCTTTATTCTGTAGGTCCATACGATTAAAATGATACCCTACTTATAGGTTAGATTTTGTCGTACTTCTGGAAAAAATCATAACTACATGCACAGAAATTTATACGTTTAAATTTGTCATCTTCTGACCCCTATAACTTTATTTTTCTGCATATGGGGCGGTATGAGGGCTAATTTTTTGCGCCGTGATCTGATATTTTTAGTGGTACCATTTTTGTATTGATCGGACCTTTTTGATCGCTTTTTATTCATTTTTTCATGATATAAAAAGCTACCAAAAATCCGTTATTTTGGACTTTGGAATTTTTTTGCGTGTACGCCATTGACCGTGCGGTTTAATTAATGATATATTTTATAGTTCGTACATTTACGCACGCGGCGATACCACATGTTTTTTTATTTTTATTTTTTTATTTACATGGTGTTTTATTTTTATGGGAAAAGGGGGGTGATTTAAACTTTTAAGGAAAGGGTTAAATTACATTTAACTTTTTATTTATTTATTTTTTTAACCCTTTTTTGCAGTGTTCTTGCTCCCATAGGGACCTATAGCACTGCACACATTGATTGCCAGCACTGTTCACTGCAAAGCCATAGCTTTGCAGTGATCAGTGTTATCGGCGGTTGATTGCTCCAAGCCTGAGATGCAGGTCGCTGAAGGGACATGCCGTAGGCAGGTAAGAGGAACTCTGCTCGTGTCCCAGCTGATCGGGACACTGCATTTTCACTGCGGTGGTCCTGATCAGCCTCACTCAGCAGCCGGGCAGCTTTCGCTTTAGACGCGGCGTTCAATAGCGATCGTTGTCGCGCGATATTAGCCCCGGGTCCCGGCTTCAGACACATGCCGGGGCCGACCCGATATGACGCGGAGTCACCGCGTGACCCCGCGTTATATCGCGGGAGCCGGCCAAGGACGTAAACATACGTCCTTGGTCGTTAAGGGGTTAAACATCTGTCCCTGTTGCTGATCATTTTTGTACAAAATTTGACCAAACTATTCCTGGACATTTCACCTCTGTATGAACTGAGCAACACCATGTTAGTGCAGCCTGTGATCTGTGCATTGTTAATGGCAGTGTTTTCCTAGTAGGATGCCTCCAGCTCTTGCAAAACTACAACTCCCAGCTGGCCTAGACAGCCTTAGGTTGTAGTTTGAGTTTTGTAGTCTTGACACAGCTGGAGGCACCTTGCCATGGAAACACTGGTGTATGGAGTGCCCAAGGCCAGTGTTAGTGTTTGGCACTGTCTAAAAGCCTCATTGGGCACGAATGGTGTGTGTAATTCAGTCCAATTTCCCTTCATTCTATTGATTGTTGGGGTCTTAGCATTCATACCTACACTAGTCAGCATGTTATCCACTATTAACAATAAGTAAAAGACGTGGGGTCGGCACTGCTAAGTCTGGTTTGTCAATCAGGTAGGTCACTATTCATGAGATGTCAGCATTGTTCAATGTTGTATGTCCCAGTGGATGAAGAACCAATGATGAACTGGAATTGCAGCAAGAGGCAGAGGGGTAAATCTGTGAATGGACCATGTAGACCAAGCCTATGCTGTCAAACACAATCAGAGGGTGCTCACATGATATTGGGCTATGAGCCAAACCCTTCATTGACCACACACCACCACTGTTAACCCCTTAACGACCATGGACATAAATGCACATCCTGGTGTGGCAGTGCACCAGGACATTTACATTCTGTACATGACCGCAAGCATCAGAGTGATGATCGGGTCATGGTAACTGCCATTAACCCCTCAGATACCGTGATCCCTAAAGATCACGGCATCTGCAGCAGCATTTTATGCTGATCTGATCGTCCGCAGGGGATCAGATCAGCTATCATGGCGGACAGAGGTGCCCTCACTTGCCTTCCTGGCTTCTTCTGGTCTGAGATTGAGCTGAAGATAGCCGATAACATCGATCAGTCCGATGCATAGCACTGAACAGTATTAGCAATCAATTTTTTTTAACGTACTAATTTGGTTAGTTTTTTTTTTTTTCCCAACAATAGAAAAGTATGTAATCATGGGTATCATTTTAATCGTATTAACCCACATAATAAATAAAGAACATGTCATTTCTACTGTAAATTGTAGGGCGTGAAAACTAAACTTCACAAAATTTGCAAAATTATGGTTTTCTTTTTAATTACCCCACACAAATAATATTTTTTGGGTTGTGCCAAACATTTTATGGTAAAATGAGTGATGTCCTTACAAAGGGCAACTGCTCATGCAAAAAACTAGCCCTCGTACCTAGTCTGTGGGTGAAAATATAAATGCAGAAAGAAAATGGGCTTGCTCCTCAACGACGCAGGACGTATATTTACGTCCTGCGCCGGCTCCCGCGTTATGAAGCGGGATCGCGCCCCGATCCCGCATCATATCGCGTCGGTCCCGGCGCTCATCAACGGCCGGGACCCGCGGCTAATACCACATATCGGCGATCGCGGCGATGTGCGGTATTAACCCTTTAGAAGCGGTGGTCACAGCTGACCGCCGCTTCGAAAGTGACCCGGCTGCTCAGTCGGGCTGTTCGGGACCGCCGCGGTGAAATCGCGGCGTCCCGAACAGCTGACAGGACACCGGGAGGGCCCTTACCTGCCTCCTCTGTGTCCGATCAGCGAATGACTGCTCCGTGCCTGAGATCCAGGCAGGAGCAGTCAAGCGCCGATAATACACGCCTGTGATCTGTGTAAAAGATCAGTGTGTGCAGTGTTATAGGTCCCTATGGGACCTATAACACTGCAAAAAAAAAAGTAAAAAAGTGTTGTTAAAGGTCATTTAACCCCTTCCCTAATAAAAGTTTGAATCACCCCCCTTTTCCCATAAAAAAAATAACAGTGTAAAAAGAAATAAAAATAAACATGTGGTATCGCCGCCTGCGTAAATGTCCGAACTATAAAAATATATCATTGATTAAACCACACGGTCAATGGCGTACGTGCAAAAAAATTCCAAAGTCAAAAAAAGCGCATTTTTGGTCACTTTTTATACCAATAAAAAGTGATCAAAAAGTCCGATCAAAACAAAAATTGTACCGATAAAAACTTCAGATCACGGCGCAAAAAATGAGTCCTCATACCGCCCTGTATGTGAAAAAAAAAAAGTTATAGGGGTCAGAAGAGGACATTTTTAAACGTATAAATTTTCCTGCATGTAGTTATGATTTTTTCCAGAAGTGCGACCAAATCAAACCTATAAAAGTAGGGTATCATTTTAACCGTATGGACCTACAGAATAATAAGGTGTCATTTTGACCGAAATATGCACTGCGTAGAAATGGAAGCCCCCAAAATTACAAAATGGCGTTTTTTCTTCGATTTTGTCGCACAATAATTTTTTTTCCGTTTCGCCGTGCATTTCTGGGTAAAATGACTAATGTCACTGCAAAGTAGAATTGGTGACGCAAAAAATAAGCCATACTATGGATTTTTAGGTGGAAAATTGAAAGGGTTATGATTTTTAAAAGGTAAGGAGGAAAAACGAAAGTGCAAAAACGGAAACCCTGAGTCCTTAAGGGGTTAAAGGGATATTCCAGGAAAAACCTTTTTTTTTTTTTTTTTTTTTTTTTTTTTATATATATATCTCAACTGGCTCCGGAAAGTTAAAGAGATTTGTAAATTACTTCTATTAAAAAAATCTTAATCCTTCCAATAGTTATTAGCTTCTGAAGTTTTCTGTCTAACTGCTCAATGATGATGTCACGTCCCGGGAGCTGTGCATGATGGGAGAATATCCCCATAGGAACTGCACAGCTCCCGGGACGTGAGTCATCAGAGAGCAGTTAGACAGAAAACAGCAACTCAACTTCAGAAGCTTATAACTATTGGAAGGATTAAGATTTTTTTAATAGCAGTAATTTACAAATCTGTTTAACTTTCTGGAGCCAGTTGATATATAAAAAAAATTTTGGGCTGGAATACCCCTTTTAAGCGGTTAAAGGGTATAGTAGTGCAGAGAAAGAGGGTTATGGAGGTCTATACCTTTTCAGTGATGAGCTCTGTTTTCTGGGACACAATGATGGCTAGAGACCACATGGGCAATATTATGAATAGGCCCTACTGAGGTAACATCACACATATTATGGTGTAGGATAATATAAGTACAATAGCTGGACCCCTTTACTTTCCATTTCAGGTACAATAACTGGTTAGCATTACATTGATTTGACCATGGAACCAGTGGAACACCCATTTCTCTAAAATGTCTAGGAGCAATTTTTCAACACAGTCAGGCCCATGTTGCTTATGTTACCATGACACAGGGGCTCTTGACTGGTCACTCATAAAGGACATCATTGGTTGGGAATTGCAAAGGGAGCTGCCTCCAGTGGATATTGATGTGTAAGTGCGTCCAGCGTTGCAGAACATTCCTCAGTCGACTCTTAACCTGACAGAAATATGTGCGTTTAGAAGCCTTGGCATGCTGTGTGTGGTCCTCATACTTGATATTGAATAAATTGAGATGTTTTGAATATTATTTTCATTTTTTTTTTTTTATCATTTGCATATACGTAACCTGTCTATTGATCCTAAGATGTCCATAGTACTATTACTGGCGTTCTTGGTGTTGCAGTTTCAATGTTGCAGAGGGTATTTGCATGTTCCACATCTGCACCGCTGTAATCTACAGTATTTACATCTCGTATGCAGTTATCATTCCACTTTGGGTTTGAAGAAATCTCACTTGACTTTATTCCGATAACCAAAACAGAATTTCAGTTTTTGTTCAGGCTAGATATCCTTCTAAAAGGAAGAGAGAAATAGGATTGTAACCTCTACCACCACGAAAAGGAACTGGACTACGTCTGGCTGTCAGTAAGCACTAGAAAACTTCACCCTTTAATGAAGAAGGCACATGAAAATAAGTTTCATGAGAACAGCTGATAAAAACGACTTGAAATACATGCCCTAGTGTAAGTAGAACAACTACAATAGTGTGGTAGGAACATTTTTTTTTTTAAACTCCTGGCAACCCTGTTTTTTTTATTTTTATTTATTTTTTATTATTTTTTTAATATATATAAAGCAGCGGGCTGTGGAGTTTTAAAATGGTTTCCAGACCCCCACAACAGCATTAGAGTTGAGCTTTGAAGGGGTACTCAACATTTTGTTCCGAATGCTGGGTGTGGGCTGAAGGGGTCGTGACGTAACTCCACACTCCCTCAATGCAAGTCTATGGGAGGGGGAGTGTTGGATGCTATTCAGAAGTGTTAGTGTAGTGCTCGAAGTACTTTTCTCCAGTTTTATAAGACTCCTAAATGGCAGAATAGTGTGACATCTGTTCCCCCTCTTCATGTCTTCTTTGGCTGATAAACTAAATGCTTGGAAAATTGTTGCAGTAATGGGGAAGCAAGCATTTGATTTTACCATATATAACGCTTGGCGATTTGTTACAAATAGTAAAATTTTCTACCTCACTATCCGCGGGGGCCATTCCTGTGCCCAGGGATGGTGAGAATATGAAGTTTTTAAGTTACCACGCCACCCTGTAAGTAGGCCCCTGGGCGGGGAGCTATACTTACCTAGTCCCGCCGCTCTGGCTGTAGTGACAATCCTCGGTGAGATTGACTGCTCACGTCACCGCTCTGCTCTGTCTATTTAGGGAGCAGAGCGATGATGCTGGCCTCCAATCCAGCCAAGGGGGCTCCACTACGGCTGGAGCGATGAGACCGGGGAAGTATAACTCCCTACCCAGGGGACTACTTACGAGGCAGCCAGGGAGAATTTATAATTTCATATTCCCTCCATCTCTGGGGGGGGAAAAAAAAAATATCCCCGGATAAAAATGTTACTATATATATCAATCGTTATATATGGTAAAATCTAATGCTTGGTTCCCTTTAAAAAAAAATGAAATAAATTGTAAAATGTTAAAGGAACAATCCTGTTGTTTTGTTCTGCAATTTTAGCCAGTAGCTACAGTTTCTTCACTAATGTCAAAGCGTGAGAGGAATGCTCCTTGGAAACCTGCATTTTGGTCACCTGAGTGAAAGAAATAATAGAGCTCATGTTTCTACACCAGTGTTTCCCAACCAGGGTGCCTCCAGCTGTGGCAAAACTACAACTCCCAGCATGCCCGGACAGCCAAAGGCTGTCCGGGCATGCTGGGAGTTGTAGTTTTGCCACAGCTGGAGGCACCCTGGTTGGGAAACACTGTTCTACACCATTCTTTGGTTAAAAAGACAATTCACTACAGAAACAAAGACAAATACTACTGATTTGATGACTAATGGAGTTTGTGAAGTTTACAGGGCTTATAGACCACAAAGTCACAAAACACTTTTAGGACACAACACTTCATAGGAGTTGTCTAGGCTTTAATAAAGTAAGAATATCTGTTACTTAAGAAAAAGACTTTATGTCCTAGCAACATGTTCAGACCTTCACAGATTAGGAGATTGAGCTGGGAGAGGTCTGCGCTGCCACACGCTCCTCTCTCTGTTCTGTGTGCCGTGATTGAGACATGCTCCATAGACTTACGAGTGTGTCTTGATCACATGACCTGAATCCAGGAGAGAACGCGTTCCCAGCTTGTTCTCCTGATCTGTGGAGGTCTGTCTGTGGCCATTTAATGAAAAACCTTGGGGAAATTGGCAACGCTGCAGTACTGTACAAGCACATGTAAACAGTGAAGGGGCTGCAGTGCTTGTATCCATACTGTGGCCCCTTTCCATGCTCATTCTTTTAGAGGAATCAAATTCTGTGGCGTTTAAAGGAAAATGGTTACCCGTTCAACCCGCACTATAACCCGATACACCACAGGAGGCCGATGCAGGGTCTGTTCCTGCTATACCTACCTGCAGTCTGGAGCCCTGATCCCCGAAGGTCCCCCTCTTCCAGCTCTGACTTGTGCTTTGAGGCAGGCCTGCTGGCTAGATTTAAATATTCATAAGCGCCGGTCACATGAGTGCTCAGAAGGCATGAGCACTCACGTGCCAAGTGCTTATGAATATTTGAATTCAGCCGGCAGGCCCATCTCAAAGCGCAAGTCAGCGTTGGAAGAGGAGGACAGAGGTAGGTATAGTAGTCCGAGACCCTGCATTGGTCTCCTGTTCACCTGCACAATAACACCGGTGTATCTGGTTATAGTGACTGTTTTCCTTTAAATTTTTGCAGCAGAATCCTATTGAGAGCAAGGGGAAGTTGCAGTTTTTGGGCCGAACAGGTTGATTTAAAAGGAACGTGAAATATAAAGGAAGGATTTATACTTCTCCTTTCTGTAGGATCCACTTCTGGCTTTGGCTCAAAAAGACCTGGACTACACTTTTTTTTTTTTGCACTACATATTAGGGATCAACTGATATTGATTTTTTAGAGCCGATACCGATAACCTGTGAACTTTCAGGCCGATTGCCGATAACTTCAATCATAACTAGCGACCTCATCTGTTTTTAATGTTAAAAAACAATTGTTAAATAAAAAAAATTACAATATAAATGTGTGTGTTGTCTTAAAATGAAACTGGATAGCATGGCTAGAAATTAGACTACATTTTACCAGCTCAGAGATCCCTCTCATGATGTTGTTCTAGTAGCTATAAGCTGCCTGCGCGATTCTGCTGAGAGACAGAAATATACATCCCAATGATTTTCATATCTCCCTAATGGGGCCAGCAATCACCCAGTGAACAAGCTGTTTCTCGGCTGATCACATTTGGGGCCATTTATCATTGTCTTTAGAGCTGTTATTGTGTGTAGATTTGTCTCTATTTTGGCGCAGCGCTGCATCTCAGGCAATTTTTTGCACCTTTTTGATTTACACTTTTTTTTTTTTGTGTGTGTGTGTTACAGACTAGCTGTTGAGGTTAGTCTTATGCAGTGGTAATGCATTTATCAAAAGAGACTCTTTGTGAAATGGATCAAAAAAAGGCGCAAAGCCGCTGAAAAGTCTATACACCAGCCCAGACATAGCTTAGCTTTTTGGTGCATGTGAAGAGTGAAATTTCAGAAAATAATGTATCCTCCACAAAATTTATCAAATGCCCTGCGACCATTTAATAAATTTATTGGAGTGACGCAAAAAAAATAATTTACTACATCACACATATCTTAGTAAATGCCCCCCGTTATTCTTACATGTATAATTCCCTATCTTATAGAAGATATATGGCCAATGAATGATGGAAGCCATGGGTCACACTAACAACCCAGTGATTTTCCATACAGTGCTCACTGTGCAAAGATAGAACCTTGTAAATATGCTTAGTAAACAAGCGCTGATATTAGGTTTTCACTTTATATTGTTTATTGGTACTTGAAATTGAACCCCAAAGCATAACTCCAATGATGCTCTGGCGGCAAGATATGTTTAAAGCCTCCAGCAACTCTATGGGAATTTTAGTAAATCGGTTTCCTGATCGCTGTAGTCTTGGGTTACAAAGTTGATAGAAGATTTAAACATATCCTGCTGCCTGTTTTTTTTTTTTTTTTTTTTTTTTTTTTTTAAACCAGAGGACAAGGGATAAAAAACAAAACAGAATAGCAACTGTTGCAGCTACACAGGTAATAAACTGCAAATACACAGACTTTGAATAATGTGTTAGCCACAACATCAGGATACACGTACAGGTTCTGTGTATATGAGGAGAAAGACTCATCAATTGAACTTTCAGAGTGCCCCCCTGTCCTGGGAATTACTGGCAAGATGGTATGGGATTTGGTACACCCTATACTAGACCAGGGATACCACCTGTACCTGGACAATTTTTATACAAGCGTCCCCCTATTTAAATGCCTCACTGCACGTAGTACAGTAGCATGTTGCACTGTATGTAAAAATCTGAGAGGCCTCCCCAAACCTCTTCTAGCAAACCTCATGCGAAAGCATGAAAGTACGGGTACAAGGACAAGAGAGATGTCCTTTTAACGAGCACAATACATGACACCACCACCCCGGTTTCTGTACGTGGCAACCGTACAGAAATCCATAAGCCAGACTGCATCCTGGCTTATAATAAGTTTTTGGGAGGGATGGACTTGTCTGACCAGATACTGAAGCTATACAGTGCCATAATAAAGACAAGGGCATGGTATAAGAAACTGGCTGTGCACATGGTACAGATGGCCTTATATAATGCATTTGTCCTGTACAGACATGCCAGCCAGAGGGGGGGCGTTCTTGGAATTCCAGGAGGTGGTCATAATGAACCTGATATTTGGGGACCAGGAAGGTGCAGGACCTTGCACTTTTAACGAGTCCTCACGGATTGTGCCAGGGCAGAATTTCCACTACATCCCAGTGCGAGACCTGCCCCACTCAGTCTGGACTGTGCATGCTGTTTTAAAATTTGCCACACATCCCTGCTATATTAATTTGATCCCTCTAAAACCCCCTTGTACCACATCACATGCCACTGTTTATCCCAAAACAATTCCAGCAAAATACGAGGTGACGATGGCACTCACCGGTGATGTTGAAACAGTGACTCTTTATTGGTGACAACCGGCAGACTACAGCATGGGGATGAGGGATGCCGCGAGATAGCTATTTCATGCGCTAGGCGCACTTCTTCAAACCACTCCCCCACTGTCGTCAGCAGCTGCATAAAATACCTGGTGGAGACGTCAGTGGGTGTATTCTTTCAATACAATATAACACCATAATAAAAACTGAAAAATAGTGCAAAAAGTTCTAAACATACAAAAAGGAAGCACAATGTAAAAAAACTACAAAAATTATATGAAAATGCTTAAAGGAGAACTCCAGACCATAAAAATTGTCCCCCATAGTGCCGGCAGTAAAAAAATAAAGATTTACATACCTTCCTCCGCTCCCCCGGGGCCTCCGGTAACCGGCTCCGGTCTCCGCCGCAATCCACTTCCTGGTTGCCGGTGGTCGGATGAATCAGCCAATCACCAGCTGTCCGACTCAGCCGGCGATAGGCTGAGCAGCAGTGTGAAAACGCTTCAGGACGTCACACTGCCGCTCAGCCTATCGCCGGCCGAGTCGGACTGCGCTGGGGCTGGTGATTGGCTGATTCATCCGACCACCGGCAACCAGGAAGTGGATTGCGGCGGAGACCGGAGCCGGTTACCGGAGGCCCCGGGGGAGCAGAGGAAGGTATGTACATCTTTATTTTTTTTACTGCCGGCACTATGGGGGACAATTTTTATGGTCTGGAGTTCTCCTTTACATCCACTTTATAGTTAAGGCTAGCTGGACCCTGAACACGCGTGCGCAGGATCCAGTTAGCCTCTTTCTGTAGCAACACTTTTCTTCTATCTCCCCCAGCAACAGGTTGGATTCTCTCCATTCCAAAAAACTTCAGGACGGAGGTATCGCGCTTATGTTCTTTATTAGTATGTTCTATAATTCTAGGACAGCTTTTTAATGTTTTTACAGAGTGTACGTGTTCTCGGAAGCGAGTGTGCATAGGGTGTATAGTACTCCCTGTATAAAAACGACCACAGGCACACACTATTACCTGCCGCACAGACTACGTGGTGTACAGAATCAAGTACCTTACAACCACTTTAGAACCTCCTAACAAGGTTCTTTTTCCCTCTTTTTAGTTGTGGGCACCACTTACAACTCACATACTTATATTTAACCGAGGTGATCCAAAAAAAAAAACTTTTCCCCATATATAAAAAATTGTACTTTATTATTGAGTTATTTCTCACACTTAGGACACACAGATTAAAAATGCAGTGCCATTCTTTCCATATAGTGATCCGTGTATACAGATGGTGCCAGTCTGGCTACCTAACACTAGTTATATGATCACCGCATGCACCTGCAGTGTGCTATGCCGATTGGAGACTTCACCGTGTTTAAAATCAACTCTCAGGGGGCGTGTCTAAGCCATGCAGCAGTGAGGACGCGTTTCAGGAGAGCTCCGTCCCTGACCGTTCCCTTGAGGGCCCTAAAGTCACTGACCATGGGGAAAAAAATCGCTCCAGGAGGGGCTCCAAGTGCTCCGGAACCCCTGCTACTCGTGGGGTCCCCATCTCCAACTTTTTTACCACCTTGGACTTGGATCCCGCAGCTACTGACCTGCGCGGCCCCCATCTTGGACCACGCGCTCCTCCTCTGCCTCCGCTCCGGACCTGCCTGCCGCCGCGCACCGTGGGTCCTCGGGGGCTACGCTGTGCGAGTCGCCCCTGCTTCCTCAGCCTGCCGCGGTCCACCTCCTGGACCTTGACACACCGGACTGCCCGGCCCCGGTCCTAGAATGTTCACCAGCGCCTCCACGGCCCCGAGACGCAGAGGACTCGGCCCCCCCCCCCCTCATCCTCCCTCCCCAGACTGGCCGCGTCTGCCGGCGCTGGCTGTAACGGAACGCAGCACTACAGTTTCTGTCCCTCGCAGCACTGGAGGGACTGTCCCTGCACCCTCCTGCTGGTTGTCTCCCGTTGCAGACCTGGAGGAGTCTGCTGAAATGGCCGCTGTGGCCCCACAGTCCCCTGTGCTGGATACTGATTGTTGCTCACAGGTCCCCCAGTGTGCCTCCCCCCTGTTATTTGGGTCCCATGAGGGGGTCTCCAAGGGCCCAGTGAACGCTGACATGCCTCCTATGCCCTCTGTGAATGAGACTGTGACCTGCCATTCTGAGGACTACAACCACCAGTTGGATCCCTTTGCACACCCTCAGTCCCCACTAAATCACCATGCTGAGTCCCCAAATCCTTCATGGGACTCAGTGAGTGCTTCTTTATGGCCTCTCTCTGGACCTGATCCCCCTGTGGTCCCCATGCAGCTGCCAACAGTGAGGCAGCCTGTCACTCCTGCAGGTCCTGGCTCCTCTGTCCCACCTTTGGCCTCCAGGATCCCTGCTCCATTGACCCCTACTAGTCACCTGCACCCTCAGCCTCCCGTGCACCACCTGCCACCCCCTGATGAAGCATTGCAGGCTTTAAATGGACTTCCGGAGCTACGGGCCTTACTATCTTTGTTACCTACTAAACATGACCTATCCACTCTGGCAACTGAACTTAAGTGTGCCTGGAAGCAAGATCTCACTGCAGTGCAGCAAGAAGTCTCTGCTCTATCTACTACCGTTCAGGAACTTCAGACATTTTGTCACTCAGTACAGATTCAAGTAGACAGACTGCAAGAACTCGTTACCACGCACTCTCGCCAGCAACAACTCCTGCATGCCCAATTTGATGACCTGGAGAATCGGAACCGCAGGAATAGTATCCGTCTGCGAGGGCTTCCGGAATCTGTTAAACCGCCGGACCTCATCCCAGTGCTCACTGGCCTCTTTAACTCTATTCTGGATAGGCCTGCCAGGACTTTGATTGAAATAGACCGGGCCCACTGGGCTCTGCAGCCGCAGAGCTCGGATCCTCTAAAACCGCGGGACGTGATTTGCCATATTCACTACTTTGCTCTTAAGGAATCTATTCTACCGAAAGCTAGACAAATGCGGACCTTGGACTATGAGGGAGCTCGTCTCTCTCTTTTTCAGGACCTTTCTAGTCATACCCTGCGCCAGAGGGCGACACTGAAACCGCTTCTAGCAGTTCTCCAGGAACGCAATATCCCGTACCATTGGGGCTTCCCGTTCTCTCTCTCTGTCCGCATGGAGGACAAATTGATGACGTTGCGCCACCCCTTGGATTTGCCGCTATTTTTACAGACCCTGGGATTACCCCCTCTAACTCTACCGCAATGGACTGAACTTTTACAGGACCCCTTCTATCAACCTTCAACTGACACTTCTCCGGGGGTGGTGTCCGCAGCCCGCCCTCCTATTACGCCTCGTCCGCAACACTCCCGTGGACGACGATTTAGCTCTTCCTGCTCGGGCAGATGCTCACAACATTCACCTTGAGGACATGAACGGACATTAGGATCCTCTGCTCCGCTGAGACCCCCTCGTGATTTGATGAGTATATTGTTTCACCTGATGTCTAATGTTTTACTTATTCTATTTGTGTTGACTTTGGGTACCCCTCACACTGTTTTATGGTTTTCTTACTGTTATGTCACTTGCGGTCATACGGAGCTCTCCGGTTTGCGGACCTGTTTTGCCGCGGCTGGTGTTCCCCGTATATCCATTAATTGCTCCTACGCCCCTAGTAGGTTATTGGTAGATTAAATCCTCTACCAGGTGTTTGCCTTTTGGCACTCCTAATAGTTCGATATGCGCCTTATTGTTGTGCGCTTTCCGTCCTATCCCCCTTCCATCTCCCCTAATTTACCTCTATCTTTGTCTCCCCCCCCCTTTTTTTTTTCTTTTTCTTTTTTCTCTCTTCCTCCCTCCTTTTTGCCTCTGGTTCTTCTGCTTTTTCCACTCACTCCCTGCTCCCCCTTCCTTTTCCTCCCTCCTCATTTCTCTTTTCGCTTTTGTGCTATAGTGAGAGGCCCTGGTTTTTGCTCGCTCCTCTGTAACACCTTTCTACCCCACTATTGACTTGCCATCCCTGATGGCGTCGCTGAGGGTCTCTTCCCTGAATGTTCAGGGTTTTAATGTTCCTGGGAAGCGAGCGAAAATTCTTTATGGCTTTCACAAACGGAAGTCTCAGGTGGTGTGTCTGCAAGAAACGCATCTGAGACAGGACCAGCTGGCGGGGTTTCACAATAGGTACTACCCTTTATGGTTTCATAGCAGTTCCCCATCACAGAAAATCAAGGGAGTTGCCATCTTCTTTCATAAATTGCTAGCGGTACAGATTGTAGACACCCGCTCAGACAGTGACGCACTTTATGTCTTTGTTAAGTGCTTGATTCAGGGGAGGGAATACACGGTGGCGTCTATGTACGCCCCTAACCAAGGCCAACGTGCCTTCCTAGACAAAGCGATTGAAGACTTAAACGCCTTCTCACTAGGCACTTATTGTGTGTGGTGACCTTAATGTGACCCTCAATCCTGCCCTCGAGATGTCGTCGGGCTCTAGTACCCTTTCCTATGCTGCCCTGAATGGGATCAAACGCGCTTTGCATAGACAACAGCTGTGTGATTCCTGGCATCTGAGTCATCCCTCGGACCGTGATTATACTTTTTATTCACATGCTAGGAGGGTGTACTCGCGGCTCGACTACGTCTTCCTCTCTCATCATCTCCTTCCCACCTTGGGAACGACTGCCATTGATCCGATTATACATTCGGACCATGCGGCTGTTACTTGCACCCTTCATCTGCCACATCTTGCTAAGGGGGAGTTTACTTGGCGTCTCAATATGACGCTTCTTTCAGACGCCCTTTGCCTGGCTGATCTTAAATCGGCATAGCTGAATTTGCTTCGGTACATGCGGCTGACACTACATCCCCACAGACTCAGTGGGAAGCACTGAAATGTGTACTCCGTGGTACCCTGATCAGACACAGAGCCAGACACAAGAGAGAGGCCGCTGCCAAATTGGCTGTCCTTCTGGACCAGCTTCACCGTTTGGAGGCTGATCATAAATGCTTGCAGTCGGAGGAGGTCCTTAGAGACCTTCTCAGGGTGCGTAAGGAAGTTCAGGTCCTTATAGAACATAAACATAACCGGTATAGACAAATTTGCGCAGTGTCCCATTATGAATGGGGAAACAAGGCAGGTAGGCTATTGGCACGAGCACTGCGAGACAAACGTGCGGCCCTCTATGTTCTGTCTCTTCGGAATTCTGCGGGGAGACTAGAACATCTCACATTCAATATCTTGAATTGCTTCCACGATTACTATGCGCAGCTGTATGGTTTGGAGAATTCTGCCCCTAGGCCATCGCAACCTGCCTCTGACATGGTCTCATTTATGAGACGTACTGCCCTTCCCTCTCTCCCCGCAGAGGCCTTGGCAGACATTGACAGACCCTTCACGATAGCGGAGCTGGAGGCAGCAGTCTCTCACTCCCCTTCGGGCGAAGCCCCGGGCCCGGATGGTTATACCGTCCGGTTTTACAAGACCCTCCTACTCGACTTAGCCCCTCAACTCCTAACGGCCTTTAATGCAATATCCCCTACCTCACATTTCCCTGACTCCTTCCTGGCTGCATATATTACTGTGATCCCTAAAGAGGGGAAAGACCCCAACCTATGCCCCAGCTACCGCCCCATATCACTTCTCAATGTAGATACTAAATTGTAAGCCAAATTGCTAGCTATACGCCTTACTCCCCTTTTGGACTCCCTGGTTCACCCGGACCAAGCGGGTTTTATACCCTCCCGTGAGGCACAGGACAACACGCTCAAAACGTTTTCCCTACTTAACTATGCTCAATCGGCTAAGATCCCCTGTATGGTACTATCCATTGATGCTGAGAAGGCGTCTGATCGGGTGAGCTGGGTATTCCTCGGGGGCGTTTTACAACAGATAGGTCTTAGCCCGTTGGCCCTTATTCGTATCCTGGCGCTGTATAGTAATCCTACGGCGAGGATATGTGTTAATTGTTCCCTCTCTCACCCCATCGAAATTCGTAACGGCACACGTCAGGGCTGTCCCCTCTCCCCCCCCTGCTCTATGTGCTGGTCATGGAGCACTTATTGTAGGCTATACGCCTCCACCCAGACATTCGGGGCATTCAGGTACGTAACATGCACTTTAAATGTTCAGCCATTGCTGATGATCTCCTTCTCTACGTATCCTCCCCTGATACCTCTCTCCCAGCTCTCATGATGGTCTTAGATGAATATGGTAAGTTTAGCAATTTTAAAATTAATTGCTCTAAAAGTGTGGCCATGAATGTGTCCCTAGAGCCCCTTGTGGTTCAGTGACTGTGTACGTCTTTCCCGTTCTCCTGGCACCCCTCCTCCTTTAAATACCTGGGTGTTATAGTCCCCCGTAATTTATCCCAAATTGTAGACCTCAACCTCCTTCCCTTGATTTCTAGATTTAAGGGTGATCTGTGCAAATGGAACCGTAAAGATTTCTCATGGCTAGGACGCATTAATATTCTGAAGATTAATCTCCTTCCCCATTTGCTCTACCTCTTTAAAACCCTTCCCATGGTCCTATCCCGAGCCTTCTTTCACCCCCTCACTGGTTTATTCACAGATTACATCTGGTCCCACTCACACCATCGTATTGCTAAGGACTCCCTGTCTAGGCCTAAGTGGGATGGTGGTTTGGCCTTTCCTGACCCATACTCCTACTACTTGGCAGCATCTGCTACCCGCATTTTAGATTGCTTTCACTTTATACGGGTGAAGCTGTGGGTGCAATTGGAACAGGCTTTATCACCGTATCCGCTTACTGCCTTGCCATGGATTCGTCCGGCATTCTGGACTAAACATACCACGACTGGCCTCCCTCTCATCTCCCGCACCTTTCTCCTCACCTGCCACCAACATCTGTATAGGACAGGACTCCTCCAGCCCTGGGCCCCATGACCCCCCTGATTGGTAATCCCGACTTCCCTCCGGGTTTGTCCGTAAGTAGTTTCTTAGGGGTTAATTCTGCCAGTCCCTACCCGATCGTCAAAGCACTCCAGTCCTCATCCCTGACTCCCCTCCCAGACATCTTGGGTGCTCTCCCCACCTCTCCTATCTATTCATTTCAACACATGCAGTTACAGCACTTTTATATGACTTTGAGATCCTCTGGAGATTTCCACCGAGATCTTACTGTGTTTGAACACCTCTGCATATCTACTGATGCCCCGACCTGCTTGGTATCCCAACTATATGCGCTGTTGCGCCCGCGAGGCTCCAGTGATCTTCCCTTTAACCCCTTAAGGATTCAGGGTTTTTCCACTTTCGTTTTTTCCTCCTTACCTTTTAAAAATCATAACCCTTTCAATTTTCCACCTAAAAATCCATATTATGGCTTATTTTTTGCGTCGCCAATTCTACTTTGCAGTGACATTAGTCATTTTACCCAAAAATGCACGGCAAAACGGAAAAAAAAATCATTGTGCGACAAAATCGAAAAAAAACGCCATTTTGTAACTTTAGGGGGCTTCCGTTTCTACTCAGTGCATAATTCGGTAAAAATTACACCTTATCATTATTCTGTAGGTCCATACGGTTAAAATGATACCCTACTTATATAGGTTTGATTTTGTCGCACTTCTGGAAAAAATCATAACTACATGCAGCAAAATTTATACGTTTAAAAATGTCATCTTCTGACCCCCTATAACTTTTTTAGGTTTTTTTTTAAGTTTTTATCGGTATGATTTTTGTTTTGATCGGACTTTTTGATCACTTTTTATTCATTTTTTTAATGGTATAAAAAGTGACCAAAAAACGCTTTTTTGTACTTTGGAATTTTTTTGCGCGTACGCCATTGACCGTGCGGTTTAATTAATGATATATTTTTATAGTTCGGACATTTATGCATGCGGCGATACTACATATGTTTATTTAAATTTTTTTTTACACTGTTTTATTTTTTTTTATGGGAAAAGGGGGGTGATTCAAACTTTTATTAGGGAAGGGGTTAAATGACCTTTATTAACACTTTTTTTTACATTTTTTTTGCAGTGTTATAGGTCCCATAGGGACCTATAACACTGCACACACTGATTTCCTATGCTGATCACTGGCGTGTATTAACACGCCTGTGATCAGCATTATCGGCGCTTGACTGCTCCTGCCTGGATCTCAGGCACGGAGCAGTCATTCGTCGATCGGACACCGAGGAGGCAGGTAAGGGCCCTCCCGGTGTCCGATCAACTGTTCGGGACGCCGCGATTTCACCGCGGCGGTCCCGAACAGCCCGACTGAGCAGCCGGGATACTTTCAGTTTCACTTTAGAAGCGGCGGTCAGCTTTGACTGCCGCTTCTAAAGGGTTAATACCGCACATCGCCGCGATCGGCGATGTGTGGTATTAGCCACGGGTCCCGGCCGTTGATGAGCGCCGGGACCGAAGCAATATGATGCAGGGGTTAAAAGGCACATCTGACTGGGAGACTTCCTTCATGCTATGTCATAAATCTTCCATAGCAGTAGCGATCCAGGAGACCAATTACAAACTGCTCTCGCGGTGGTACAGGGTTCCAGTGCTCCTCCATAAATTCTACCCAATGGTCCCGGATGTGTGCTGGCGGTGTGGCCAACCTGGTGAGACGTTGACGCATGTGTGGTTATCCTGTCCCATTCTAACTCATTTCTGACAGTCGGTTTGCAAGCTTATTACTGACATTACATATTACTGGCGCTCAATTACCGTTCACCCCGCAGGTACTGCTGTTGTCTATGCTAGAGGGTACCCTTAGGTCCCTTAAAAAGAGTCTTACGAGTCTGTTGTTGGCAGCGGCTAGGCGGGTCATCCCTAGATGCTGGAAGACCACCTCTCCCCCCACGGTGACGGACTGGCTGAGGGAGGTACTTTATATCCAGGGGATGGAGGAGAGTTTGGCGGAAATGAGTGGCACCTCTGATAGGTTTTTGCTGCACTGGCAACACCGGCTAGATTTTCTTTTCACTCCTCAATTCCTGCAATATGGCCTTTCCCCCTCCTCAACAACCACAGGTTAGTCCTACGCTCCTCTCTCTCTCTCCTTTCCCTCCTCTTCACCACCCTCCTCCCTCTCTTCATCCCCCCTCCTTCTTCTATCCCTTCCCATAACTCTTCCCTTTTATGTCTGCTTCTGCACTCCCTTTCCGGTTATGATTCCCACTTAAATTTGTAGGGATAGTTTGTTATCTCTCCCGTTATACCTAACCCATATCCCTGGTTGGATGCCCTTCTTAGGTGTTTATAGGGTTTTCAGATAGCCCTTTCCAGACGAGCTAGTTATGTGCTGCCTTATGCTCTTGATTGTATTCTTGCTAAACTTTGCATACCAGTTTTTCCACCTCCTGCGTGAGGTGGACTGTTTCATTGTTTTATCATATTTGTCTTTTGTAGTCTTGGACATCTTCATTGAATTTACTTACGCATCTTTTATGCTATGTAACCCAACTATGTGATGTTTAATAAAGCGCTGAATTTGAAAAAAAAAATCAACTCTCAGCCCCCCCTCGACATGTTTCGCTGCTAGACGCAGCTTTGTCAAGAGGACAATGGGCACTGAGCTCAGAACGCCAAAACAGGTTTTTAAAACCTCCCTTAGTGACATCACCAGGCTGAACATGCTAGAAGCGGATTGGCTAGTATGTTCTCCATCCTATCGGCATGCTATCATTTAGATTGAAGTTGTAAACTGCCTATCAGTTCACTTATATCCTGACCAATCAGCTTCAGTTCCTGGTATGCAGAGCGTGATAGGTTCAGCATCAACACATGTGCCTGCAACGTGACCTCTGCGCCGGCACTTGTGTTTACATTCACTTCTCTCTCCACTGATGTGCAGTGACACCTGCACCAACTTAGTGTTTACACAGCGTGGACTGGGGACTGCGGAACTCCTGGGAGGCGGCGTGAAGCAGGTGAGAGGCTGGTACAGGCCGGGAGGGAGCAGGAGCGCCCTACATCAGTCACGCCGGAACCGGAAGTCAAAGTATATCTTTCTTGATGTTACTTGGAATAAAGTGTGATGGAGCAATGTTTAGAAAACTACCCAACCCACCTGGCATGCTAGTCTGAGAAGTACTAGGAGTGGGATTGGCCTGCGAAGCTGGAGGTGTATCTCTATTGTCAACAGCTTCCAACCTGGATTCTATTCTTGAGATGGAGGATGACATACTATTTAACATGACATGCAATTGTGACAAAGAAGTTTGAATAGTGTCCGGATGTGCTGTTTTCTGACTGGGACCTGCCACGTCCTCACACAGGAGACAGAAGAGTTCAGCTTTCCTAGCAGTAGCAGGGTATGGAATGTGTCTCCTGTGCAACTCTGCCATCAACTTGTGGATGGTCCATGCTCTAAGTCAGGGATGTGGAATTCCTAACGCCCGACGCCCGGGACATGCAGTTCCGGGTGCATGAATTTTTCCGGCCCCTAGCCCTGCTTGGGGCAAGCATTGCAGGACCTGACAAGTACGTCGGCGCTCAGAGCTCTGTATGGAGCGGGCTCCTGACTCCAGCCTGCTGGGGAAATTTGCATCCTCCGAATGCAGAGCAGGGGGAGGGGAGATGAGAAGCTGTGTACATCCTCTCTCCCCTACTCTGCCTTCTTTCTCCCATGCAGACCTGTGTTCTCCGGGAGGGGGAGAGGAGGGGGCGTGGCTTCTTTCTCCCTGTCCTCTGCCTTCGCTCCACCCAGCTCCAGCTTCGGAGCTGAGGGGAGGAGCAGTCGCAAGCCTACACAGGGCGCAAGTTTCCACCTCACACCGCCGCTAATAGCCAGCATGCGGCGATCGCCGAGGCAAGCTATTAAACCTTTAGACAGCGGCGTCTAAAAGGACATGTGAATGCTCCCTGGTGGGCTAGATCCACTATAGAGGTAGCTGGAGGGCTTACCTCTGATTCCCTAGTGTTCATGGCTCTGTTATTGATAGAGCCTGGCTGGACTAGGCTCTATCAATGGATCACAGAGCACACAGATCAATGGAGTTCAATAGAACTCTATTGATCTGTATGAGGAATCTAATGATTCCTCCTAAAAGTATAATAAAGTGTAAAAAATTAAAAAAGTTTTAATAAAAGTTTAAAAGACACATTAACACCTTCCATGTTAAAAGTTCAAATCATCCCCTTTTCCTATTTAAAAACATGTAAACATAATAAAAATAAACATTAAGTATCGCTGCGTGCGTAATTGTATAAACTATTAAAATATAAAACATTGTATATCCCATACGGTAAATGACGTAAATGTAAACACAAAATTGCAATTTTTATAATATCCCAGAAAAAAAATTAAAAAAGCGATTAAAAAGTCAGATCAATACCAAAATGGTACCGATACAAAAAAAACAGATTATGGCGCAAAAGATGAGCCCTCATACAGCCTGGGATGCGGAAAAAAGCAGGGGTCAAAAAATGGCAATTAAAATTTTTTTTAAATAGTTCAGATTTTTTTTTACATTAGTAAAACATGACGGAAACTATACAAATCTGGTTTTGCTGTAATCAGGCCGTCCTAAAGTATCAAAATAACAGGTTAGCTCAACCACAAGGTAAATGGTGTAGAAAAGAAAACCACCAAATCTGCAAAATCATCTTTTACTATTTCAAATTTCACTTCACCTATTACAGTGGTCCCTCAACATACGATGGTAATTTGTTCCAAACGAGCCATCGTTTGTCGAATCCATCGTATGTTGAGGGATTCGTGCAATGTAAAGTATAGGAAGCTGTACTCAACTGTCCCCGCAGCTCGAGATGGTGTCCCCGCCGCTCCCGATGGTGACCCCGGCCTCCGCTGGGCTCTCTGCTGTCTTCTCCGGTCCTCTACTGTCTTCTCCGGTCCTCTTCTGTCTTCTCCGGTCCTCTTCTGTCTTCCGCAAGGCCTTACTGGGCCTGCGTAGCGACATCATTACGCCTCTGCGTACGCCATTCCTATTGGATGACGTGCGCAGCAGCGTATTGACGTCATCGGAGAGGGCCGAGAAGACACCGGAAGACCAGCGCTGGACCCGGAGGGCACCCCGGAGCATCGTGGAGGGGTAAGTAATACCGCACCACACGGGGAACATTAAGCTGCTATCCGGCAGCAGCTTAAGCATTTGGCGCTGCCGGATAGCACTTAATGTGATGGCCCCGACATAAAAAAGCATCGTATGTCGATGCTGACATCGACATGCGATGGCCTCTGAGAGGCCATCATATGTCGATTTCATCATATGTTGGGGCCATCGTAGGTCGGGGGGTCACTGTATATATTTTTGGTTCGGAGAATATGTTATTGAAAAATTAAAAAGGTATCATTATGGGGGGGGCGTGGTCTGCCATGTGAGGTGAAAGCAGTGGGACTCCCGAGCTCCGTCTACCCAGCCTGTAATTCGGGGATTTTCTACTTCCTATATGGGAACCAGAAAGTCGGGGAGAAACCACAATAAAAGGGGATCCTCCCAGGCACCCCCAGTGCCGATTATGAACTTTTTTGCACCTCTCAGGGAGCTGAGAGATACCCCTTCTAGGCTGGCGGAGCAGTCTAAGATGGCGCGGGCGCTGGGTGCTTCCCGGGCTCCCGCCCCTCCCTCCTCTACAGCGCAGTTGCGGGTCTCCAGTGACAGTGAGAAGCCGGGACGACGAAACCGCCACCTACCTGCTGACCAGAGGACTGCCGACCGGGCTATCCTCGCTGGCCGCGGGAGGGGCCACAGCGCTCCCAAGCCTTCCTCTCGCTCCGCAGCACGGGATCCACGTGAGCGCGCCTGCCGGCCCTCACTCACCTGCCGGAGAGGACACAGGACTGTGCGCTCTGCAGAAGGAGCTGCCGCTCTCCCGCCCTGACAACCTGGATGCCGGGATTGAGCGCGCAGCCACACCGCCTCATACCAACTACACGGGACAGCGCTCAGAGAAGATGGGTGACGGTGGGGCCTACACTAGCGAGCAGTGGTGGGCACAGATGATACCTCTCCTTCCTCTCCCCCTGCAGGGGTGAGAGCTGCATCCCCTACAATGTCCCAGAGCATCCCTGCTATATTCAGAAGCCCTCCTTGCCCTCGGCCCCCTCAACCCTCCACCTTTGCTGAGGGGGCAATTACTACCACAGGAACTGCTATGACCCCATCTACTGGTCCCTCATTGGGGGGGCCACTGCTCCACCGCCCCCATTGGGGGATACACACATCAACGGCCAGCCATTGCACCAACCTGGACCCTCTCTTGCCCCTAGGCCAGCTCCTGGGTGCTTGCCTTGTACCCCCTCTGCATCCCCTACCTCTGTTAGTCCTCCTCCCTACCAAAGCGGATGTCTCGGCCCTAGCCCATGACCTGAAGGTTACTTTGCAGCGGGATCTTCAGCCGGTCCAGCAGGAGGTGTCAGCTCTGCAACATAGGGTTGAGGCCCTGGAGGAATTCCAAACCTCAGTTCTGAACTCTGTGAAAGATATGCAATCCTCTATGCTTTCCTGTTCTATTACTCATCATGCCCTGGCTGAACATTTAGACGATATAGAGAACAGGAGTAGATGGAACAATGTACACCTTAGGGAGCTCCCTGAGGCCACGCACTCCCAAGACCTGCTTCTCACAGTCGTGGGCATCTTCAATATGCTCCTTGGACGTCCCCCCGAGACTCATATCGAAATTGATAGGGTACACAGGGCCCTGAGGGCACCCAGTACGGACCCAGCGCGCCCCAGGGATGTAATTTGCCGCATACACCGGTACAGCCTTAAGGAACAAATCATGATGAAAGTGCGACAGAATGGGGACCTGGACTTTGATGGGGCTAATATTCAAATATACCCGGACCTTTCCAGACGCACCCTCTGCCAGAGAGCTTTACTTAGACCTCTGTTGCAAGCTCTCCAAGATCGTTGGTTGGCTTACAGATGGGGCTTCCTGTTCGCGCTCCACGTTTCTTTGGACAATTCCACTGCTACCTTGAGAGTCCCAGATGACCTCCCCAGATTTTTGGCGACTCTTGATCTGCCTCCTATTGCCCTCCCTGAATGGGTTGATTTCCTGAAGGATCCGTATGCACCGATTCAGGCAGTTGGAGCTGCCCAGAGAATGGCCACTAGGAGGCCTCATCCGGACTGGCAACTGCCGCAACGTCAGAGGCACCCCCGCTATCGTCCAGCGTGCCCTCCCGCAGAGGACTGATCCATACCTCATTGATGCTAAACGCCCATTCCTGATTTGGCATATGGCTGGTGACAAAATTAGTACTTTTTCTTTTCTGGGACTTACCCTAGCTGGCCGCCTGGTTCCCACTCATTCCATGTTTCCTATAGTATTTGTATTCCCCCATTGACATTTGTTCTTTTTATGACCTATTCATGTCTGTGGACGGTCCTCCAATGTCCCTTATAATATTATATTGTCTCACGAGTCCATAGAGTTTTGTATGGCGTTTGCCTCACCCTGGTATACTTTACCCCGATAGGGCAGGCTCGGTAATACACGTCTATTTGGCAGATTATATTTCTGCAAGTTTTTTTGTTTTTTTTAGACCCTTGCAAGACATCTTGCTTATTGTTTTGTGTTGCTTACCTGTTACACCCTTTCCTTCTAGTACCTTACCCATCCCCACCCCTCACGTTTCTTTGTCTGACACTCTCTCCCCCCCCCCCTCCCCTCCTTTTTCTTTTCAGTGCACTCCTGTGGGTCCCTGGTCGGCACTCCCTGGCTGGTCTAGTCTGCTGTGGCTGAGAGTCTTCGTCCTCCGAACTGTAAGTATGTCCCCTATCACCCTAGCCACCCTAAATGTCCAGGGATTTAATATCCCAGAGAAAAGGGCCAAGGTTCTGTACCATATGCATAGACGTTGGGTGGGTATTCTATATCTGCAGGAGACCCATTTTAAAACAGGCCACATCCCTGCCAATATCAGTCATTACTATCCCACCTGGTATCATTGTTCTAACCCTGACTCACGTACTAAAGGGGTATCGATAGCGATTCACCGCTCGTGCCCCTTCACGGTTCAAGATGTCATGATGGATTCTGCTGCCAGATACCTTTATGTCAGAGGTCGGATCCTTGACCAGGTGGTGACTGTGGCGACTGTGTATGCTCCCAATACTGCCCAGTTGCCCTTCTTCATGCATGCATTGGAGGAACTTTCTTCCTTCTTCCAAGGCATGTTGCTCCTAGGGGGGAAACTTCAACCTTCCCTTGCAGCCTCTCCTTGATACCTCCTCCAGACATTCCACGGTTTCTCACCGCCAATTGAACAATCTTCGCAGACTCCTACACTCCTTCTAGTTGTGTGATACCTGGCGCATTCAGCATCCATCAGATAGGGACTACACGTTCTACTCTGGTCCCCATGGGACCTATAGTAGAATCGACTACATTCTGCTCCCTCATTACTACCTGCCACGCCTCACATACACATACATTGGGAACATTTGCTTATCGGATCATGCTCCGGTTTATTGTTCATTTATGGTCCCTGCACTCACAGCCTCCAGCTTCATGTGGCACCTCAATGAGTCCCTCTTGTTAGACTCCTTATGTATGTCGGACCTTAAGTCCACGATTGCTAATATCCTGGGGGACCACGCCACCGACCCCACGCCTCTTCCGACCCAATGGGAGGCCCTCAAGTGTGTCTTGAGGAGGGTGCTGATACGTCATGGCTCCCGCCTTAAATGTGAGAAGGCGGCCAAATTGCAAAGCCTCTATACGACGCTTACTGCGCTGGAGACCTTGCATAAACAATCTCTCCAGAAATCCACCCTACGGGACCTGACATCAATACGCCATGACATCAATACCCTCCTGAACGACTCTTACAAACATTTTTGACAACGATGCTCCAAATCATTTTACGAATGGGGCAACAAACCTGGGAGATACCTAGCTAGAGCCCTTAGAGCCAGGAGAGCGGCCCTTTATTTCCCCTCCATAAACACGCAGGGTGGGACTAAAAGCCACCTTACCAGAGACATCTTGCAAGCTTTTGAAGCCTACTACGCCGATCTATATAATCTCCCTCCTCCGCCTGATGGTTCTCCTGGGGCTGGACCTAGTCCTACTCTAGCAGATTATATTAAGGATACCGCTCTTCCCACACTACCTAGCGATGTGGTCGAGGACTTGGAGAGGCTGTTCACGGAGGAGGAGATTGAAGAGGTGATAAAGGTATTGCCCTCTGGGAAAAGCCCGGGCCCGGAGTTTTTTTTTAAATAACAATTTTATTATTTTTCAATAAAACAGAAAAAGAGGATCATAATAAATATGGAAACGTTATACATCACAATTTCAACAGCATAGTAATCCGTATCTCGGTACACAAGTGTCCGGGCAAAGTGCACAGGCGACATCACACCTTCAAAGATAGGCATCATAAGCACAAAGATATAAATTAGCAACTAAGGAAATATGCCTAGAAACAAATATATGTTAGCTGATCTTAATCATTAATTATGATCCCAAATCCTAGAAACCTTAACATGTAAACAAAAACAGCCTACATCTTCAATAGGTATACATGTGCATCCTCCATGGACTCCCACCCTCGAATCTTTGATCCAGATACATGTAAAAGGTAAGTATTCGGTGCATACATGAACATAGGTACCTTTACTATTAGTCAACCGTCAGATTGCCCAACGTGCCTTTAAGAGATTCTAAGGCGTACCATTCCGTCATTGCAAATGTATTCATCAGATGCCGTCTGTCCTCCGCAGACATCATTTTTGCTATGGGAACCCTCCACTTTTTAAAAAACGCTTTGGTGTATTTATCAGGGTCCTTAAGGGTTTCTCTAGACTCCATATCCATCAAGTGCAAGAACGTGACCGTCACCTCCGATATCGTCGGGAGCGTGTCCGCGAGCCAATGTCGCAATAAACACTTCCCCCCACCAGCATCAATAAGTGTATCTCCTTTGCCGCTAGTGTGGACTCCACTCCAGACGAAGATATAATGGTTATATAGTGAAACAGATAGTATATAGTGAAACAGTGCATGGGTTCCAACGGTATGGTTTTGTCTCACACCCTACATATCAGGTCATGAATGGACTTCCAGTAAACCTGAACCTGCTCGCAGAACCAGAGACAGTGCACGAGACCAGCCCCATTCAGGTGGCATTTAGGACAGGCTGTCAAGTAATGAGGGGGCACTTCCGAGCGGGAAAAATCAAAGGCATATGTAGCCTTATGTAAAATTTTGAGGTACATCTCCCTCCAATCCTCGCCAATTGCTGCATCGCGCACATGTCTCAGACCCTGTCGCAGCTTTGCAGTCAGATCATCCTGCCTCAGAACCGGTGCCCACTGGTCAAATAGTGTAGAAGAAAGGGTGAAAGTGTCCCTATCTCTCAAAATTCTATAAAGATGTGATAATGCATGACATGTGGAAGCCTGTCCAATCAGTGTTGCAAAAAGCGTTTCCTCCGGTAGGTTGTCAAACTGTCTCGCCCTTGATCTGCAAAATGTTTTTAGCTGGATAAACTGAAGGGTCTGTGAAGATGGGAGATTATATTTGTCCCTAATTTCTGGCCAGGACAGCAATGAATTCCCCGCTGACGACATTAAATCCCTTACTGTGTAGACTCCCACCTCCCTCCACTGTCCATAAAGCTTGTTTTCAATACCCACGGTGAAAAATGGTGAATGCCATAGCGACATCATAGGAGAGATACTGAAAGGTAAGTTATAAATTTTCTTATTGGCTTTCCATGCAACGATGGTATCGCGCAGCAATACACTCCGTCTGATGTCTAACGGTAGTTCAGAGTATTTTGCGTGTAATAGAGCCGTAAGACTCCAGGAGCCAGCTAACTGCTTGTCCATCGACAGGTCAGAGAAATATGAGCAGTTCAATACCCAGTCCCTCACATGTCGAAGGAGAGCGGCAAGGTTGTAAGTTCTTATACAGGGCATATTCATATTACCTAACTGTAGCTTTTTATAAGCAATTCTGGGACACTTCCCCTTCCACAAAAACTTTATGATCCAAGACTGTAAAAGTCTGACATCCGCATGTTTAAGCAGAAGGGGAATAGTTTGTAAGGGATATAATAATTTGCCGAAGCACATCATTTTGAACAAATGCACCCTCCCCACCAGTGACGGGGCAATGAGGCCCACCTATTTAGGTCATTTTTGATCTTGCTAAATAATGGGAGGTAATTTAAGTTGTAAAGATCAGTCGAGGTCCTTCCTATTTTAATTCCCAGATACGTTATTTGGGATGAGGCCACTTCAACCCCCAGTTGAGAGAAACGCAGGATCGCTCGCGATCCCAAAACCAATAACTGGCATTTAGACGGATTTATTCGAAATCCCGAGAAGGAGCCAAAGTGGGTCAATTCCTGCAAGACCGCACCAACATGAGCTTCGGGATCAGCAAGATATATGAGCATATCGTCTGCAAAGCAGGTAAGTTTGAGCTCACAAGAACCCACCGATATACCCCGAAACCTCTTTGAGTTAATAAGGGAAAGCGCCAAGGGTTCCAATGCCAAGTCAAAAAGGAGAGGAGACAAAGGGCACCCCTGGCGAGTCCCCTTCTTCAAACTTATTGGTGTAGATAGAAAAATAGGCGTGTATACACGTGCCACAGGGGCCCTATAAATAGTATCGACATAACTGCGGAAGGTCCCTCTAATTCCGAATCCGTCCAGGACATCCCCCAGCCACTCCCAGCTTATGTTGTCGAACGCTTTTTCAGCATCAATTGCCAACAGAGCTGGGGGAGTCCCAGAGGGACCCATCCTACCTGCCATAACCTGTGCCGTTAACACTGCCCTGATGTTCGCCACTGCCGAACGCCCCTTAACGAATCCAACTTGGTGTCGGCCTATCAATTTTGGCAGAAAGGCAGAGAGCCGGTCAGCTAATATTTTGGACAACACTCTGCAGTCCTGGTTGATAAGGGATATTGGGCGGTAAGAGGACACGAGGTCAGGAGGTTTATCAGGCTTTGGCAACACCTTGATGTAGACTATGTCCCCTGAGGGTAGCATTGTCTTCTCATGTAGAATGGAATTAAATAGCTGGACCAAGGTCGGGGAAACCTCCTTCTCTAACATTTTGTAGAAATCCGGCCCAAAGCCGTCGGGTCCCGGGGCCTTCCCCTTTACCAATCCCCTTATAGCTAGGCCGACCTCTTCCAGCGAGATAGGGGCATTAAGCATATCAAGATCAGTATCATTAATGCGTGGTAAGTTCAGCGAGCGCAAATAAGTAAGGCCTCTCTCCCTGTCCAGAGCATCCCCCTTATAAAGCTCCCGATAGTAGTCACCCAGAATGTTGTTTATGACTCTTTGGGTCGACTGTGGAGTACCGGTAGTATCCTTCAAAGTCCTGATGTCTGTCACTGGTCTCCAACCCCTCGCCAAGTTAGCCATCATTTTCCCCGCCTTATTCCCAAATCTATAGAATGTCGCCATCCGTTTATCACTGAAAAGCGCATCCAGTGTTTCCTGAGTGGTCTCAAAGTCAGAACGTGCCCTCACCCACCCGTCCTTATTGTTATTTGTTGGGTTTTCTAAAAAGACAGTATAAGATTGATGTAATAAGTGAGTAGCCGTCTGGAAAGCTAGGGCTGCACTCCGCTTCTTGTGTGTCACATAAGCCATGATGTTCCCCCGCAGCACAGCCTTTGCGGTGTCCCAAAACAGCCTTGGGTTGGCAGCATGTTCCGCATTTGTGGAGTGATATTCCATCCACCAACTATTGAGGCGCGCCTGGAAGTCAGAATCCTTGGCCAATACCACGGGGAAACGCCATAAGATATCCGTACCTTTCGGTGTGATCGGGGTCATCTCTATCAGCACTGGAGCATGGTCGGATATAACTATGTCCACTATGTCCGCCCTCACTATTCTGCTCAAAAGAGCCCGAGAGGCCAAAAAGTAGTCTATGTGTGACCAAGCCCTCCACATAGAAGAATAAAAGCTATACTCCCTATCATCAGGGTGCATGTATCTCCAAACATCAGTTAAGGTCATATAATCCGGTCATATAATCCAGTAGATCAGTCATCCAATGCTCCTCCCCCTCCTGTTCCTCCCCCCTTCATCCGTCCTCTTCCTATCTTCCACCGCTGAGTGCACCGTATTAAAGTCTCCTCCCACCAGTATATTACGCTCACCGTCATCCCTGATAGTATCATGTAGAGTGCGAAAGAAGGGTGTGCGATTATCATTCGGGGCATATACATTATACAGGCTAAGGCGACCCAGAGCAGAATTGATGACAATATGGCACAATCTACCCCCATCATCTACATGTTTAGAGAGCAAAGTATGTGCAAACGATTTCCGGATGAGAATGATAACACCTGCTTTACCATTGACTGCCGGAGATCCATACACAGTCCCCACCCACATCTGCCTCAATCTAAAAAAGTCTTCTTCCCCCAAATGTGTCTCCTGTAAAAGGGCAATATTAGTTTTCAGTTTGTTCAAGTGGCGAAGAACCATTCGCCTTTTAGCCGGGAACCTAAGTCCCTTAACGTTCCAGGAGGCGACGGTCATTTCATTGTCAGCATAAAGGTACAATGGAGTCTAGCATACCTGAGGACAAACGGCATCTGCAGAACACAGCCACTTCCACTCCACAGCCTCCAGAATACGTCGCTAGGCGCAGCGTCAGCAGAATATGTAGGCATATTAAGAAAACATACAAAAGGAACGGTCAATAATAAAGGAAAAACAGACATATAAAAAACAACCTGCACAATGCCTAACACATTACTGGCTTCACTTTTTTCACTGAGAGAAACAGGTGGGGCACTGAGCCACCCTAATAAAGTATTACCCATAAGTACTCAGAACATCTCCACCACCTCCCCCCCTATTACTAAAGCATGAAGAAAAATCTACCTCCCAGGCCACCCACCCCCCAAACTAATCCTTTGAAGAGTATAAGCAAGTATAGAGCGTCGGAATCCCCTCTACAGGAACTAAGAGAACAACATGAACATATCAGATATCAAATATCGATCCCTGAAAAGGTATAAACCCCCCAAATATCACAATTCAGTAATCCCCAAAAAGAAAAAAGAAAAACAAATATTAGTCCCGCAACCGTGCATAGGCTTGCTCAGGGAAATAAAAGTAAAGACCAACAAACACATCCCTCTCGTAGTGGAAGAGCAATAAAAATAAAGCTCCAAGGTAAGTCAGCCTGGGGGCGTAGATCCAGCCTGAGCTCTGTCGTCTCTTCTGCGTTTTTGCGCAGACCGCGTCGACACTTCCATTGCCTCCGGTGTCTCCAGCAAAGAGGCAGCCTCATCCGTCGTCGAGTAGGTTATGGACGCTCCATCCTTTCCAAACACCCGCAGCACAGCCGGGTATTGAAGAGTAAAGCGGACTTGTTGTTGCTTGACTAAAGAGGTGCAGATATGAGCAAAAGCCTTGCGTCTCTGTGCAACTTCCGCCAAATAGTCAGCAAATAGCAACAGTTTATGGCCTTGAAATAGCAATGGCGTGTTACGTTTTTTGAAGGTGCGCAGGACCAGGTCTTTATCAGCAAAATTCAGAAAGCGAGCTATGGCCTGACGAGCTTTGGTGGAACGAGTAGATTTAGTTGCATCAGCATGAGCAGGGGGTCCCACTCTGTGCGCTCTCTCTCTATCAGATAGCCCCCTTCCAATCCGAGTGCCTTAGGCAGGTCCACTGAGTAGAAAGTGATAAGCTGATTGTGAGGTATAGTCTCCGGTAATCCCACCACCCTCAGGTTGTTCCTCCTGGACCTGTTCTGCAGGTCATCAACTTTATCCTGCAACACCTGCTGGGATTTGGATAAAAGTCTCATTTCTCTTGAAAAAGTGTCCATTTCATTGTCAAGTTGCACATATCTATGCTCAAGCTCTTTTATCTGTGAGGTATGTGACGCCACTTCCATTGTTAACTGCGCCACTGCTGTAGTAATAGATGCCTCTATGGTGGCAGTTATCTGTGGGGACAGTAGTTTGGCCATTTCCATGGCATACTGCTTGCCTTTCATCCCTAAAGATGGGATGACAGAGTCCATTACCCCACTTACTTGTTCCCCCTGAGAAGCTGAAGACGGGAAGTGCAGCTGCTCCATCTCGGGGCACGTCCCGCTCGCCGCCATCTTGAGGGCCGCGCTGTCTCGCTCCAGGGATGAGAGAGCAGGCTGAGAGGAAGAAACTCTGCCGCGCATCACAAATTTCTCCATCGGAGGAGTGGCAGGGGAGATCCCGGCAAAGATCTCACCCTTTTGAGCGGTCCGGTGAGCGGGTAATGCGGCGGTATCGGGGAGGCGCGGCGGAGCCCTCTTTAGTGAGTCTCCTCCATCAGCGCGCCGGAACCGGAAGCCGGCCCGGACGGTTTTACGGGTAAATTCTTTAAATTACTTAGAACTGAACTTGTCCCCTCCAAGTGTAAATCTTTTTTTTTTTTTTTTTTTTTTAACTTTCAAAACAAAAGGTTTTATTATACCAAGTGTAAATCTTTTAATAGCATTGACTCTTCAGTGAAATTCCCTGCCTCGGCGCTTACTGCACTCATCACAGTCATACCCAAAGAGGGTAGGGACCCAAACCAGTGCTCCAGTTATCGTCCAATCTCCCTGCTCAACGTGGACACGAAAATATTTGCGAAGCTGTTGGCAAACCGACTGGCGGGGGTCCTGGGGCCCCTAGTTCACCCCGATCAATCTGGCTTCATTCGTTCGCGAGAAGCCCGTGATAACACTGTCCGCACGTTCTCCATAATTGACCGAGCCAACCACTGATGCTCCTCTCGCTAGACGCCAAAAAGGCTTTTGATCGGGTGAGCTGGGGGTTCCTGGAAGCCTCTTTGACTCAGATTGGGATCGGGCCCTCCATGCTGAGTCGTATTCTAGCCCTATATGACAATCCCCGAGCACAAGTTCGGGTGAATGGCTCCCTATCATCTCCCTTCCCCATCCGCAATGGTACGAGGCAGGGGTGCCCGCTCTCTCCTCTCCTCTATGTTTTATGCATGGAACACCTTCTCATTGCACTTCGTAAGAACCCGAACATTAAGGGATTCGAGGTTGGGGGCAGCGGGCATCTCTGTTCTGCCTTTGAGGACGACCTTCTCCTTTTTGTGTCCTCTCCGATCACTTCTCTTCCCGCTATTATCCACACCCTATACTCATATTCAGTGCACAGCAATCACAAGGTTAATATATCTAAGAGTGTGGCGCTAAATGTTACACTTCCCTCTGCTGACCTGACCGTGGCCCGCTCTGACCATCCGTTTCGATGGGCGGATAGGTCCTTCAAATATCTGGGCATCCAAGTCCCCGCCAACTTGCAGGATAGCTATGCCCTCAACTTTCTTCCTTTACTCTCAACCCTGGAAAATGACCTGACTCGCTGGTCGAGAGGTACGTTCTGCTGGCTGGGTCGGTCGAATATACTGAAAATGAATGTTCTCCCCCGCCTATTGTACCTTTTCCAGACTCTCCCGATTGCTCTGCCGCTTGCCTTCTTCAAGAAGGTGGAGAGGCTTGTCCGCTCCTTCATCTGGGAAGGGCGGCCGTCGAGGATCTCCAGGAAGACTCTCACAAGACGCAAACAGACGGGGGGGGGGGGGGGGGGGGGGTCTAGCGGTCCCGGACTGCAGGGCCTATTATCTCTCTGCCACGTTGGCTAGGTTTCTGGATTTCTTCCACGGCCGCTCCTCCAAAAGATGGATTGGGGTGGACTTGGGGGGAATGGACTTGGAAATGACAGTTCTACTCTGGCTGCTGCCCAGGGCGGTGTCCGTGTGGACCGGGAACGCTCTCCCATGGGTCTCAAGGGAACTACTCACTGTCATTCGTAGGTACTTGCCTAAAGATACACTATTCTCACCAGATGGACCCCTGACACCAATCTTAGGTAACCCTCAGTTCCCTCCCGGACTACGGGGCTCTTCTTTCCTCGGAGTCTCAGAACCACCTGCCCTACGGTACGGCCTTACGCCCCTATGAATCTCTGGTCCCGGCCCAACTGCGAACACCATTGCTACACATGCAATATTGGCAGCTCAAACACTTCATAGCCACGGAAGGTAGCAACCTTCCGTTAGCCAGACCTCTCTTACCCCTACAGCAGCTGTGCATTTCTTCCTCCCTGGCCTCCAGAATGGTCTCTCACATTTATGCCTGCCTGCTTGAAGCCACAGCTCAAACCCCACCGGCCTTTGTTACGGCTTGGGAGGACGAACTGCAGACCTCTTTTGCCACCTCTGATTGGAACGCCTCCTTTACGTTATGCCACAAACTTTCGATCTTGTGTAAGGCTCAGGAGACTAATTATAAAATTCTCTCCCGATGGTACAGGGTCCCGGTGACCTTGCATAAAATGTTCCCCTCGGTCTCTGAGCTTTGCTGGCGATGTGGTCTTGAAAGAGGCACGATGACACATGTCTGGTGGTCTAGCTCCCTCCTCACTCCCTTCTGGACGGCGGTGATATCTCAAATAACTTCGATTACTGGTGTAACATACCTGAACGACCCAAAGGTCTTACTCCTGACTATCTTGCCTATGTCCCGCAAGTCACTGGCCACAAGACTGGCCCACTTCCTGTTAATGGCAGCGCGTACGGCGATTCCCAGAAAATGGAAGGACCCCAGCCCACCAACAATGTCGTAGTGGTACTCAGAAATCCTTTTCCTATGTAGGATGGAGGAGTTGATGGCCAACTCCTCGGGCCGCAATGAACGGTTTGCAGTAATTTGGAGCCCCTGGCTCTCGTTTGTAGATTCTCCGCAGTTTAGAGAAAATTAGGTCATATTCCTTATCTGGGCCATCCCTCCTCCCCCTCCCCCCAACCCTCAGTGTTGGCTGCATGATCCTTTTGAGTTGGATCGGTTCGGAGGCGGATAGATGGCTGGCTGGCGGGCTGTGACGGCCTGTGGACCCCAGGTTAGTGTGCATGCTATTATTTTCTCTTTTTTCCCACTCTCCTCCTGCTCCTTCCCTCCCCTACTCCTGTTCCCCCCTTTTTTCTTGTTCCGGTTATGTTGGATGTATATTGCTTCTTCCTGCTGACATGTGGCTATTGTCCGCCACACCTCTAAGATAGGCCAGGATTTCAATATTAGTTTTCTATAATTGATTGTGACTATTAGTGTTGAGCGGCATAGGCCATATTCGAATTTGCGATATTTCGCGAATATATGGACGAATATTCGTCATATATTTGCAAAATTTACATATTCGTAATATTCGCGTTTTATTTTCGCATATGCGAAAATGCGCACGCCAGTCTCACACAGTAGTATTTGAGTCTTTTTTACACCACACAAGCTGGAAGCAGAGAGGGGTGATCACTGTGATGTGTACTGTGAAAAAAATAAAAAAAGAATATTCGTAATTACGAATATATAGTGCTATATTCGTGAATTCGGGAATATACGATATTCGCGAATAAAATTCACATTGCGAATATTCGTGAGCGACACTAGTGGCTACTCACTCCATGATTTAATGACTGTTCCTTATATGATGCCTATTTGTATGTTTCTAACCAACTGTGTTTGCTACTTGATTGTTGGTCGAGGACTCATCTTTGTGCTCTTCTGCTGTATGCTGTTGTCACTTGTTTACTTTGCAATAAACATATCTTTAACTATGGGGAAAAAAAAGGTATCATTATAGTAGGTAGTTATGGCTATTATAGGGCGAGGAGGAAAAAGTTTGGGTAAAAGCGAAAATTGGTCCGGACAAGTGAATCGTCATGAGGGACAAGTAGATTTTGCTCCGTTTTAGTCCCATGGACAAGTAGTTTTTTATTACATTTCCACACCCCTGTAAGTGATGGTATACTGTCGTGCTCAGATTGCTGATCCACATTATCTGGCAGAGAAGCAGTTTCCTCTATGTCTGATACGTGGACATGCTAACTGTGGACAAATCAGAGTAAAAGACGGACCAATCATGATTATGAAAACTGAGTCAAGGAAACCCCTAAATGCAATTGTTCACCCGTGGAACTACTGAACAAACCTTATGCATCTCAAACCCCCTCTAAGTTGGTGTGGAACATGCTGTAAACCAAAATGCTGTGGCTATGACAAGTCTAACGTAACCAACGTGCCTGTAGTCGTGACAGGTATAAATATAACCAACGTGCCTGTAGTCATGACAGGTTTAACCCCTTAAGTACCAAGGACGTATTAGTACGTCCTTAGTCCCGCTCCCATGATATAACGCAGGGTCCCACGGTGACCCCGCATCATATCACGGCGGGCCCGGCGTCATAGTAAAGCTATTAACCCTTTAGCCGCGTGCTCAAAGCTGAGCCACGCGGCTAAAAGTGAAAGTAAAAACTGCCGGTTAGCTCAGTGGGCTGTTGGGGATAGCCGCGGCGAAATCGCGGCATCCCGAACAGCTTGCAGGACAGCCAGAGAGTCCCTACCTGCCTCCTCGCTGTCCGATCGCCGAATGACTTCCTATGAGAAACCAGTGATCAATGTGAAAGATCAGTGTGTGCAGTGTTATAGGTCCCTATGGGACCTATAACACTGCAAAAAAAAAAAAGTGAAAAACAAAAATGAATAAAGATCATTTAACCCCTCCCCTATTAAAACTTTGAATCACCCCCTTTTCCCATAAAAAAAAAAAAAAACTGTGTAAATAAAAATAAACATATATGGTATCACCGCGTGCGGAAATGTCCGAATTCTTAAAATATATCATTAATTAAACCGCACGGTCAATGTCGTACGCGCAAAAAAAATTCCAAAGTCCAAAATAGTGCATTTTTGGTCACTTTTTATATCATGAAAAAATGAATAAAAAGCGATCAATAAGTCCTATCAATGCAAAAATGGTACCATTAAAAACTTCAGATCACGGCGCAAAAAATGAGCCCTCATACCGCCCAATACACGGAAAAATAAAAAAGTTATAGGGGTCAGAATATGACAATTTTAAACGTATTAATTTTCTTGCATGTAGTTATGATTTTTTCCAGAAGTATGACAAAATCAAACCTATATAAATAGGATATCATTTTAATCGTATGGACCTACAGAATAAAGATAAGGTGTCATTTTTACCGAAAAATGTACTACGTAGAAACGGAAGCCCCCAAAAGTTACAAAACTGCGTTTTTTATTTTATCGCACAATTATTTTTTTTCCGTTTCATCGTAGATTTTTGGGCAAATTGACTGACGTCATTGCAAAGTAGAATTGGTGGCGCAAAAAATAAGCCATCATATGGATTTTTAGGTGCAAAATTGAAAGAGTTGTAATGTTTTAAAGGCAAGGTGCAAAAAAACGAAAGTGCAAAAACGCAAAAAACAAAACGGTCCTTAAGGGGTTAAAGGGGTATTCCAGGAAAAAACTTTTTTTTTTATATCAACTGGCTCCAGAAAGTTAAACATATTTGTAAATTACTTCTATTAAAAAATCTTAATCCTTTCAGTACTTATGAGCTTCTGAAGTTAAGGTTGTTCTTTTCTGTCTAAATCCTCTCTCATGACACCTGTCTCGGGAAACGCCCAGTTTAGAAGCAAGTCCCCATAGCAAACCTCTTCTAAACTGGGCGTTTCCCGAGACAGGTGTCATCAGAGAGGATTTAGACAGAAAAGAACAACCTTAACTTCAGAAGCTCATAAGTACTGAAAGGATTAAGATTTTTTAATAGAAGTAATTTACAAATCTGTTTAACTTTCTGGAGCCAGTTGATATATATAAAAAAGTTTTTTCCTGGAATACCCCTTTAAGCGTGACCAAAGTGCCTGTAGTCGTAACAGGTTTAAACGTAACCAACGTGCCTGTAATCGTGACTGGTTTAAGCGTAACCAACATGCCTGTAGTTGTGACAGGTTTAAGCGTAACCAACGTACCTGTAGTTGTGACAAGTTTAAGCGTAACTAATGCGCGTGTAGTAGTGACCGATCTAATTTGTTCTAAACTAATGTGAACGTGCTAACACCTGCTATTGTGCCTTTGAACACCAGATATGCTGGCATGCTGATCGAATAAGGAGGCATGCAACCAGATCAACTAAAAGTAACTGCCCGTGATGTGTTTAAAGGGGTACTTCCATGCCTGTCTTTTTTTGCCTTTGGAATGTGTTTATTATGTGTATGTTTATTTATTTATTTTTTAAATCATCTTATCCTTTGCTATTTTTTCCTTACTTTTTGTTGCGGGCGGAAGTCTTTTAGTTTCGGCTCTGTCCTGGGTATTTCGACCACGCGTCACTTCCCGTTACTTCCCAGGTGGCTCTGACGTGTTCCGGCCTCGGTAGGGCATTCCTGTTGCCACCCCTCTGTTCATTAGTCTAATTGTATTCATGTTGTGTTCCTCCTCTTTTTTTTTTTTTGTGCTCACAATCTTCCAATTAGCCGACGTGTTATGCGCTTGCACATTGTTACGCCGCTTGGTATGTTTGGGACTTCCTCTGACATAGTTCCACGTTGCAATTCAGCGTCCCGAGCAACACTGTCTGTAAACTATGCGCATGCGCCTTTAGTAAACTATGTCGTCTTGCGCTGACATTTCTCCAGATGTTCACTGATTAGTGTTTTTAGTTTGGCTAGTGTGTTGGTGGGTTTGGAATTTGTCCTTTTTTTGCTATCTAAATGGACATGGGGCGAGTTATGATTATTGTTTGAACCTGTTATAGTTTTTTTTTCACCAAATAAAACGAGTTTTCTCTATAAAGCAGTGCTGTGTTTGTTGTGTTTATTCAGTGTGTATCTGTTGGGTCAGAGGCTGCTTGGCATATTTGCAAGGTTCTTTTTGTTTATACAGGTAATCTTCCTAATAAGAAGACTCGAGCGCCCAACAACCAGGAAGCAAAAGAAAACACTATGCAGCGGTCACATGATATAATCACATGACCAAACCAAAGGCACATGACGAGTCAGCAGACAGAAAATAACCAATGAATCAAAGGGACGTAACAAAAAAGGAAAAAGAGACAAACAATGGGCGTAAGTAAATTAGGAGGGCGAATTCAAAAAGAAAGTGGAATGGGGGAAAAAAAAAAGCCCACTAAATGATGCATGCAGCCACAATTACATGATGGGAAATATAGTTTTAGGGAAACACGGAACAGGAAGAAGGTAAGAATAAGAAACACACAGGACGCAAAGACAACAGATGAAAAAATAGGCACAAACAAATCGAGACTAAGGTTAAAAAAAACAAATACTCCCTGCTCGGAGTTGTAGTTGCGTACCTCCAGCTGTTGCATAACTACATCTCCCAGCATGCCCTTTGGCGATCAGTACATGCTGGGAGTTGAAGTTTTGCAACAGTTGGAGGCACACTGGTTGGAAAATACTGAGTTAGGTAACAAAACCTAACTGAAGATTTTCAAATCAGTGTGTCTCCAGCTGTTGCAAATGTACAACTCCCAGCATGCACGGTCTGTCAGTGCATGCTGGGAGTTGTAGTTGTGAAACAGCTGAAGGTTTGCCCTGCCCCCCCCATGAGTACAGAAATACCCCATATGTGGGCATGGGGAAACTACACCCCTCATGGAACATAACAAGGGGTATAGTGAGCCTTAACACCCCACAGGTGTTTGACGAATTTTCCCCCCCAAATTTGTAACCCCATTTCTTCTGTGTAAGAACATACCCCATATGTGGATGTAAAGTGCTCTGTGAGCGAACTACAATGCTCAGAAGAGGGAGCGCCATTGGGATTTTGGGGAGAAAATTTGCCCGGAATTGAAGGCCACATGTGTTTACAAAGCCCCCATAGTGCCAGAACAATGGACCCCCCAACCATCACGTGACCCCATTTTGGAAATGACACCCCTCACGGAATGTAATGAGGGGTGCAGTGAGCATTTACACTCTACTGGTGTCTGACAGACTTTTGGAACAGTGGTCCGTGAAAATGAAAAATGTAATTTTCCATTTTCACAGCCCACTGTTCCAAAGACACACTCAGAGTTCACTGCGGCTGATAGTAATGGAAACCAAGCCATAAAACCTCTAACCTCCCGCAATCAAGAAAAACAGGAATCACTGTTACATCATAGACATCGGACAGATTGCTATACACACACCTACGGTGTTTCGCTTCCTCAGGGACATTCTGCTACAGACATTATTTTTGCTATACCCCATTATTTTGTATCACTCTGTATATTCCTGCTATATATTTTCTTGATATTCTTTGGTGTTATATGCACCTATTACTAGTTTGCATATTTATGCTTTTTCTTGTATAGGATTATTGTGATACTGTATGATCCTTGCTCTGTGCCATTGTTTCTGTGTGCTGCTGATTCATTTTATTTTTTGTTTTACTCATTATGTATTCAATAAAGTTTTTTGCCCTCCCTCATTACTTTGGTTGTTGGGTGACTATCTATAGGTATTATGATTGGTAGATGATAAAATAATGATGTCATGCAATAAAATGCAAATTATATAAAAAAAAAATCATACAATGCATTTTTCTGGATTTTTGTTTTAGATTTCGTCTCATAGTTGAAGAGTTACCTGTGATAAAAATTACAGACCTCTACACGCTTTGTAAGTAGCAAATCCTGCAGTGTATCAAATACAAAGGCAGTCACAACCAAAAATAGAAATATTTTAATTTAAGTACATGGAGAAGACATCCTAGGGCATTCCTCCTTAGTAAACCCTTGTAGGAACTCATCCCATCACTGCTTTCTCTGCTCCAGAATGTAGAAGGGCAGTGTGGGTATGCTGTCTGATAAGGGTGACATAATCCTCACAGTGGCAGGTTTATGTTACTGTTGCACCCTTCAGTAGAAAGAGCACCTGGAGGATGGAGACAGGTCCTGCTTTACTTGAACAGGACAAGATATCATTTTTGTTTTAGCCTCTATATCAGTTCCTATATGGTTCTCAACCATTTTCACGGGGCGCCCCTAATAAAAAAAAAATTTTTTTGATGCACGACAAAAATTTGCTAAAAAGGAAGCAATGCACAATACCTATATACCTGTTAGCTATGTAGATTAGTGCTGCTATATAGGATGATGTCTTCTCTGATCCGCGTTGTACCCTTTGCTTTTTCTTCTCCATCTGCCCCAGACCATGATGACTATTACTTTCAGCCACAACTCTTCACCTCAGAACCTGCAAAACATACATATTAGGCTCTGCACTTTTCCAACATCATCCTCCCCTTTTCCACAAATGCCTCCAGCATCCCAAACACACATAATGCCTTCACTCTCCCCCAAATGCCTCCAGCCTCTCCCACACGTAATGCCTCCAGCCTCCCCCACACACAGTGTCCCTTCAGATGCCGCCAGCCTTTCAACCATCCACTTACCCCAATTGCCTCCAGCAAACAAACCACTCACCCACATTGCCTCCTGCCACACAGCCCACACACAAGGCCACCTAGCACTTATGCCTCCATTCACCCCACTCTGCCATCTATTACCTCCATCCCTCATCATAGCCACTATTGCCTCCATTAACCCCCCTTCCCCTCCTATTGCCTCCACAAATCCCCCCTCGCTATTGCCTCCATTCAGAAATCACCCCCACTATTGCCTGCATTCACAAATCCCTCATTGCCAACACTAACAAATCCCCTCAACACCCCCTCCCCCGTTGTTGCCTCCATTCACTCTCCACCAGCCAGGATTGATTCAAAAATCCCCCCCTCGCTATTGCCTCCATTCAGAAATCACCCCCCCCCCCCACTATTGCCTTCATTCACTCTCCACCCCCATTCTCACTGTTGCCTCCGTTCACTTTTCCTCCCGCTTTTGCTTCCATTAGCTTTGCCTCCACCCCCCCCCCCCACCTCTTGCCTCCATTCACTTTCCCTCTCCCATCCCCACTGTTGCCTTCATTTACACACTCCTGCTCCTCATAATTACCTGTGAGCTGTCATCTCCCATGCCAAGAAGCATCCAAAATGCTTTCCACCCAGCATCCATACGCCTCCTCGCTGGCGGAAGTGTTCAGTTCGTGATGCTGACTCTTCCGTCCGGGAAAGAAGTTTACAAAATAGTAAAGTACCCCATATTGAAAAAAATATATAAAAAATAAATAAATAAATAAAAAAAATTTGTTGCACTCCAGAAACTTCTTCTTTACTTGGTCACTTTCCTTACCTTCTGCTTACATAACCACACAAGAAGCACAAAAAGAAAAAAGTAGAAAACGTATGAATACATTGATGAGCGAGTGTTACCCTCCCCCTTGTCCGTACACACAATATAAAGTCATTGCTGACAGCTAGAGGCACCCTGGTTGGAAAATATTGGACCAGATGAATGGTAACACCCAGATGTCAATCAGGCCTGAGCTACATGTAGACTTTCTGTAGCTACGGATTAATGTGATACAAAAAATCTCCATGTATGCCTTAGGAACAACAGAGGAAGGGCACAACACAGAAGTGAAGATACACCAGAATCATTACCTCATGGGAAATACAATTATTTACTATAACAGACAAGTTGAGAGATGACAGTGACTATTATCCAGTGACACAGGTGACATCATCTCTGATCAGAGTGCTTCTTTCTTTTTTCTTCCCCATCCGTCCAGGACTGATGTGAAGACTTCTGCTGGTTTACAATTAAGACATTATTGTCCCTTCACTTCTGAAACATCCCAGACCTTTGGTTAACACTAGAGAGGAGCGAACTTACAGTAAATTCAATTTGTCACGAACTTCTCGGCTCGGCAGTTGATGATTTATCCTGCATAAATTAGTTCAGCTTTTAGGTGCTCCCGTGGGCTGGAAAAGGTGGATACGGTCCTAGGAGAGTCTTTCCTAGGACTTTATCCACCTTTTCCAGCCCACCGGAGCACCTGAAAGCTGAACTAATTTATGCAGGATAAGCCATCAACTGCCGAGCCAAGAAGTTCGTGACGAATCGAATTTACTGTAAGTTCGCTCATCTCTAGTTAACACCAATGGAATGGGTTATGCAATCAGCTAATAACTGTAAAAAAAAAAAAAAAATGTATGGTGAAAAAAAGTGCATTGTGTGTGGCATTTAAAAGAAAAGCACAATTTTAAAACTTTGGGGGTGCAGGGATTGTTCTTATCTAGTGAGCTATATGGTGAAAATGAGGTACTCTTTATTCTGTAGATCAGAATTTCTATTACTGTATCACTTTAGGAAAATAAGCCAAAATTATTATTATTATTTTTTTTTTTATAAAAAGTTATCAAAAGTCCTATATACGTTAAAAAAAAAAAGAAAAAAAAAAGTGATGTAACCAAAATCAGCATTTTGGTGTTTTTTATTTACACTGTTCACTGTGCAAAATCATAAAACATTTTAATAGTTCAGACTATTCCGGATGTGGCAATACCAAATATGTTTCTTATTTTTATTTTATTTAGGGAGGAGCTGTTATATAATTTTAGAATTTTTTTTTTTTCTTTTACACTTTAAATCATCATGGGGACTTTTATATGCAATCATTAGATTGCATTCACTGTATAATGCTATGCCTATTGCATAGGATTACTTAGCCAGGCTGCATCATTGGATCCCCGATCCAGCGGTGGGAAGATAAGGGAACCCTCAAGATCACATCGCCGGGGTCCGCTGGCCGCCTGAGCTAACCAGCAAGTCATTTATGCCTTAAGATGCTGTGATCGCCATTGATCACAGCATCTAAAGGGTTAAATGACGGGAAGAAGAAAAAGCGAAGACTGAAAGGAAGCAGCTTCTGCTGGGTGATTCAGTCATAAGAAGTGTGGTTTTGCGAGAGGTCTCCCTGGTGCTACTGCTAGAAGAGATAGAAGATGTATTCTTAACCCCTTAAGGACCGGGGGGGTTTCCGTTTTTGCATTTTAGTTTTTTGCTCCTTGCCTTTAAAAAAATCATAACTCTTTCTAAAAATCCATATGATGGCTTATTTTTTGCGCCACCAATTCTACTTTGTAATGACGTCAGTCATTGTGCCCAAAAATCTACGGTGAAACAGAAAAAAATCATTGTGCGACAAAATTGAAAAAAAAAAACGCCGTTTTGTAATTTTCGGGGGCTTCCGTTTCTACGTAGTACATTTTTTGGTAAAAAATGACACCTTATCTTTATTCTGTAGGTCCATACGATTAAAATGATACCCTACTTATATAGGTTTGATTTTGTCTTACTTCTGGAAAAAATCATAACTACATGCAGGAAAATTAATACGTTTAAAATTGTCATCTTCTGACCCCTATAACTTTTATTTTTCCCGTGTATGGGGCGGTATGAGGGCTCATTTTTTGCGCTGTGATCTGAAGTTTTTAACGGTACAATTTTTGCATTGATAGGACTTACTGATTGCTTTTTATTCATTTTTAAATGATATAAAAAGTGACCAAAAATGCGCTATTTTGGACTTTGGAATTTTTTTGCGCGCACGCCATTGACCGAGCGGTTTAATTAATTATATATTTTTATAATTCGGACATTTACGCACGCGGTGATACCATATATGTTTATTTTTATTTACACTGTTTTTTTTTTTTTATTGGAAAAGGGGGGTGATTCAAACTTTTAATAGGGGAGGAGTTAAATGATCTTTATTCACTTTTTTTTTTTGCAGTGTTATAGGTCCCATAGGGACCTATAACACTGCACACACTGATCTTCATCATTGATCACTGGTTTCTCATAGGAAACCAGTGATCGACGATTCTGCCGCATGACTGCTCATGCCTGGATCTCAGGCACTGAGCAGTCATTCGGCGATCGGACAGCGAGGAGGCAGGTAGGGGCCCTCCCGCTGTCCTGTAAGCTGTTCGGGATGCCGCGATTAGCAGCGGCTATCCCGAACAGCCCGACTGAGCTAGCCGGCAACTTTCACTTTAAGCCGCGCGGCTCAGCTCTGAGCGCGCGGCTATAGGGTTAATAGCGCACGGCGCCACGATCATATCAGGAGAGCAGGACCAAGGACGTACCGGTACGTCCTTGGTACTTAAGTGGTTAATATTGTTATCCAAACAAAGCAGGAAGGGGAAGTGGATACTCTTGTCCATCTAGGGACAAATGACCTGGCTTGCAATGATGTTACAGAGGTGAAGGAATCTTTTATCACACTTGGTAATGATGTACAGGATTTTGAATCCAGTTTCATTTTTGGAAGTTCTGCCTGTGCTTAACATTCAGAATGATAGGCAGAGGCGCAGTAAGGAGTTCAACTTATGGCTTTGTAAATGGTGTCAAGAGCAAGGATTTGGCTGTGTCTCATGATACCTCTACTTGGATATAGGGATATTCTACGCCAGTGATTCCCAAACAGGGAGCTAAACTCCCAGCATGCCTTGACAGTCAGTCGCTGTCTGGAAATGCTGGGAGTTGTTTTGCAACAGCTGGAGACTCTGTTTTGGAAACACTGTCATACAATACGTTTTTATTTTTCAAGTATAAGGGGGCGGGTTACAGTGAATTTCCCGCTAGCAGTTTGTGCTGCGGTGAAAAATTTGCAAAAGCTCAAACTTCAAGCAGGAAACTTACTGTAAACCTGCCCATGTGAATGTACCCTGTACATTCACATGGGGTGGGCAAACTTCCAGCTGTTTCAAAATTACAACTCCCAGCATGTACTGACAGACCGTGCATGCTGGGAATTGTACTTTTGCAACAGCTGGCGGCACACTGGTTGGAAAACCTTCAGTTAGGTTCTGTTACCCAACTCAGTATTTTCCAACCAGTGTCTCCAGCTGTTGCAAAACTACAACTCCCAGCATGTACTGATCGCCGAAGGGCATGCTGGGAGATGTAGTTGCATACCTCCAGCTGTTGCATAACTACAACTCCCAGCACGCCGCGACAGCTGTTTGGGCATGCTGGGATTTGCAGTTCTGCAACACCTGGAGGGCTAGAGTTTAGAGACCACTGCACAGTGATCTCCAAACTGTGGCCCTCCAGATGTTTCAAAACTACAAATCCCAGCATGCAGACAGAAAACTGCTGTGTGGGCATGCAAGGAGTTGTAGTTTTGCAAGATCTAGAGGGCTACAGTTTGGAGATCACTGTGCAGTGTCTCTAAATTGTAGACCTCCAGCTGTTGCAAAACTACAACTCCCAGCATGCCCAAACAGCTGTCTGGGTATGCTGGTAGTTGTAGTTTTGCAACATCTGGAGGGCTATAGTTTAGAGACCACTGTATAGGCAACTCACCGACTTCTGTAGGATCAAGGGAGCCAGCAGCACGCCATAGCCGCCCGCCAATCACCGTCTCCCGCAGCCTCCGCAGATCGGTAAGTGACCTTCGGCACCGGTCCCTGTTGGTTTCCCCGTCCTGCCCCGCCTATAGTGGGTGGGCAGAACAGGGAAACCGAAAGTAACCCCCCCGCCCCCCATCTGCTATTGGTCATCGCGTCTATACGACCAATAGCAGGGATAGGAGGGTTGGCACCCCTGCCACCTCACTCCCATCCCTTCAGGGGGATAGTGAGTGTCTTGGACAACGGCGATCCCCCTTATAGTCCGGGTCACCATAGACCCGTAATCACGCAAATCACAAGGTAGGAAGACAATGTAATAGAGCAGCAGGAAACGCTAGCAGAATGCTTGGATGTATAGGGAGGGGTATAAGCAGTAGAAAGTGCTCATGCCGCTGTACAGAACACTGGTGAAGCCTCACTTGGAGTATTGTGCGCAGTACTAGAGGCCATATCTCCAGAATAATATAGATACTCTAGAGAGAGTTCAGAGAAGAGCTATTAAAACTAGTACATGGATTGGAGGGAAAAACTTACCAGGAAAGGTTAAAGGACCTTTACATGTATAGCTTGGAAGAAAGAAGAGAGAGGGGATATGATAGACTTTTAGATACATAAAAGGGAATCAACACGGTAAAGGAGGAGAGCATATTTAAATGGGCGCTGTCAGATACAAAAACTTTTGATATCTTCTAAAGCATGCAAAACTAATAGGTTTTGCAACTGCATTCATTAGAATATTTTCAGTATTTCATACTGAAAAAGCCAGTCAAACAACTGCCCCCCTGCCTGCTTGGACACATACTAGTCCTGCTGTGTCCATGCATCATCACCTATGTCATGGACACACTTCCTTGATTGACAGCTGTGAGTGCAGGGCTCAGAGCTGGAAGACAAATCCTCCCATTGTCAGCTTGTGTCCCGCTACTGTCAGTGAGGACAAGCTGGGAGTTGTAGTTTTGCTAATGTTAGGGGAGATGTGAGCAGACAGCATACTGAGGGAGGGGGCGGAGACCTGCACAGTGAGGCCACGCCCCTCCCTTCGAGAGGAATTCAGACAAGTGAGCTAAATTAAAAGTGTAATAAAAATAAAAAAGGTGCTAGACACAAAAATTTGATGTACATGGTCAGGATAAGGTACAGAGTGATATATTTAAAAAAATGTTTTGTTGTTGGATCTGACAGGTACGCTTTAAAAGAAGAAAAACTACCACAAGAGGACAGTTTTAAATTAGAGGGGCAAAGGTTTATATGAGGAAATATTACTTTACTGAGAGAGTAGTGGATGCATGGAATAGCCTTCCTGCAGTGGTAGCTGCAAATACAGTGAAGGAGTTTAAACATGCATGGGATAGGCATAAGGCTCCTTCATATAAGATAGGGCCAGGGACTATTGAAAGGATTCAGATTATAGGGCAGACTTGATGGGCCAAATGGTTCTTATCTGCCGACATTCTAGCCTTCTATGGAAGTGGCAGAATTGTGTCTTCCCCTCATTAGCAGTGAGTATTCAGCTGCCAATAGTACCCATATCAAGGGAGCGCAGCTCTTGAACTCTAGTCATTTAACAATCCATATGGTACCTTCATGCCCTAGTGCATTACGTCCCAGAGAACAAGGGAGCCCTGCCTCATCTAAGGGTTAAGTGCCACAGCCTGGCCCACCTCCTTGTTCACCCTCACCTTTCAGCCCCTCCTTTACTGACATACGTTGCTCTTTACATCAGAGAGGAGGCAGCTGAGGGCAAGAGAAGATGCATGCAAGGCTTTGACATTTACATAGCTTAGCTCCACCTCCTTGGCACTTGGCTGAAGAAAAAAAAATACACAATTTTATAATTTTGGCAACAACTAGCAGCTCCAGAAGTTAGCTTTTATACCTTTAAAGGGGTATTCCAGGCAAAACCTTTTTTTATATATATCAACTGGCTCCGGAAAGTTAAACAGATTTGTAAATTACTTCTATTAAAAAATCTTAATCCTTCCAATAGTTATTAGCTTCTGAAGTTTTCTGTCTAACTGCTCAATGATGATGTCACGTCCCGGGAGCTGTGCATGATGGGAAAATATCCCCATAGGAACTGCACAGCTCCCGGGACGTGAGTCATCAGAGAGCAGTTAGACAGAAAACAGCAACTCAACTTCAGAAGCTAATAACTATTGGAAGGATTAAGATTTTTTTAATAGAAGTAATTTACAAATCTGTTAAACTTTCCTGGAGCCAGTTGATATATATAACAAAAGTTTTGGCCTGGAATACCCCTTTAACAGCTATCCAATGTTTGCTGCAGCACTTTGCAGCAAATACAGCTGACAGATTCCCTTTAAGGGTCTATTCATACATGCTTAGGGAACTTTTTAGGTAATATCACTGTTAGATTATGTAATACTAGATTTATGTAATAGCTAAAAGGAATACGAACCCAATTCATACTGCAAAACAAAACATTTATTGTACAGTTAAGGAGCCGACATTTATCACCATAAACATCAAGAAAAACAAAAAATTGTTCTTGAAGGAACAATATCATCCAAAATAAACGGGGAAACATAAGTATTACACAGTGTTTGATTCAGAAAGTGAAAACATTAACATTACAACTGAGTAATGTAGAATAAAAACTAAACCTTGCCACTAAATGCCTAGATTTTGGACTTCTTGCCTGCACACATTCATTTTTGTTGTTGGTCAAAAATGGAACAGGTTTGGGCACTAGTACCCAGTCTCAGGACAATGTGGAATAGAGTAAAATTTCCTTAACACCAGTCCTCAAAGAACCCCAATATTTCATGTTTTGGATTCCCCATAGACGAAACATACAAGAACTTGTGAACATGTGTTGATGCACGGTCAGGTGCAGTATTTGGGATATATATTCCCCTAGAATCAGTGCTTTTAGTGAAGAATGGCTATAATTTAGATTGTGATGTGGCATGCCACTATTTTTCAGATTTGAGTAGGTTAAAGAGGGTTTTCCCACAATAAGTGTTGGACTACTGTGAACCCCCACAATCACACAAACATGTCCCTATGGTTATTTGGAGCAGCAGCCAGACATGTCTCTCCATTGAACTGGGCCTGTGGAAGATAGCCAGGTGCATGAGGCCTAAAGGGTGTGCATCTCAACGCTATGTCAATTAAGCAAGTATGTCAATTAATATACACCTAAAAAAAAGAGGATTTACAGTTTGAGTGAAAGGGAGACAATGACCTCATATTGTAGAATTTATTATCTTATTCAAAATATAACTCGATTGAGGTCTTTGAGGACTGGACTGAACAAACACTGAAAAAAAGAGCTATTACTATTGTACAATTTTTGGGCCAGTACTCCATTGCGCTCTTTGAACATTTAGAGGGTGATGTTGTGGGTAAAGACCAGCATAAAGGGGTACTCCGCTGCCCCAGTGGTCAGAACATTTTGTTCCAAACGCTTGTAGCGGGCAGCGGTGTCGCGACATCACGGCCACGCCCCTCGTGATGCCACACCACACACCCTCAATGCAAGTCTATTGGAGGGGGCATGGCGGCTGCCACGCCCCCCTCCCATAGAATTGCACTGAGGGGGTGTGGTGTGATGTCACGAGGGGGCGTAGACGTGACATCACGACCCCAGCCACCCGCACCTGGCATTCTAAAAGAACACTGGGTTCTGCACAGAGATTGCAGGGGTACCAGCGGCAGGACCCCAGTGATCAGACATCTTATCCCCTATCCTTTAGATAGAGGATAAGATGTCTAGGGGCAGAGTACCCCTTTAACTTTCTTTTGGCAGGTATTAATTGTAAGGTTTATTAAAACTAGATTCTCATGGAACCCATATGTATTTCACACCAAAATCTGCATGAATTCATCCCCCAGAGTCCCATTATTTTCATTAGAAATGTCCATTGTACTTTATATGGTGTGGGTGTTTCTGATGCAGATTTGTACTCTTATTAGTGGAAATCACATTGCGAAGGTAGGACAACGATTAGGCAAAATTCACACAGTCGTATGCTTCGTCCTGCTCTGGGCTTTTTGTTTTTTTGGGCACCAAACGGACCCAAAACAGGTCAGAGCACGAGGGACACCACCGGGTCTGGACGAATTCCACTGACTTGAATGGGGTCCATCGTGCCTGCTGAACTCCTGTCGTTCTGACAAAACAAAAATGTGAACAAGCCCTTAACTCCACTGAATAGACCTGATCTGCACCAAAAACCACTGCAAAATCTTCTTCATGCATAATGAAAACCCACAGCAGAAATTATCTTTAAAAAAAAAAGTTAAACTGACAACTGATTCCCCCACACTAAACCCAATATATAGTGTGGGTTAAACGGATCCGTGGTCAAGAGATAGACCAGTTATTAGCAGGCATTGCTAACATTAGTCGCCGGCTTTGCGCAATGGAAGCGATTAACATATTAGCAATGCCAAGTAAAAACAGGTCTCTCTGGTTTATACCACATGTAAATCTGGTTCATCGGAACTATAACCTTGTGTACTGTGTTTAGTGCAGATAAACGGTTGTCAGTTTTCCTTTAAAGCAGGATAGGGTTAGATCCATAGACTGTGCAGGGCAAAATAATGTGATTGAGGACAATTACCAAAACTGTCTGCAGGCAGATTTACAGAAGAGTAAATTTAAGGCTAAGTTTTACACAACTGCCAGTGCAATTTTTGAGCCAAAGTCAGAAGTGGATCCATTAGGAAGGAGAAATATAAGTTCTTCCTTTATATTATATATATTTCTGGCTTTAGCTTAAAAACTGCAATGGCAGTTTTCCCAAAATAAAACTCCTATAAAAAACCTGTGTGGAAGCCTAGCCTTAAAGGGTTACTCCAATGGAAAAAATGTTGTTCATATCAACTGGGCCCAGAAAATTAAACAGATTTGTAAATTAATCACTAGGAAAAAAGAAGGAAAATATGTGCAGCTCACAATTATATTACCAACTGAGGACAAATGGGTAATGCACCTATACCTATGGGGCCAATATTAAATAAATAAAAAAAGACAAAAATACCCAGACCTCAAGGAAGGTATATTTAATAAATGAAACTATAATAAAAACTAAAATAAAAGGACCAAAGATCGTGCTTCAATTATAAGGTGTGTTTTATTAAAATAAAAATTCCACCTCACAAGGGGCCCCTTTTGAGAGGGGTATATAACACCTAAAATAGATGGACTATCACTGATAACTAATAACCAATTAGTATCACAAAATACTATAACAAGTGTATACAAAATGCACTTATATGATTAAGGCAAGATGAACTATATGCACTGGAACAGTTAAAAATGCTGAGAAAGTCTCATAGAGCTCAATCTTTCACTGTAGGGGTGGTTGTGTAATAATGTGACAAGTTCCTCTTAATGGTGAAACAATGTTCAGTATATTAAACTGAGGAAGTGTTGAATTGAACAGTTGTTGCAATTGTTGGTTTCTGTGTCACTGTGTCAGGACAAATAACAAGCAACTCTGTGTAAGGACAAATAACGGGCAGCTTTGGATTACTTTACCGGTCCTTAGAGCGGAAGACTCCCGATGTGCTGGATGGATCTAGCACATATATATATATATATATACACACACATATGACTACTGAAGAAGGGGTTTACTCTAATACCCTGAAACGCGTCTAGTCAGTCTTGCGGACTATCACTGACTGCACTTTAAATTATATTTCACTTGGACTTCTGTGGCTTTGCTGGTCCAGCACGAAGACGACCCCGCTGATCTTACTGCCCCGGTCCACAACATCCAGTTCGGAGTGGACTGGCAGCAAGCCGAGGAATCAAAGCACATCCTGCAGGTGCCGGCACTGACGTCACATGCCACCCTCACGAGGCAGAGACATCTAACATCGGTCTGTTGCAGACCTGGCCTCTACGGCAGGACTTTCCATCGGCGTGTGCCACCTCTGAGATCTTCCATCCCCGACGCCTGCCAGCGCAGGGACCCGGAGGTAGCCCACCTGCAGTAACCATCTAAGTGCTAGATCCATCCAGCACTTCGGGAGTCTTCCGCTCTAAGGACCAGTAAAGTAATCCAAAGCTGCCCGTTATTTGTCCTTACACAGAGTTGCTTGTTATTTGTCCTGACACAGTGACACAGAGAAACCAACAATTGCAACAACTGTAACAACTGAACTTCAAACACTTCCTCAGTTTAATATACTGAACATTGTTTCACCATTAAGAGGATCCTGTCACATTATTACACAACCACCCCTACAGTGAAAAAGATTGAGCTCTATGAGACTCTCAGCATTTTTAACTGTTCCAGTGCATATAGTTCACCTCGCCTTAATCATAGAAGTGCATTTTGTCTACAATTGTTATAGTATTTTGTGATACTAATTAGTTATGAGTTATCAGTGATAGTCCATCTATTTTAGGTGTTATATATCCCTCTCACAAGGGGCCCCTTGTGAGGTGGAATTTTTATCAGTTTTTTTATTTTAATAAAACACACCTTATTATAATTGAAGCACGATCTTTGGTCCTTTTATTTTAGTTTTTATTAATTATAGTTTCATTTATTAAATATACCTTCCTTGAGGTCGGGGTATTTTTGTCTTAGATTTTGTCTTAGATTTGTAAATTACTTCTATTAAAAAATCTTAATCCTTCCAGTACGTATCAGCTGCTGTATACTAAAGAGAAAGTCGAGTTATTGTTTGCAGTCTGACCACAGTGCTCTTTGCTGACACCTCTGTCCATGTCAGGAACTGTTCAGAATTGGAGCAAATCCCCATAGCAAACCTCTCCTGTTCTGGACAGTTCCTGACATGGACAGAGGTGTCAGCAGAGAGCACTGTGTTTTGACTGCAAAGAACTACTCAACTCCCTATGGAGCATACATCAGCTGATAAGTACTGCAAGGATTAATATTTTTAACAGACGTAAATTTACAAGTCTGTTTAAACTTTCTGGCACCAGTTTTCCACTGGAGTACCCCTTTAAAGAGGTTATCAAGGATTAGAAACAGAGCTAACTTCTTGAAAAAAACTAAAATAGTCTGCATGTTTGTGGTATTGCAGCTCAGTTTCACTGAAGTGAATGGAGCCAAATTGTCATACCACGCACAACCTGAGGACAGGAGTGGTACCGTTTTTTGGGGAAAAAAATTGCTCTATTTTTCAATGCCTTAATAACCCCTTTTATTGCAGGATTGATGGTTTTCTAGTTATGTGGCCCTGATGCAAAGTCATGTATGTTTTTAATAAACTTGTAATACCCGTCAGGGCTGGATTTTCCCTTTTAGCATTTTTCATGCCCCTGGAAGTTCAGCATTCTTAGCCACAATGGATAAGTGTGGTCACGAACCTTTCCCGGCTTTCTGGGCAACTCGAGACAATGCGTCACAAGTCAGCTGATCACAGGGGGCTTGGCTGCTTCTCATCTTACTTGATAAGCCAGCCTCCTTATGACGTGTGTCGCGTCAGCTGTCACGTGATCTCAGCACAGTCTGCAAGTAGCAGGGATGTGCTCAAAGCTGGCACAGGCTGTGCAGAGGCATGCACACATCATCAGGGGGCTGGTTTGACAGGGAAGGCAAGCAGCAGCCAGCCCCCTGTGATCAGCTTGTGGTGCGCTGTTTTGAGCCGCACAGGAAGCCGAGAGGATCTCAAGACAACATTCATCCATAATGCTGAAGAATACTGAACTTCTGGGTACATGAAAAATACAAAAAAAGTGGATGATTAACCCCCGACAGGTACTATAAGTTATTTTAATACATACATGACTTGAGAGGCTGAATTAAAAGTAGTAAATACATGGAATAACCCTTTAAGTCTGCATCATGTCAACACACACTTTATAATACATTCAGAGATCTTACCTTGTTGGTTAATTGTGGTGTACAAGAAGTGTGCCAGGAGACTGATCGCAATAAATATGCTATCCCAGTTTAAAAGTTAGCACCTACCAACATAAGCATCTGATCAGTGAGGATCTGACCATTGGGACCCCCAACAATTACAAGAATTGGATTCACTAATGGAGCAGCACGTATACCTGCCCGCCACTTCATTTACTCACTACAGGACTGCCAAAGAGTTAAAATCTTAGGATAATGCCTTTAATGGAGTACCTTTCGGAAAAAAAAAAAAATCATTTCTTGGGCTAAGTTCACATCATATCTTAGGAACACATTCTGAGTATCAATAGGCCCATTAACCCAATGCAGGCACTGTATTCCTAAACAGTGGCATATCAGAGCCTTCTGTATTGGGAATACAGTGGGAAATATTCCTGATATATTCTCCTAATGTGATATGCCCAACATTCACTGGGGATCAACTTTTCATCTGCATTTACCACTACATCAGCAACAGGACTTACTGTAGAGAAGGGTTTTAAAAATGTAGTTTGTCATTGTTATTTGGTACAAAAAACATTCTCCCACAGTCCATCATCATTAAAGGCTGCTCCTTCTGGGTTGACTTTATCATTGTTTGCATGTGTATTAATTTCATCTGAACCGCAAACGGTACTTTGTGCATTATCTTCATGGACAGCGGTATCATCCGGTCCGTCATCTTCAGTGACAGCGGTATCATCCGGTCCGTCCTCTTCATTGACAGCGGTATCATCCGGTCCGTCCTCTTCATTGACAGCGGTATCATCCGGTCTGTCCTCTTCATTGACAGCGGTATCATCCGGTCTGTCCTCTTCATTGATAGCGGTATCATCCGGTCCATCCTCTTCATTGACAGCGGTATCATCTGGTCCGTCATCCTTATTGACAGCGGTTTTATCCGGTCCATCATCCTCATTGACAGCTTTATCATCTGGTCCATCATCCTTATTGACAGTGTTATCATCTGGTCCATCATCCTTATTGACAGTTTTATCATCTGGTCCATCTTCATTGACAGCAGTATCATCTGGTCCGTCATCTACAGAGACATCATCTTGTGCATCATCTGCCTGAGTAACACATTCATGAGCATTATCAGTCTGGTGGAAACCTGAATCCTCATCTAACATGTTGTCATCCTGGTCACCGTCCTCAGGTGTATTCTTTTCTTGGTCATCATCCTCATCAACTAAATCATCTTCCTGTGTTACACAATCATATGGATCTTCAGGTACAAGGCTTACAGAATTTGCACATAAGAAACTTTGCAACTTGTCCTCTGGGATTCGTCTTAGTGGAATTTCCTTATCCTTGAACTTTTTACGGTGCAGTTTTTCAGCTTTCTCCAATTCTTCCTCAGATGAGAAGCTGACCAATACTTCCCCTAGGCAGAATCCTTGTCTGTCACATAACATTGAAATGTCTTCTTCATTGAGGGAAAAGCCAGCAAAGAACTTTTGGACATCCCTTTTTGTTACATGGGAAGGAAAGTTTCTTAGATAAAGGCATTTTCCCTTTGAATGATGATGTGAGAATAAGGCCTCTTTGCCTGTAAGTAAATTTCTCATGCTTGGTTTAGAGACAGAAGTTATGAACAAAAGGCGCCCATTAAATGTAACTTTGTGAAGTCTGAGGACTCGTTTGTAATCCTTTTCATTTTTGAATGTGACAAAGCATTCTCTTGTCCTACGACCCTTCTCATCATACAGAAACTTAATGTGATCTTTGTCCACAAGGTTAAAAAGCCACTTTCTCAAATCATCTTTTCTAGTGGTATAGCTCAGGTTTGTCACATGCACATGAAATTCTCCATCATATATTGGGTCACGCTCATTTGATGCATTTTGCGGAGACCTTGTACGCCTTCGTGGAGACCTAGAGCTTGTATGAGGAGATCGAGAACGCAATCGTGGTGACCTAGAATGACTGACAGAAGATTCAGAATGCCACCATGGAAACGTATTATATAAATGGTGAGTTCGTGAGTATTTCAGTGGAGATCTAGAATGCCGTGGAGATCTAGAGTGCCGTGGAGATCTAGAGTGCCGTGGAGACCTAAAACGACGTGGTGACCTAGAACTCCTTTCTGGAGACCTTGAATGGTGTCTTCTATCATGCCTTGATGAATAGGAATGGTTATCCCCATCATAGTAAGCTTTGCCACCATGCTTTACCCACTCTCTTTCATTAGACCATACAACATCTACATCCTTACTATTTCTGTGTCTTCTCACACCCTCACTGGCATCAGTGCTAGTAGAAAATTTTACCAGTGCACCATTTCTTAATGCATGGTCATCTTTAATGGACAATATATCAGCAATATGGAGCCCTGCAAAGTATCTTCTGACAGACGTTGTAGTTGTAACTCCAGCAGTAATTGTAATACGCAAATACACAGATGCTCTGGGAGGTGCAGAGTCTCTTCTATCCAAATCCCTATCCGCATGGTCTCCATTTCTACTAAAGAAAGCAGATTCATACTTTATCAAGGACCGTTCCATTTCTGCCTTGGAGCTGGGATAGACAAGAACAATGGAATCCTTTATGGGTAAACCAGAAAACTCAGTAGCCAGAAGTGCATCTTCCCATGTTGTGAAGCAAACATACGCCACCCCACGTTTACCACCAATGATAGTTATGCCGCCCTCTGGAATTTTCAATCCTCTAAAGTATAATCGAAGGTCTTGTGGGTTAACAGAAACTGAAAGACCTTCTAACCTGATGGTTCGTGACATTGTTACCTAAATAGAAAAAAAAAAAAAAAGAAAGTATATATATAAAACTTCAGAATTCTTCATTTTTATAATTAAGAAATTCCTACCAACTAAACATAAAAATACATCTATTTTCCATTACCGAAAATGTGAATTACTGAAACATGATGTCCCATGATAACCTGTTTTCACTTTCATTTCTTTGCCAGTGAGCCAGGTTATGAAGAATAGGTAGTTGAATTTACTGAGAGCAACTAAGCAGTTGTGGCAGGCTCCCAGGCTGGGAAGAAGGACTTGCTGTACTTGGAGGTAGTGCTGGGCGGTATGACCAAAAATGCATATCACGGTATTTTTGTAAGTCATGGTGGTTCCACGGTATTTATCGGTATACTACCCGGGGAACTAATCATATGTGACCCGGACGCAACCATTTAAAGCGCAGTGGCCCGTATCTCATTAATTTAAAGCACCAACGGCTCACAGGAGGACGGGGAGAACATATGATTATTTCCCCGATGTAGGGATAATTCATTCATTTGAGGGGGGAGGGGCCCGACAGGTATTGCGGTATAAGAAAAATTCATATTGTGCAGGAAAAACATACCGGTATTCGGTATAACGGTATACTGCCCAGCACTACTTTGAGGTGAGATAATATTACTTTACTGAGCTGTATACGGGTGGAACAAACTTGCACTAAACATGGTTGGCAAATCCACAGTAAGTAAATGTAAACCTGCCTGGGATAAATTATCTATACTAAAGATCAAATTAAAAAGGAAATTGTGAAAATACAGACTAGAACCCAATATATTAAAAATCTCCATGCTCCATCCATTTATATAGGACGTGTCTCCAACCTACGACACCCCAAAATGAACACAGACCACTAGGTATCGACCGATTATCGGTTTGGCCGATATTATTGGCGATATTCACGATTTTGGACGTTATCGGCAATTACCATGCAGATAATCCGATAATGCACCGCCCCGCCGCCACCACACCGCGCCGACCAGAGACCGCCATTGCCCCATTGCCTCCCCCATCCCCGGTTTTATAAATTACCTGTTCCTGGGTCCTCACTACTTCTTGCTCCTGCGGCGTCCTGCGTTACGCGGTGCGCTGCGCAATGACGAGTGACGTTCTCAACGCGACATCACAGTCAGTGCACACAGTGACAGCTCAGGACGACGCCGGAGCCAGAAGTAGCGCGGACCCCGGGAACTGGTAATTATAAAACCGGGGATGGGGGAGGCAATGGGGCAGCGGCAGTGGTTGGACTAAGGATCGGCAGGGGGAGAGAAGCGCGCGGCGGCGGTCTCTGGCCAGAGAATAGGGGGGGGGGGGTTGGACTCAGGGAGGTCCCCAGGACAGGCAGGGAGAGAGAAGCGGGCAGCGGCGGATGTCTCTGGCCCCGTAAAAGCCGCTGCCGTTCATTGATTTAAAGCGCCCGCTTTAAATCAATTACCTGCAACAGCTTCTTCGGGGCGGGGGAGGTGTGGGTATCGGTATAAGTCATCGGCTATCTGCCTGAAAGGCCACAGATTATCGGTATTAGCCAAAAAAAAAAAATACTTATCGGTCGATCCCTACAGACCACACACACACACACACACACACACACGAGAACCCTATAGAAAATACCCTATCAGACCTACATTCATGGCTGTAAATGTTGGCACCCCTGAAATATTTCTAGAAAATGAAGTATCACTAACAAAAGAATTGCAGTAACATATGTTTTGCTATACACATTTATTGGAACTAAACCAAAAAAGGGAGGGGAGGGGGGGGGGAAAGCAAATTGAACATAGTGTCACACCAAACTAAAAAAAAAAAAAAAAATGGGGGTGGACAAAATTATTGGCACACTTAAAAGGTGTATTCCGGGCAATAACATCTTATCCCATATTCAAAAGGATAGGGGATAAGAGGTCTGATCACAAGTGGCCCGCTGCTGGGGCCCCCCGCGATCTCCCTGCAGCACCTGCATTCTACGAGTCTCCAGTTCCGGAAACATCAGGGTTTCCGGGACTGGGGATGTGACGTCACGCCCCCGCCCCGCCCATTCATGCCTATGGGAGAGGGCGTGATGGCCGTCATGACCCCTCCAATAGACATGAATGAAGGGGGCGTGGCATGATGTCACGTCCCTAGTCCCAGAAACCCGGAGGTTTCCAAAACTGGAGACGCAGCCCTGATCAGACATCTGAATACCCCTGTAACTTAATATTTGGTTGCACACCCTTTGGAAAAAATAACTGAAATCAGACGCGTCCTATAACCATCAATAAGCTTCTTACACCTCTCAGCCGGGTTGTTGGACCACTCTTCCTTTGCAAACTGCTCCAGGTCTCTCTTATTGGAAGGCGCCTTTTCCCAACAGCAATTTTAAGATCTCTACACAGGTGTTCAATGAGATTTAGATCTGGAATCATTGCTGCCACTTAAGAACTCTCCAGCGCTTTGTTGCCATCCATTTCTGGTTGCTTTTTGACATATGTTTGGGGTCATTGTCCTTCTGGAAGACCGAAGATCTCGGACGCAAACCCAGCTTTCTGAAACTGGGCTGTACAGTGCGACCCAAAATCCATTGCTAATCCTCAGATTTCATGATGCCTTGCACACATTCAAATGGAATGAAGATGGTCGGCACTTCGGTTTCTCACCCGGTGCACGAAGAAAACAAATATGCAGTTGAAGAAGTCTCGGCACTCGGGATTTCTTTTCAAAGGTTTATTCAAGTATTTCCAGCGTACTGCTGCACGCGCCTCGGCTCACACCTGAGCCTTTCAAACACCTGAGCTGTTTGAAAGGCTCAGGTGTGAGCCGAGGCGCGTGCAGCAGTACGCTGGAAATACTTGAATAAACCTTTGAAAAGAAATCCCGAGTGCCGAGACTTCTTCAATTGCACACATTCAAGGCACCCAGTGCCAGAGGCAGCAAAACAAGCCCAAAACATCATTGAACCTCCACCATATTTCACTGTAGGTACTGTGTTCTTTTCTTTGTAGGCCTCATTCTGTTTTTGGAATCTTGCTCTCATCAGTCCACAAGAGGTTTTTCCAGAAGGATTTTGGCTTACTCAAGTTCATTTTGGCAAAGTGTAGTCTTGCTTTTTTATGTCTGTCAGCAGTGGAGTCCTCCTGGGCTTAAATGTGGACAGATAGTTTGCGCTGCCTCTGATGCTCCCTGACCCTGCAGGACAGCTTGAATATCTGTGGAACTTGTTTGGGGCTGCTTATCCACCATCCGGACTATCCTGCGTTGACACCTTGCACCAATTTTTCTCTTCCATCCACGCCCAGGGAGATTAGCTACAGTGCCATGTGTTGCAAACTTCTTGAAAATGTTGCGCACTGTGGGAAAAGGCAAATCTGGATCTCTGGAGATTGTTAATATTTACAAACAATTTTGGTTCTTAAGTCCTCAGACAGTTCTCTTCTCTTTCTGTTGTCCATGCTTAGTGTGGCACACACAGACACACAATGCTAAGACTAAGTGAACTTCTCTCATTTTTAGCTGCTTTCAGGTGTGATTTTTATATTGCTCACACCTGTTACTTGCCCCCAGATGAGTTTAAAGGAGCATTACATTGCAAAAATTTTATTTTTCCACAATTATGAAAGGGTGCCAATAATTTTGGAGTTCGGTGTGACATTATGTCCAATTTGGTTTTTTTCCTCCTTTTTTGGTTTAGTTCCAATACACACAAAGGGAATAAACGTGTATAGCAAAACATGTTACTGCAATCCTTTTCTGTAAGAAATTTCAGGGGTGCCAACATTTATGGCCATGACTGTATAAACATTCATTAAAGGGTAGCTCCCACAATCTTTTTTTTTTTCTTTCCCTGCCTATTGCCCATCTTTCCCTAACCCCCTCCCTGCCATAAATTATTTTTTTTTTTACTATTTTAGAAATGCCTCTTTGTCTGCCTGGTAGTGTGCTTACTTACCAGGCACCACGTCACTGATGCCTGCTGGGGCCGGCACTTCCGCCCTTAGTTCACCTATACAGGGTGCCTCCAGCTGTTTTACCACTACAACTACCAGCTTGCCCTGACATCTATCGGCTGTCAGGGCATGCTGGGAGTTGTAGAGGTGAAACAACTGGAGGCATCCAATAACCCCCGCCCGCTGAAAGCAATACATGCGCCGCTAACCCCCGCCCGCTCCGGTGAAAGCATTACACTTGTTTTTGCATAGCGCTGTGGCCGCGGCGCTAACCCCGCCTGCCCCGCTGACAGCAATACATTTGTTATGGCCGCGGCACTATGCAAACCCCCCCCACCCCGGGCGCTAAAATCCCTCCACCCCAAGCAGACATACCCAAGTGCTGTGCTGAGTCCTTCCTGAGGTGGCAGCAGTGGCGTATGCCGGGAGGCGGGGCCGGTGTGTGAGGCCAGGGAGCCAATGCGCTCTCAGCGCTCGCTCCCTGCCTGTCTGATTGAAAAGGATCGATGCCCAGCCACATCAGTCCTTTTTCAACCGTGACGTCACGCCAGGCTGCAGGGGGGATAAGTTCTTTCTGTACATACTAGCATGAGACTTCTTCCTTAAAAGGGGTATTCCAGCCCTAAGACTTCTTATCTCGCATGCAGCACTGCAGCCTCTTGAGTCTGCCGGGTCAGGACTACAGGGCCGAAGTATCGTGATGTCACGCCTGGCCCCCCGCAATGCAAATCTATGGGAGGGGGTGTGACAGCCGTCACGGCCCCTTCCATACACTTGCATTGCGGGGGCACGTCATGACATCACACAGGGGCAGAGTTGTGTTGTCACGATACGCCGGTCCTGTAGTCATGATCCGGCAGACTAAGAGGCTGCAGCGCTGCATGCAGCTCCCACTCAATCACTCAATTTTTTTTTCCCTCACACACAGTTTGATATAAAAAAAAAAACACCAGCAATGCAATGGTGGGTATTTATCCAACAAATCCACCCGGAATGTTGCACCATATACTATACCAGTGTTTCCCAAACAGAGCACTTCCAGCAGTTGCAAAACTACAACTCCCAGCATGCCCGGACAGCCGTTGGCTGTCCGGGCATGCTGGGAGTTGTAGTTTTGCAACAGCTGGAGGCACCCCTAGTTGGGAAATACTGTCCAGTACTATATACTACTATACAATCCAACATGCTGGGAGTTGTAGTTTTCGTTTGGGGCAGCTGATGAGCCACACGCTGTATCAGGGCATGCTGGGAGTTGTAGATTTGCAACAGCTGGAGGAACCCCTGGTGGGGAAACACTGACCTATACTATATACATGCAGGGAGTTGTAGTTTTTGTTTGGGCAGCTGCTGTATCAGTTACTAACTTCAACTCCCAGCATGCCCTAATACAGCAGCTGCCCAAACAAAAACTACAACTCCCTGCATGTATAAAGTATAGGCCAGCGTTTCCCAACCAGGGGTGCCTCCAGCTGTTGCAAATCTACAACTCCCAGCATGCCCTGATACAGCGGGTGGCTCAACAGCTGCCCCAAACGAAAACTACAACCCCCAGCATGTTGGGACTATATAATAGTATATAGAATAGGTCAGTGTTTCCCAACTAGGGGTGACTCCAGCTGTTGCAACACTCCAACTACCAGCATGCCCTAACTCCTGAATTTAATACAAACACAATCAACAAGTCACATCAAAACATGGTTTTGTTAAAAATTACAGATCGGGGCGCACAAAATAGTCCCCCATACAGGCTCTGTATAAGGAGAAATACAAAAAAGTTATAGGGGTCAGAATAGGACAAAATTTCCCCCGCATATCTGTATCCTGTGATGTCACAATTAATTATGCAAATTAGCATGGCCAGTATTTTTTTTTGTTGCAAGAAAGGTGGCCACCCTAACTGGGACTAATACTATCAGCATTAACATTACTACTACCACCGCCATTGGGACTACCAGCATCGACACCACCACCACCACCACCACCACTACTACTACTACTAGGAATACCACCCCCACCACTACTAGGAATACCACCACTACTAGGAATACCACCACTATTACTAGGAATACCACCACCACCACTAGGAATACCACCACCACCACTAGGAATACCACCACCACCAACACTACTAGGAATACCACCACCACCAACACTACTAGGAATACTACCCCCACCAACACTACTAGGAATACTACCCCCCCCACCACCACTAGGAATACCACCACCACCACCACCACTAGGAATACCACCACCACCACTAGGAATACCACCACCACCACCACCACCACTAGGAATACCACCACCACCACTACTAGGAATACCACCACCACCACTACTAGGAATACCACCACCACCACTACTAGGAATACCACCACCACCACTACTAGGAATACCACCACCACCACTACTAGGAATACCACCACCACCACTACTAGGAATACCACCACCACCACTACTAGGAATACCACCACCACCACTACTAGGAATACCACCACCACCACTACTAGGAATACCACCACCACCACCACCACCACTACTAGGAATACCACCACCACCACCAACACTACTAGGAATACCACCACCACCACCAACACTACTAGGAATACCACCACCACCACCAACACTACTAGGAATACCACCACCACTACTAGGAATACCACCACCACCACTAGGAATACCACCACCACTAGGAATACTACCACCACCACTACTAGGAATACCACCACTATTACTAGGAATACCACCACCACCACTAGGAATACCACCACCACCACTAGGAATACCACCACCACCAACACTACTAGGAATACCACCACCACCAACACTACTAGGAATACTACCCCCACCAACACTACTAGGAATACTACCCCCCACCACCACCACTAGGAATACTACCCCCCCCACCACCACTAGGAATACCACCACCACCACCACCACTAGGAATACCACCACCACCACCACCACCACTAGGAATACCACCACCACCACCACCACCACTAGGAATACCACCACCACCACCACCACTAGGAATACCACCACCACCACCACCACTAGGAATACCACCACCACCACTACTAGGAATACCACCACCACCACTACTAGGAATACCACCACCACCACTACTAGGAATACCACCACCACCACTACTAGGAATACCACCACCACCACTACTAGGAATACCACCACCACCACCACTAGGAATACCACCACCACCACCAACACTACTAGGAATACCACCACCACCACCAACACTACTAGGAATACCACCACCACTACTAGGAATACCACCACCACCACTAGGAATACCACCACCACTACTAGGAATACTACCACCACCACTACTAGGAATACCACCAACACTACTAGGAATACCACCACCAACACTACTAGGAATACTACCACCAACACTACTAGGAATACTACCACCACCACCACTAACACTACTAGGAATACCACCACCACCACTACTAGGAATACTACCACCACCACCACTAACACTACTAGGAATACCACCACCACCACTACTAGGAATACCACCACCACTAACACTACTAGGAATACCACCACCACTAACACTACTAGGAATACCACCACCACCACTAGGAATACCACCACCACCACCACCACTACTAGGAATACCACCACCACCACCACTACTAGGAATACTACCCCCACCACCACTACTAGGAATACCACGACTACTAGGAATACTACCACCACCACCACTACTAGGAATACCACCACCACCACCACTACTAGGAATACCACCACCACTACTAGGAATACCACCACCACCACTAGGAATACCACCACCACTACTAGGAATACCACCACCACTACTAGGAATACCACCACCACCACCACTACTAGGAATACCACCACTACTACTACTAGAAATACCACCACCACTACTAGGAATACCACCACCACCACTACTACTAGAAATACCACCACCACTACTAGGAATACCACCACCACTACTAGGAATACCACCACCACTACTAGGAATACCACCACCACTACTAGGAATACCACCACTACTAGGAATACCACCACCACCACTACTACTAGAAATACCACCACCACTACTAGGAATACCACCACCACTACTAGGAATACCACCACCACCAACACTACTAGGAATACTACCCCCACCAACACTACTAGGAATACTACCCCCACCAACACTACTAGGAATACCACCACCACCACTACTACTAGAAATACCACCACCACTACTAGGAATACCACCACCACTACTAGGAATACCACCACCAACACTACTAGGAATACTACCACCACCACCACTACTAGGAATACCACCACTACTACTAGAAATACCACCACCACTACTAGGAATACCACCACCACTACTAGGAATACCACCACCACCAACACTACTAGGAATACTACCCCCACCAACACTACTAGGAATACCACCACCACCACTACTACTAGAAATACCACCACCACTACTAGGAATACCACCACCACTACTAGGAATACCACCACCACTACTAGGAATACCACCACCACCAACACTACTAGGAATACCACCACCACCACTACTAGGAATACCACCACTACTACTAGAAATACCACCACCACTACTAGGAATACCACCACTACTACTAGAAATACCACCACCACTACTAGGAATACCACCACCACCACCACTACTAGAAATACCACCACCACTACTAGGAATACCACCACCACTACTAGGAATACCACCACCACTACTAGGAATACCACCACCACTACTAGGAATACCACCACCACCACTACTACTAGAAATACCACCACCACTACTAGGAATACCACCACCACTACTAGGAATACCACCACCACCACCACCACTACTAGGAATACCACCACCACTACTAGGAATACCACCACCACCACTACTAGGAATACCACCACCACTACTAGGAATACCACCACCACTACTAGGAATACCACCACCACCACTACTACTAGAAATACCACCACCACTACTAGGAATACCACCACCACCAACACTACTAGGAATACTACCCCCACCAACACTACTAGGAATACCACCACCACCACTACTAGGAATACCACCACCACTACTAGGAATACCACCACCACCAACACTACTAGGAATACTACCCCCACCAACACTACTAGGAATACCACCACCACCACTACTAGAAATACCACCACCACCAACACGGAATACTACCCCCACCAACACTACTAGGAATACCACCACCACTACTAGGAATACCACCACCACCAACACTACTAGGAATACCACCACCACCACTACTACTACTAGAAATACCACCACCACTACTAGGAATACCACCACTACTACTAGGAATATTACCACCACCAACACTACTAGGAATATTACCACCACCAACACTACTAGGAATACCACCACCACCAACACTACTAGGAATACTACCCCCACCAACACTACTAGGAATACTACCACCACCACTACTAGGAATACCACCACCACCAACACTACTAGGAATACCACCACCACTACTAGGAATACCACCACCACCAACACTACTAGGAATACCACCACCACCACTACTACTAGAAATACCACCACCACTACTAGGAATACCACCACCACTACTAGGAATACCACCACCACCAACACTACTAGGAATACCACCACCACTACTAGGAATACCACCACCACCAACACTACTAGGAATACCACCACCACCACTACTAGGAATACCACCACTACTACTAGAAATACCACCACCACTACTAGGAATACCACCACTACTACTAGAAATACCACCACCACTACTAGGAATACCACCACCACCACCACTACTAGAAATACCACCACCACTACTAGGAATACCACCACCACTACTAGGAATACCACCACCACTACTAGGAATACCACCACCACCACTACTACTAGAAATACCACCACCACTACTAGGAATACCACCACCACTACTAGGAATACCACCACCACCACCACCACTACTAGGAATACCACCACCACTACTAGGAATACCACCACCACCACTACTAGGAATACCACCACCACTACTAGGAATACCACCACCACTACTAGGAATACCACCACCACCACTACTACTAGAAATACCACCACCACTACTAGGAATACCACCACCACCAACACTACTAGGAATACTACCCCCACCAACACTACTAGGAATACCACCACCACCACTACTAGGAATACCACCACCACTACTAGGAATACCACCACCACCAACACTACTAGGAATACTACCCCCACCAACACTACTAGGAATACCACCACCACCACTACTAGAAATACCACCACCACTACTAGGAATACCACCACCACCAACACGGAATACTACCCCCACCAACACTACTAGGAATACCACCACCACTACTAGGAATACCACCACCACCAACACTACTAGGAATACCACCACCACCACTACTACTACTAGAAATACCACCACCACTACTAGGAATACCACCACTACTACTAGGAATATTACCACCACCAACACTACTAGGAATATTACCACCACCAACACTACTAGGAATACCACCACCACCAACACTACTAGGAATACCACCACCACCAACACTACTAGGAATACTACCCCCACCAACACTACTAGGAATACTACCACCACCACTACTAGGAATACCACCACCACCAACACTACTAGGAATACCACCACCACTACTAGGAATACCACCACCACCAACACTACTAGGAATACCACCACCACCACTACTACTACTAGAAATACCACCACCACTACTAGGAATACCACCACCACCAACACTACTAGGAATACCACCACCACTACTAGGAATACCACCACCACCACTACTACTACTAGAAATACCACCACCACTACTAGGAATACCACCACCACTACTAGGAATACCACCACCACTACTAGGAATACCACCACCACCAACACTACTAGGAATACCACCACCACCACTACTACTAGAAATACCACCACCACTACTAGGAATACCACCACCACTACTAGGAATACCACCACCACTACTAGGAATACCACCACCACTACTAGGAATACCACCACCACTACTAGGAATACCACCACCACTACTAGGAATACCACCACCACCACTACTACTAGAAATACCACCACCACTACTAGGAATACCACCACCACCACTACTACTAGGAATACCACCACCACCAACACTACTAGGAATACCACCACATATATTCTGATACACAGCGGGGTGAATTACTGCCTCTAGGCCATGATATGGAGCAGTGACGCCATCTGCAGCGGATTTCTTATCGTGTAGGGCAGGAGTATACCCCGGGGCCGCCATTACACCTCACACTACAGGCCGCAGAGACGGCTCCACATACAGACACAGCGGGCGGACGTGTACTCGGCTTCGCGGGCTCATTACCTCACAATCCAGTTATTTCCTCCCACGATTTCCCTAACAGGACCGATCACCACACGGAAACGCGACGTCCTAGTCAGCTAAAGGACCTTTGATGACGCCATGACCATGTGATCAGTCACGTGTGTGGGAGGGGTTTCCTATAGTTTTATTTCCAGTGTGTGTGTGTGTATGTATATATAATATATATATATATATATATATATATATATATATATATATATATATATTACACACACAGCTCTGCACAATGTGCCCTACACACACAGCTCTGCACAATGTGCCCTATACACACACAGCTCTGCACAATGTGCCCTATACACACACAGCTCTGCACAATGTGCCCTATACACACACAGCTCTGCACAATGTGCACTATACACACAGCTCTGCACAATGTGCACTATACACACAGCTCTGCACAATGTGCACTATACACACACAGCTCTGCACAATGTGCACTATACACACACAGCTCTGCACAATGTGCACTATACACACAGCTCTGCACAATGTGCACTATACACACAGCTCTGCACAATGTGCACTATACACACAGCTCTGCACAATGTGCACTATACACACACAGCTCTGCACAATGTGCACTATACACACAGCTCTGCACAATGTACCCTATACACACAGCTCTGCACAATGTACCCTATATACACACAGCTCTGCACAATGTGCACTATACACACACAGCTCTGCACAATGTACCCTATACACACAGCTCTGCACAATGTACCCTATATACACACAGCTCTGCACAATGTGCACTATACACACAGCTCTGCACAATGTACCCTATACACACAGCTCTGCACAATGTACCCTATATACACACAGCTCTGCACAATGTGCACTATACACACACAGCTCTGCACAATGTACCCTATACACACAGCTCTGCACAATGTACCCTATATACACACAGCTCTGCACAATGTGCACTATACACACACAGCTCTGCACAATGTACCCTATATACACACAGCTCTGCACAATGTGCACTATACACACACAGCTCTGCACAATGTACCCTATACACACACACACAGCTCTGCACAATGTGCCCTATACACACACACACAGCTCTGCACAATGTACCCTATACACACAGCTCTGCACAATGTACCCTATACACACACAGCTCTGCACAATGTACCCTGTATGTATGTGCAGAGCCGTGTGTGTGTGTATAGGGTATATTGTGCAGAGCTGTGTGTGTGTATAGGGCACATTGTGCAGAGCTGTGTGTGTGTGTATAGGGTACATTGTGCAGAGCTGTGTGTGTGTGTATAGGGTACATTGTGCAGAGCTGTGTGTGTATAGGGCACATTGTGCAGAGCTGTGTGTATAGGGTACATTGTGCAGAGCTGTGTGTGTATAGGGTACATTGTGCAGAGCTGTGTGTGTATAGGGTACATTGTGCAGAGCTGTGTGTATAGGGTACATTGTGCAGAGCTGTGTGTGTGTGTGTATAGGGCACATTGTGCAGAGCTGTGTGTGTGTATAGGGTACATTGTGCAGAGCTGTGTGTGTGTATAGGGTACATTGTGCAGAGCTGTGTGTGTATAGGGTACATTGTGCAGAGCTGTGTGTGTGTGTATAGGGCACATTGTGCAGAGCTGTGTGTATAGGGCACATTGTGCAGAGCTGTGTGTATAGGGTACATTGTGCAGAGCTGTGTGTGTGTATAGGGTACATTGTGCAGAGCTGTGTGTGTATAGGGTACATTGTGCAGATCTGTGTGTGTGTATAGGGTACATTGTGCAGAGCTGTGTGTGTATAGGGTACATTGTGCAGAGCCGTATGTGTGTGTATAGGGTACATTGTGCAGAGCTGTGTGTGTGTATAGGGTACATTGTGCAGAGCTGTGTGTGTGTGTGTATAGGGTACATTGTGCAGTGCTGTGCGTGTATAGGGTACATTGTGCAGAGCTGTGTGTATAGGGTACATTGTGCAGAGCCGTGTGTGTGTGTATCGGGTACATTGTGCAGAGCTGTGTGTGTGTATAGGGCACATTGTGCAGAGCTGTGTGTGTGTATAGGGTACATTGTGCAGAGCTGTGTGTGTATAGGGTACATTGTGCAGAGCTGTGTGTGTATAGGGTACATTGTGCAGAGCTGTGTGTGTATAGGGTACATTGTGCAGAGCTGTGTGTGTATAGTGCACATTGTGCAGAGCTGTGTGTATATAGTGCACATTGTGCAGAGCTGTGTGTGTGTATAGGGTACATTGTGCAGAGCTGTGTGTGTGTATAGGGCACATTGTGCAGAGCTGTGTGTGAGTATAGGGCACATTGTGCAGAGCTGTGTGTGTGTATAGGGTACATTGTGCAGAGCTGTGTGTGTATAGGGTACATTGTGCAGAGCTGTGTGTGTATAGGTCACATTGTGCAGAGCTGTGTGTGTGTGTGTGTGTGTGTGTGTATGTGTGTATAGGGCCCATTGTGCAGAGCTGTGTGTATATAGTGCACATTGTGCAGAGCTGTGTGTGTGTATAGGGTACATTGTGCAGAGCTGTGTGTGTGTGTGTATAGGGTACATTGTGCAGAGCTGTGTGTATAGGGTACATTGTGCAGAGCTGTGTGTGTATAGGGTACATTGTGCAGAGCTGTGTGTGTGTGTATTGTGTGCACAATGTACCCTATACACACACAGCTCTGCACAATGTACCCTATACACACAGCTCTGCACAATGTGCACTATACACACACACACAGCTCTGCACAATGTACCCTATATACACACACAGCTCTGCACAATGTGCCCTATACACACACAGCTCTGCACAATGTACCCTATATACACACACAGCTCTGCACAATGTACCCTATATACACACACAGCTCTGCACAATGTGCACTATACACACACACACAGCTCTGCACAATGTACCCTATATACACACACAGCTCTGCACAATGTGCCCTATACACACACAGCTCTGCACAATGTACCCTATATACACACACAGCTCTGCACAATGTGCACTATACACACACACACATCTCTGCACAATGTGCCCTATACACACACAGCTCTGCACAATGTACCCTATATACACACACAGCTCTGCACAATGTGCCCTACACACACACACACAGCTCTGCACAATGTACCCTATACACACACACAGCTCTGCATTATACACACACACACAGCACAATGTGCCCTATACACACACACAGCTCTGCACTATACACACACACAGCTCTGCGCAATGTGCCCTATACACACACAGCTCTGCACAATGTACCCTATACACACACAGCTCTGCACAATGTACCCTATACACACACACAGCTCTGCACAATGTACCCTATAGACACACAGCTCTGCACAATGTACCCTATACACACACACACAGCTCTGCACAATGTACCCTATACACACACACACAGCTCTGCACAATGTACCCTATACACACACACACAGCTCTGCACAATGTACCCTATACACACACACACACAGCTCTGCACAATGTGCCCTATACACACAGCTCTGCACAATGTACCCTATACACACACACAGCTCTGCACAATGTGCCCTATACACACAGCTCTGCACAATGTACCCTATACACACACACAGCTCTGCACAATGTACCCTATACACACAGCTCTGCACAATGTACCCTATACACACACACACACAGCTCTGCACAATGTACCCTATACACACACAGCTCTGCACAATGTACCCTATACACACACACACACAGCTCTGCACAATGTGCCCTATACACACACACAGCTCTGCACAATGTGCCCTATACACACAGCTCTGCACAATGTACCCTATACACACACAGCTCTGCACAATGTACCCTATACACACACACACACAGCTCTGCACAATGTGCCCTATACACACACACAGCTCTGCACAATGTGCCCTATACACACACAGCTCTGCACAATGTGCCCTATACACACACAGCTCTGCACAATGTGCCCTATACACACACAGCTCTGCACAATGTGCCCTATACACACACAGCTCTGCACAATGTGCCCTATACACACACAGCTCTGCACAATGTGCCCTATACACACACAGCTCTGCACAATGTACCCTATACACACACAGCTCTGCACAATGTGCCCTATACACACACAGCTCTGCACAATGTGCCCTATACACACACAGCTCTGCACAATGTGCCCTATACACACACAGCTCTGCACAATGTACCCTATACACACAGCTCTGCACAATGTACCCTATACACACAGCTCTGCACAATGTGCCCTATACACACACACACAGCTCTGCACAATGTGCCCTATACACACACACACAGCTCTGCACAATGTGCCCTATACACACAGCTCTGCACAATGTACCCTATACACACACAGCTCTGCACAATGTGCCCTATACACACACAGCTCTGCACAATGTGCCCTATACACACACAGCTCTGCACAATGTGCCCTATACACACACAGCTCTGCACAATGTACCCTATACACACAGCTCTGCACAATGTACCCTATACACACAGCTCTGCACAATGTACCCTATACACACACACACAGCTCTGCACAATGTGCCCTATACACACACACACAGCTCTGCACAATGTGCCCTATACACACAGCTCTGCACAATGTACCCTATACACACACAGCTCTGCACAATGTGCCCTATACACACACAGCTCTGCACAATGTACCCTATACACACACAGCTCTGCACAATGTACCCTATACACACACAGCTCTGCACAATGTACCCTATACACACACAGCTCTGCACAATGTACCCTATACACACACAGCTCTGCACAATGTAACCTATACACACACAGCTCTGCACAATGTGCCCTATACACACACAGCTCTGCACAATGTGCCCTATACACACACAGCTCTGCACAATGTGCCCTATACACACACAGCTCTGCACAATGTACCCTATACACACACAGCTCTGCACAATGTACCCTATACACACACAGCTCTGCACAATGTACCCTATACACACAGCTCTGCACAATGTACCCTATACACACACACACAGCTCTGCACAATGTACCCTATACACACACACAGCTCTGCACAATGTACCCTATACACACACAGCTCTGCACAATGTGCCCTATACACACAGCTCTGCACAATGTACCCTATACACACACAGCTCTGCACAATATGCACTATACACACAGCTCTGCACAATGTGCCCTATACACACAGCTCTGCACAATGTGCCCTAAACACACACAGCTCTGCACAATGTGCCTTAAACACACAGCTCTGCACAATGTGCCCTATACACACACAGCTCTGCACAATGTACCCTATACACACAGCTCTGCACAATGTGCACTATACACACACACAGCTCTGCACAATGTACCCTATACACACACAAACACAGCTCTGCACAATGTGCCCTATACACACACAGCTCTGCACAATGTGCACTATACACACACAGCTCTGCACAATGTGCCCTATACACACAGCTCTGCACAATGTACCCTATACACACACAGCTCTGCACAATATGCACTATACACACACACAGCTCTGCACAATGTACCCTATACACACACAAACACAGCTCTGCACAATGTGCCCTATACACACACAGCTCTGCACAATGTACCCTATACACACACAGCTCTGCACAATGTGCCCTATACACACAGCTCTGCACAATGTACCCTATACACACACAGCTCTGCACAATATGCACTATACACACAGCTCTGCACAATGTGCCCTATACACACAGCTCTGCACAATGTGCCCTAAACACACAGCTCTGCACAATGTGCCCTATACACACACAGCTCTGCACAATGTACCCTATACACACAGCTCTGCACAATGTGCACTATACACACACAGCTCTGCACAATGTACCCTATACACACACAAACACAGCTCTGCACAATGTGCCCTATACACACACAGCTCTGCACAATGTGCACTATACACACACAAACACAGCTCTGCACAATGTGCCCTATACACACACA